>NC_137936.1:36398853-36998853 GCF_963969265.1 Rhamphochromis sp. 'chilingali'
TCAATGACATGGATAACTTAAAAAAAGGAGCATCCAGCAGATTTGAAAAGAAGTGGACAAATCAAACCACACCAACACCAAACAGCTCTGTAAGTCTTTCTGTCATCTGTATTTCCACAATTCAAGAGCGTCACTCCTCCTGCTGTAGCATTGGTCAGAATTCATCCTCGTACAAGCTGTAAAGTCGAGGTAATATCCAGCATTTTATGGACATTTTTCCATGTTCACAAGAATTGCTGCTCCTAGAGTAATGGCATTAATTCTCATTATTTTGTACAATACAGCCAACCAGTGACAAGAAAACTCCACTTTCCTTGTGTACTTCACACATTACAGTAACCTGTGAATTTAGATGGAGGATAAGCCGGATGAGCCGCTACGACACTGACGTTCTGGTTCTGTTATTATTATCAGGAATATATGGAAAATAATCGCATCAGAGTAAAATGAAAACAAATCTCTTTAATGTGTTTTCTTCCCGGAGAGGCTGGTTTAAAAAAGCTGCTCTCTCCAGCGTGTTGCACAGATATGGTGTGTGTCACAAAAATGAGCTGAGCAGTTAGTAAAAAAGACAACTCTAACATGAAGAATAAATCAAAGTACTTAGATAACAATTGTCTGATTACATATTCAACATATTACATATCTGAATATGAAAGATATTTCTGTTTCTTTCGGGTTAGTGGGAGAAAATATAATGAGGCACTTTTAATCCAAGTCTCCATATATCCTGTTTGTCTGAGGAAATTTTTAATCTCCTTAGGTTGTGTGTATTAAGTCCTGATTAAGCAATTTTGTTGGAAGCGACAGAATTAGATGCATTAGATGACATTGTGAACTGCAAGTCTTTGTCTTTCGAGTCTGCATCAGAGTTTCTGACACTGACCAAATTAGGGCTGCCACAAACGATTATTTTGATAGTTGACTAGTCACCGATTATTTTTGCGATTAGTCGACTAATCAGATCATCATCCATTGAACGTAAAAGTACAGCTTATTGCACCAGCAGCATCTGCTCTTATATAACTATCATTAGCTTACAGCTTTAAGTGTTTAAGGTCTGTGCTAACTAAAAATAAAGACAAGATGATAGTTAATTGAATTCTAATTAAATGTGCAGATTGTTTCGGTGGAGTTTAATAAACTCAGCCGATTTACTCAGGAACAAATAAAATACTGAAAAAAGCCAAACAATAACATTTTTAAGTTATCTAAGTGACTTGTATATGTTTAACCTGAGTAGGGCGGTGGGTTTGAAAACGATCTGCCGGGAGTCCGGTGCTCTCATGGCCCCCGGCTAGCTATCGAGCTAGTGGGTAACAGACGCCTCCGAAAACGTCGGAGCGCTTTTGAAAATATGTGGTGTCTTGATAAACTGAGCAGATATTTGAGGTTTACACAGCTACATTCTCGCCTGAAAATATGTTAAACGTTTATTTTGTGACCCAGAAAGAATAATAAGAGTAATATTAAAACTAACTAGCTGCCGCCATTGTTGACAACTGCGCTGGGCCGCGCTATGAATTCTGGGACACAGCTGCTTCTTCTTCTTCGGGGTTTAACGGCAGCTGGCATCCTTGTACATGCAGTGCTGCCATCTTCTGTTTCAGTCCGTTATTACACTCTTAAATCCTACTACTTATTCCTGCTTTTGGGATCTTACAAAGCTTCAAATGACGCGTCGACTATTAAATCAGTCGTCGACGATTTTGATAGTCGACGTAATCGTGACTAGTCGACTAATCGTGGCAGCCCTAGACCAAATACAAAAACACATAATTTAGGTGCCCCTTCCACTTTGAGATGATCTGAACGACCGTTTTTGTTCAAAATGTCCACCACGGGAGGCAAAACCTGGAGACAGTTTGAATCTTTATCAAAACATCTCCAAGTTTCTACAGTAATTTAAGTCACTAAAGAAAAAGAGAAATTCACTAATAAGGTCTGAGTTAAGTTAATCTAAAAGTATTTTGAGTTAATGTGCTGTAATCAGTGTTTTGTAGGCAACATTTACATTTGGGGTTAAACACGGTTGTAATGAGGCATTGAGGCTACTTTGGAGTCGGTTTGTAGTCCAGCTCCTGGAGGTATCAGTGACAAATTCATCTGCATAATTCTGAATAAGTGAATTTCCTCTAATGACACAGAGAGACATCAGCAACATTAAGTGGTGCAGCTGGTGCAGTAGGTGAAGCACACTATATGTTAATTATGTTTAAATAAAACTTAATTTATGCCTAAATATCACCAGCGCTCAGCTGAACTGTCCCATTTTAATGCAGCGAGATGTTGCTTGATCTTGACTTCACACAAACAGCTTGATGACTTTTTCTTCGTAAGTGTTTTTTCTTTTAGCCGTTCTTCGTTTCAGATTGTCATTTTCCTCTCTCTCATTCACTTCCATTTTATGATCGTCAGCATAGAAATGCCTCTGCACGGCCAATTAGCCCTTTAATGGCTGTGATTACCCCCTACTTCCCTAGTATGTCACTCATTCATTTGATGGTCGGTTTTCTGCTGTGCTGCTGCCCGAGCATCCTAATTAAGCCTGAATTAAATGACCAGCAGTGACTCTGTGCTGGAGCCCACCCATCTCAGCACGTGTCTGAGAGGCCTCCAGTGGTTATGTGAGCTCACACTTACAAACCAGTGCGTCATTATTGATAATTTCAAGCACATGGCTAGATGCAGTATTTTGCTGAAGAGGAGAAAAAAATATGAATTATTTGTTATGAGCAGAAAAAAAGTCTAGTGATTGGCCTTTAGAACAAAATATGAATATCACAAGTTTTGGTTTTTAAATAAATAATCCGTTCTTCTCTCGCTACACAGTATATATGGTAAAGTTTTCAAAGGCAAAGACTAATAAACACATTTTCTTCCTGTTGTTCAGGACCTTTTCAGACACCTTCAACAGCCTCTGTCCAGAGAAGCCATGGCTGACCAAGCTCAGCTCTGCCGGCCTGGTCTACCTGCACTTTGGCCATCGAGTGCTGTCGCAGCTCACGCAGCTGAAGGAGGACGACAGGCAGCTGGAAGTGCTCTATGACAAGGTGAGAGGAAAAAGATGACAGATTTATAGCAGGCAGTGGATTTCTACTGATTGTATGTTTATTCACAAAATAAACACGCCATTGAAAATGTGTTTTCCACTGGTCCACTTGTGCCAAAAAAAACATTTTCTCAGCTGGTGAGTGGAACCTGAACATTGTTAATTTCACGATAAAGCTGGAAGAGGGAGATTACAAAAATCTATTAAGTGGGCAAGCTTGTCAATTACAAAATTATAATAGAAAATAAGGGACACAGCATCCTAATTTGGCGTGTATTTTGCTTTTCAGAAGAATTGTGCAGATTGCATCCTGAAATCCTTCCAAACTGTCCTATTATACATAAACAATAGGGTTGGATGCGTTCTTCATCTTCTGTCGGTTATTTTGAAAACTAAAGACAGAATCGTGTGAAACGATCTGTAGTGTTGGGACACTGAGACACAATTCACCATTTATGATAATATCTTTAGCAGTAAGGTCAGAGGGGAAACAGGATGGATATGCTTGTGAATGAACCCTTTAGCCTCGAATCAAAGAGATCATCTGCTCTAAGCTAAATCTTAAGAGAGTTGTGATTTAGAAAATGTTATCAAAATGTTATCATTTGACTATTTGGCCAGATCATCCATTTCTACGCTTACATATGCCAGTGTTTTGAGTCTATTTTTGGATTTTCTGCAATCCACACAAGCTCAGATATATCCATAAACTGACTTAAATATTTTAATAGGGGGGTGCTGATGGTTCCACAGTGTCAAGTTAAAAGACAGTGCCAAAGGCTTTTAAATGAGCGATTGGCTACAACTGGTAGTTTCTCTATGTCAGCATAAAAATGATTTGTTTGACAGCACTCATTGGTCAGACAAGACAAAGATTGAGCTATCAGGCAACAATGACAAAAGGAATACATGGAGGTGTAAAGGTTAGGCTTGAGAAACCTGAGAACACTGAGCCATCTGTCAAGCATGGTGGTGGTAGCATCATGCTCTGGGTTGTTTGTTGCCAGAGGTTTTGGTACATTACACAACGTGGATAGAAACATCAATAAGGAATAACTTGAAATTCTTCAGCATCACCTCAACTCAACAGCCAAAAAGTTAAAACTTGGATACAGTTGAGTACTGTGGTTTTGGAAAGGCTAAAGCAGGCTAACCTGAACTCGAGCCTCTTGACAGTTGGCAGACTACGCTGGGTTCGTGCCAGGAAACCAGACAGTTTATATGAAATCTACTGATTCTGCCACGACGCGTGGTCAAATATCCAGCCAGAAATATACCAGAAGCTTGTTCATGGCTGCCAAAAGTGCAAAAAAGTGCAACTTGTTAAGGGACATTTAACCAGATATTAGTGGAAGTGTATTTATATATTTGACCCTGTGTGCATTTGTAGTACAATCATTCCACAGTGGAAAAAGAACAGTTCACAGAAATGATCAAATTCTCCAAATTACCGTCACATTTATACCCATGAAACCTCTGACCACAACTGTAGATTTAAAAGCACAAACTAGGACACTTTTTGGGATTTGCCTTCATCCCACAGTTGGCAGTAGAGTGTGAACAGATATAAAAGGACACGACAAAGTCTTTTAGCCAGATTTAAACAGAGTTCAGTTTCTTGCATTTTAGACAGCTTGGCCAGCAGGAGGCCTTGGCATCCATTTTGTTTTAATGGTCGGGCACATTAAGCCAGCCAAATCTTGGGTCACTATAAATATTAGCACTATTAACTCATGATATCATTTTTCTTTTGATGTGTCAGTTTGTTTAAAGCCCCGAGTAATCCTTTTACTCATGGCTCGGGCTCTACGTATTTTAGGATGCTGCATGTCATGTCCTTAGCCAGTTCCGACAAACTAAACATCAAGTTTTGCCTCAGAGCTTAGCTCCACTGATAAGTCACTTGTAAAATGTCAGCTCTTGCATGAATGACCTTCCAGTGAAGTTGAATTTTTATCATTTAATATGGCTGTTCCAGTTCATCTGCTCGTACAGTATTTTCGGGGATTTGTGAAGTAACAGCTTTTTTCCTATTTCATTTAGGTTTAATATTTCCTGTAACTACACATATCCTGTGGGTTTAATTCCTTTCCATGCATTCTTCTTGAAAAAGCTTTGTCTTTTTTTACTACTCTGATTTTATGCTTGGAATAAGTGTAAACACGAAACAGCTGATTCTGATGCCATAACAGATTGACAACCTCTGCCGCCACGTGCCTCTATCATGTGCTTACAGCTGTATGAGAACTTTGTGGAGGAGGTGGATGCTGTTGACAACGGCATCTCACAGTATGATGGGGAGGCCCGGTACAGCATCTCCACCACGCTGAGCGCACGTGTCTCACACCTGAATCCACGCTGGAACAGCACAGATCAGGATACTGAGGTGAGTACATGTGAGTGCAGCTGTACTCTATACCAGGACAGAAGGTGGCTTTTGACATGTGTGTGACTTCGCATCTCTTATATGGGATTAATTATAGTTATTATTTGTTTATCATTGCCTGGATTTCCACAGCAAAGCTCACCGTTTCTCAGCCTAATGCAGTAAAATGAGCTAATATAAGACTGTATAACTGTGGCATGCAGACAAGTCAGCATCTTTCTCTTCACTTTAATGTCCTCAGAACAGTTCTCTTTTATAATACACAAAATATCTCTCTGTCTGTGTCTTTGGCCCTGATCTCCTCTCAGACCATCAGGAGATGAGCGACCAAAATTGGCACACAGGTACATCTCAGGTCCCTGAAGGTTCTTAGCTACATCAGGCATTACGATGTTGCCTAGCAGCTACCTAGCATTTTTTTTTTAATTCAAATAATTATTAAATTTTGCATTTTCTAACAAACACAAAAATACAACAAAAAATAACAAAAACAAAAAAACGAAGAGGTTTTAACATCTGTTGCATTAATCTGGAATTTCCAAGTCAGGCAGACATGTGGGTGGAAAAATTGTCCCATTGTTCCACCAAAGCTTCAGTCGCGTAATGTAACCTTCCCAACATCTTTTCTCCAGCAACATTCCCAATCATTTTTTCTTTCCACATTTTAAGCGTTGGAGTATGGGAGTCCTTCAAATATTCCAAAATGACACGGGCACATGTTACCAATGCAGCGCTTAACACTCTAAACTGATGTTTAACTGTGGCACCTCTCCTTTGTCTCCTAGTAGACATAATTTAGGTGATCTGGGCAAGTTACAAGGTATCCATGCCTGCATATAATTCAATACACTGTTCCAAACTGGAAAAACCAGCTGGCATTCCCAGAGGGCATGTATCAAAGTATCTTTAGCTTGTTGGAATTTCCAACATGGGTCATCTCTACCAGCACCTATTTTATAAGCCTTGAAGGAGTATAATAATATCTATTAAACATTTTGTATTCTGGCTTCCCTAATGTATAATCCATTATTCGACAGTATAGAATCCCACGTATCTTCATCCCCTGTAGACCCTAAATCCCTTTCCCATATTTTTTTCATAAAATGTACCAGTTTTAGCATTTATCCACCTATAAAGCATTATTGTGGGTCCATTGTGGTTTTACAGTTGTGCCTAATGTGAAAAAGATCACCGGTTCAATCACATTCACTTGTTCAAGTTGACGCAAATCCCTTAAACACTGCTTCAGGAAGGGATTCTGGTTAAAAGAAGTTATAAAAAATACAAATCAAAACTCGCTGCCCACTGTGCTGAACCCTTGTGAATAAAGAAGCAACAGAAAGTAGCTTTTATGCACCTAAAACACCTTATAATGCCTGCCTATCATTTTAATTTCAGTCTCATTTATATTCCCAATAGCTGAATTATGCATGATGCTTTATAATGCCATCACAGTGCCCATCAGCTACCGAGAAGTTTGCTAAAATGACCTGTTTTTAACCTCTGTGCACTTAGAACACCCTACAATAACATCTAATTTATATCCACAAAACTTCAGTTATACATCATATATTATGATGGCATCAGGTTGCCTAGCAATCACCTAGCAACGTGCTGAAATGACCTGTTTTTTTTGCCTTTTTACACCGACAAGACCCTATGAAAGCATCCTATCATTTATTGACACAAAAGCTTAATTATATGTGATATATTATAATGTCATCATGTCGCCTAGCAACCGCCTAGCAATGGGGGTAAAATGACCCTATTGCAAAAAGCATCACAGCCCACAATACGAATAGGCCAATGACGATGCTGCAGCGTTGGCATGTACTGGCGCACTTAATACATACCTGTTTATGACCTCAGTTGATCTGTAGAGTTTTAACCTTTTAATCAATAAAATGCAAGAAGTAAAAAAACCCAAACAAAAACACTATACAGACGATTTTCATATTGGAGAAACCTGAGCATGGAGTATTGTTTTCCATGAAAAATTGCTAATGTTTTACTATTAATCAAAAAATGGTAGTTTATTTTATAATTGATGATTAGTTATCTCAGCCTACTGATTTGCAGCATCATCTCAGATACACAATATTGGAAAATTTAAGCAAAGATAATTAGTACAAACTAAAAAAAGAGAACTTAAAAAATCTAAATAATTATCCAAATGCAAACATACAACAATAAAATGCAACATGCATACTTTGCAACATGGATTAATTGCGATTTTAACAGACAGCTGTTCCACAGTAGTGCCCCAGTATAAAAAAAGGGATAAATTTAATTATCACACACAGTGAGCAACCTGTGATGAAGCAAAACTACAAAATAGTCTTAAGAGGGCAAACAGGTGCAGTGTGGTGCAATCAGTGCTCAGAGGTCATTGTGAGAGCTGTGCAGGACCAACAGAGTGTGAATTTTCTGTCTCTCATCAGTGTTTCCTGCACACTCACCCACAGCCTAGATATGCATATATGTCGACTATGCCAACATTTTTTTCCCCTTAAGTTACCTGCTTGTTTCTTGTTTCTTTTTTTTTTCACGTTCCACTTCACATGATTATAATTCATGTCCTCCAAACACTGCAGGCGAAGCCATATCTGTGAAATGGGAAACTGAGAAAGATTTGAACTGGAAAATGTTTGGTAGACAACTTAATGGTAGAGTGACCTGTTGAACTCTCTGCACTGGCTGCTGCTGATAATTGAAAAACCTGATGGATTTTCATCTCCTCCAGCCATGACTGTTAATACTCAGGTCCAATGCAGCCCCCTCAAACAGATGCATACAGATTGTGCATGACATACCGCGTGTGTGTGTGCATGAGTTTGTGTGTGAGATATCTGTGCCGTGCTTTCTTTCACATGCTCGTCCTCTTGGGCTTCTGCTCGTGAAACTATGCGAGAGTGAAATCGGGCTGTGGTTTGGGCTGCAGGGATCAGCAGGGAGGTAGTAAGACAAGACTTAATCACCCCCGTTTTGTCTGGTACACGGTCTCACGTAAAGTAGCTGATGTCAAACTGATGCTGTAGTAGTGATGAAAGAAGCTAAATGATCAAAAGAATACTGCGTTCAGCTGAGTCTACAGAGTTCTTTCTCTGTTAAAGTGACATCAGTGTTTTAAGTCTAGCCAGCTGTCAAAAAATCCAACATGTCTTTATTCTCACATATTTTAATCTCTATTTTATCCTTAGGAGGGTTTCAAGAAGGCACTGAAGATGGTTGGGGAGGAGTTCCTGGACCGTCTGGATTTCTACAAGTCCTCCTGGCTGCCAGCTCGTGAGGTCGTGGAGGAAGCTGTTAAGAAGAGGCATCAGGTACGAAGCTGCCCATTCTGTTTCATTCTGTTTGTTTTCTTTATTTGTTTGCACCAGCAGCAGTGGGCCTCTTATTACTCTCATGGTTATCTGGTTCACGGAGGGAGTAGCCTTTGCAGAGATGCCCAGATGTCCCTCTCCCCTTCCACCTCCTCCTGCTCTTCCAGGGGGACACTGAGGTGTTAAAAAGCCATCCGAGAGATGTAATCTCTCCCTGGTCTGCCCTGGGGCCTCCTACGGACTTTCCTGGAACACCTCACCTGGGAGACATTCAGGAGGCATCCTTTAATGTGGAGTAGCAGCTCTACTTGCCACCCTAATGACCAAAATCACCCTGTCTCTAAGGCTGAGCCCACCACCATATGGAGAAAGCTCATTTTCACTGCTTATATTCACAATCTCATCTTTTTTCAGTCACCACCCAGAGCTCGTAACCATAGGCTAGGGTGGGAATGTAGATCAGCTTTGCATTTACTGCTGACACCACACCAATCCATCTGTCGATCTCCTGCTCCTCACTCATCAATAAGACTCCTCAACTCGGGGCAGCGGCCCATCCCTGACCTGGAATGGGCACTCCGCCCTTTCCCGACTGAGAACCGTGGCCTCGAACTTTGAGGTTCTAATTTTTATCCCAGCCATTTCATACTTGGCTGAATTGGCTGTGAGTGATGATGTTTTTTGTTTTTGTTTAAGCCGCTGGCCGAACAGTCGGTGTTTTCCCTGAGACACCGACTGTGGTTTAAATAAACTAAATAAATATGACTTTGAGGTTGATATGGAAACAAATGAAGCTAAACAGCAAAAAATATCTAAACACAGACCAGACAAAAAAGAAAAAACCAGATGTAGGACACCTGATCTGTTAGCCCATAATGAGAAACTCACTGCAGAATTTCATGTTTGAGTATTTTTAATAAAAATCTGTGAATAAAGTTTGTTTTGTGCTCCTTAGATCTAATTTAATTTCTTTAATTGCTTTTTATTAAATTCTGATTCTGAGCATTTTCTGTCTTGTTTTGAAAACTGTAAATATTATCAAAAATGATGAGAGTATCAGGACTGTTGTTGTTTAGTTGAAGGAGACATTTATCACTTATAAAAGAAGCACAAGTTACGGTGAAAATGAGTTTAAAATGCTGCTGCTTTTCTTATACAGTGAAGCTTTCCACAGACACAGGCTTTTGTGTCTGTCCTTGATTTTTGCACATTAGTCACATGTGTTACACCTGTTCTATTCTTGTTTCCAGATAGATCCCAGTGGAGAGGTACTCCTTTTTTCCCAGGGTGGATGTCCTTGGAAGGAGCATTTGTTTGCCTTAGAGAAGGAGCTCCACGTGGAGACGCCCATTAAGTTTGTCCTTTACCCAGACCAGAATGGACAGTGGAGGGTCCAGTGTGTCCCTGCTGGGCTCAACACTTTCCAGAACAGGTAAATTTTAAGGTTATCTTTTAGTAAAATGTTATTGAAAACCATTTGAGGACCTTTTTTTCAGCTTTAGCTGTAGCATTCAGTCGCATGCGTGGAGGAGACCTCTTGCATGAGTTCCTTCAGCAGAAGTCGAGCATGCATAACTCGCAGGGGTTTTGTGAAACTGAGTCACGCACAATAAATTTTTCCACACTGGATTTTTTTTTTTTAACACAATGACAGCTTCAGAGTTTTCAACGTGTTGCGTTGAGCTCCGGTGACAGAGACAAACAATGGTCTATGATTTAACTTTCATGCTTACTGGACCGTGTGACAGCCGCTCACGGAGGGTTGACGTGTTATCCGGTGAGAGACGGACTCCTACAAGGATAGAAATGGTTGTTTATAGAATGAGGAAGATACTTTATTTAAGCCGAAGATTTTGTTCCCAGGAACTTAAAAAAATATAAACACAACTCAGCACAGCCACCTGCACAGCCCTCCCACTCAGGTGCTTCTTGTGTGTTTTTCTGCTCTTAATTATACCCAGTGCTTCAATACAGCAGACTGAAAGATATAAAGCACATGCCAGTTTGACTGGTAGGAGAGATGCTTTGATTTCAAGATTTTTTTTGTGAGCATGAATCAAAGTGAGATGCTCTGTTGAGCAACAAAGCCCCTTTGATTTTCTGCTTCTATGCTTTTGTAATATGAATACCATTTAGGCCACTCAACAGTTTAGAGATGTGCTCAGTCACTGTCAGTTGTGCCTGACATACATGTACATGCCTTTCCTGTTTGTCCTTTTGCACCAGTTTAATTGGGTGGGTGAGCAACGTCAATGCCAAACTTTAAGAACACGATAAGTCGAGAACGAAGTGACGTGAGATTTTCAGGTTGATATCATAGGTGCTACGAGGCTGAGTGGTCGCACTGGCAGCTGGTGGTATTTTTGCTGTTGTGATAAGCAGCATTTCGACATACTTTAGCAATAAAGATGACCCGAATCCTCAAACCTAGCACTTAAATGAGAGTGCTAGGCTTATTAAACCATGTTAGAGTTCCTGTCAGGTCCCTCACTAATGACAGTGATGACAACACCACACCCCCTGTGTGAATTTTTAAAGATGATTAGCACCTATCGTCTGTGCTTCTTATCTCTGGAGGGGAAAGTGTTTACCCAAAGAGCTTCTCGCAGACCGACCTACAATGCTGTTCTAATAATGTCACTAGCGGGCCCACTGGAGTCCTGTAGTGGGTGTGTTGTGCCCTAAATCCCAGAATGTAGCACACATAATCACCAAAGTATGGCAAACACTAGGCTGATCCTGGACGTTATCCAGATATTCGTCTCTATAGCTGCTTGGTGCCGTACGGTTGCAGAGTCCATGTTTCCCAGAGTCGTGTTAAATGTGTTCATAATCACAAAAACCTGTTTCCAGGTACTAACAGAGACATTAGCGACAAAAAAATCTCCTGGTGCAGAAAATCTTTCCAGCATTGATGTTCCTTCCCTGTTTCGTTTACTTGACATGAGCTGCTGGATATTGATCTGCGCTTTTAAAGTGGTAGCCCTAAGTGGTCAGCATGTGCACTTAAGAAGCAGTGACTTAGGTGGAAGAGTATTGGAAGCGATTTGCGCTTTACAAAGCTGTGAAGATGAGCAGTTTTGCCTCGGGGATAGATTCTAGCATGTGGGTTTATCTTTGATCTTGTTTCCCAGTCTGTTTGTTAGACTCGCATCTTGTTACAGCTTGTATTTGTCTGGTGACAGAGCAATATGCAAACCGTGTTGTCAGAGTATTTTACAAGATTATATCAACTGTAGTTAATTAATTAGAAGTTTATTTATTCTTTGGTTGATGTGCTCTCTGCAGCAGGTTTGTGTATCTGTGCATGTGTGCGAGTGAAGAAGGGTCACCTGTAACACTGCTGTATTCAATTAAATTAAAATTAAATTTTACATTCAGTTTTATGAATATAAACCACAACAACAGTCACCTCAATGGGCTTTATGTTGTTAGGTACAATATTAGAGAGAAAACAATAATATAACCTGTTATGAGCAGGTACTTGGTGACAGTAGGAAGAAAAAAAACGCCCTTTTAACAGGAAGAACCCTTCAGCAGAAGCAGGTTCAGGGAGGGGCAGCCATCAGCCACGACTGGTTGGGGTTGAGGGGAGGAAGACGGGGCAAAAGACACACAGGACAAATTATATATACACATAACTCATCCCTGTTCATCTGGACGTAGCGTTTTCAGTGGGAGAAATGTTTCGTCACTCATCCAGGTGACTTCTTTGACCTCAGCTGACTTATTGTAATTGACTCTTAAACTTTTTTCAATGGAAGAACAAGTAAAAAGCCCTGTTTAAATGAAATAAAAAAGCTTTATAAACTTAACGCGAATAAAAGTAAATGCAAGGAAAAAATTCTGAATAAATAATAAACTACAAGTGTTTATGGCACAAGTGGATGAGTCGAGGGGAAAGGAAGGACAGGTGAGATTTCTGTTTACCTGTTATGAGAATTATTCATCTTAAGCTGCAAGAATCAGTCGCAGAGCAGAGCAGGCAGCTCGATTTGCACACTCTGTGTGAGGTGTGGGAGAACTTTGCCAGTTGGACGTATAGAAGTGTATCGGCTGATGTGAGTTGGCGTTGTGTTCAGCTGGTCCGCCAGTATTATAGCCGAGCTTGACTTCACCGTCTGTCTGAATTAGCGCCATGCTCAATATTTTTTTTCTTCTACGTCAGATACAATTTTATCCAGACAACAAACTCAGCAGGAAAGCTAGACCACTTCCATTACTGAAAGCATTTTGTGGTTACAGAAGTTTTACTAATCGAACACACCGTCTAATGAGTTAGGAAATTTGTGCAAAGTGAACACAATCTGTTTTTTAATCCTCTAAAATTGGTAAATCCTCTTAGACGTCAGATCGAGTTATATCTGCTACAAAATGTTTAAACTGTGTTATAAATTGAGCTCTGACCTTTGTGACAACGACTAAAAGCTATGTGTGAGTTTTGAGGGGATTGCTTGTGGAGAACTGAAGAAGAATTGGGGATTGTTGTCTAGATTAAGACTCTTTCTTTCCTTCTAAGTGTGAGATGCTGATAGTTTTTGTCTGATTCCAGTTTTCTTTCTAAATACTTTAAGTGACAAACAAAAATAAACTTTTCTTCTATGCAGAATATTAATCTATTAATTAAAGAAGTTATTAACTGTAGTAAATTACAGGATTTCGCTCCCTTAAAAAAAAGCACAAACTGTAGATCACTAGAGACATTTTCCTCTGGCGCGATGAATCAGGATTGGCGGTTGCCAGGATTACTTATCTGACTGCATTGTGCCAAGTGTAGAGTTGTGGTGGAGTGGGATTATGGTGTGGGGTTGTTTTTCAGGAGTTGGGCTTGCCCCCTTAATTCCAATAAAAGAAACTCTCCCTGCTTCAGCAACAACATGACTGCACACAAGGTCCATAAAGACATGGCTGAACGAGTTTGGTGTGGAAGAACTCGACTGGCCTGCACAGAGTCCTGACCTCAGCGAGCCAGATGGGAACGTCATATTAAACCCTGAGAATTAGGAATAGGATGTTGTTCAAGATCATGTCTATGAAGGCAAGTGAGTGAATACATTTTCTAGTATGTTTATAACGTCTCTAGATTGGAGGATATTAACCCTGCTTTTACCCACTTTGATCCTTTGCTTATACCGAGGCTCACACTGAAGCGGCTGGTTTGGAGCTCTGGATAGCTTTAGCCACTTTTCCTTTGTTAGCTTCTTTATAATGTCCGTGTTTTGCTGGGTGAAGATGGTTTAAGTGTCTGACTGGGTTTGTTGGTACAAACATTTTCATGCTGGTCTCCCTGTGGTTTAATTTGGCCAGTTTTTCAGTCGTTACTCATAGTAAAGTGTTTCCACACTAATGTTAGAGATTGGCTTTACGTGTGCTTGTGCACATGCATGAAACGCCACAGATCATAATCGGATGACCAGCTGTCACCAGTCTTGACTAAACACAGTGGAAATCGACTGATTCTGGTCCCTGGATGATTGATCGCTGCTCCTCTAGCAGCAACTTAATATGCATCTGTGATACTGCATTTGAGAGTGAATAGTAAATTGATGCTGATATTGATGTAATGAGATAAAATTAGAAATGTGCCTCTGACAGTGAGAGCTACATTAAAGAGAGGAACAACATAAATACACTAAATGGTTGTTGCTAAATAAATTGCGCTTATAAATAGTATCAAAAACAAGGAAAAAGCAGAAATCGTACCAGTCACATGATCTTTCTGGTCCTTCACGCAGTAGCTCTCCTGGTTTTGAACACATGACATCTGTTACATGTCTTTCTCTTTGTTGTCATGTGTGGGGTTTTTTTTTCTTGTGTGGTCTCAGGTATCTCTCACTGTGAAGCCCACCTGACCTCTGTTTCCACATGTCTTGTTACTCCAGCAGTATGTGCCCTTGTGCTTTTATTTTTGGTTTGATGGGGCTCATTGTTGACTGCTTGAGAATAGTGGGAGACCTTCTGAACACATCATTCCTACAGAGACAGGAAGACGCTGGAATAGCTTTCTGATTCACTCCTGGCCTGACCAGTGGCTGCTCTCACCCCTTTCCTCCTCTTTTCTTTTGATTATCCCATTAGTGGGTTTTTTGTGCTTCTTGCTCTTTTTGTGCAGAGTATTTCTGTCTCAGTCCTATAATCACACTCCTCCATTTTGTCACCCCCCCCCCCCCCCCCCCCCATTTGTCTTGCTCTTTTCCCATTAATCCCTTTTTTCCCCTCCTCCACCTCCTCCTCCGCCTCCACGTCCTCTTCTATCTCCCCCTCCTCCGCCCTATCTCGCTGTCTCACCTTTCACACCTTCCGCCCCTCCCTCGCCTGGTCCCTCAGTTAGACTTTTTTCCACTTTGCTCCAGAATCTCATCAGGCGGCCGCGCTTTCAAAGACTAAAAAGAAAAGACACCTGTTTGTAGTCGCGGAGCACTTCAAAGATTTAATTTAATGCAAATATGCTGGTTGGTGTGGCGCTACATGGGAACAATAGCTTGTGTGATGGATAAAAACGTAGCTCCAGATGGCTCTTTCTATGGGTGGCCTGCTTTCTCCCAGCGGGCTTGTGCCGACTCTGCAGAAGGGGTGTTGTTATCGCCTGTGTCCCTGCTACTGCACCTGGGGGGGAAAGGGTCTATTTTTATCAGCATCGTAGTGCAAAGTAAATGTGAGCTGGGAGAACGAAGAGGGGAGTGAAAGCAGCCCTTGCTTGGAAATGTGCTGTATAGGATGATACTGTAGGTTGACAGCAGAATGAGCTGAGCCAGAAACATATACCTCTATTTCAGGAAATACACACTGGCAGCTGCCACATTTACCTGCTGTATCGCGGTATTGGAGGTGAACCTGATGGTTGTGACTCGATGTCTTTATCCTTTCTACTTCATCTGATTGTTATTTTGGTCGATAGTTTAGTCGATAAAGCGCCAGAAAATAATGACTGATGTCCTTCACAATCACCCGTCTCCTGGTGATCTCTTTAGTTTGTCTGAAATCTGAACATATGAGCAAAGGGCAAGACAAACAAAAAAACAAAACCCAGACTGTATGACATTTTTGCTTGAAAAATAATTAAATTGAGCTGGTCATCTGTAATCATGTCTGTAATTCCGAGATGAAGCAGCGATGTCAGGTATAAAATGACAGTGGATCATATGAGAAAATGCCTCGGAGAAAAAATGGGAATAATTCCATTTAATTTGTCTTCAAAAGCAGAGAAATTTTACATTGTGGAAGGGAAAAATGTGTGTAATGTGGAAGATCTGTGGTCAGAATTTGGTGCATGTTATTGATGAGTAAAGGTGCAGAAAAATGCAGCACTTCAGCTTCTACAAAAGTGCCTTTTGTTCTGTTCTCAGTAAGGAACCAGAAGGTTCACGCTTTCGTTCATATCGCTGAAAACATGCAGTAATGAAGTCTCGAGGATGTGTCTCCGACTCTAAAGTAACATTTTTGTAATGACCCACTAATTGCCACTATCTGTCTCAGTTGAGGTCTTAGGGGGTCTTCTCTCATGAGACGCTAATTTGTTAATTGTGGATTTATTTTTAGACCGGTCATCTCGCAAGCGAAAGCTTCCTGGCCTATTGTAACAACATCAGCCGCCCCCTCCTACTCCTTCCCTCATCACCAGCCCTGTTGACCTTTCCTCAGAGCTCATTTTCCAGCCGCACTGTGCAGCTATCGATTGGTTGATTCTTTAATGGGGATTATAGGTTTGCCATGCTTGCCTCTCCAGGTAGTCCTATGGCAGTCTTATTAGGGATAAAAGATTTGACATAATGGAGTCGACATGCAAATCATTCTCATCATTATGGATGTTATAGAAAAATGGCAGTTAATGCTCAAAGTAAAGAGAACAAGAGAAAACACTTTGCTCGCTTCAAACTGATGCACCGTTTGACAACCGTGTCACTTTATTTCTGACAAATTCGACCGTGCTGTTCCATAATTCATCAAGTTTGCGATAAAGAGAAAGACGAGCCAAAGGTTTGTATGACATCCGACGCTTTTAGGGAATTTCGGCGTTTTAAAAAGCATTTAAAGTCTATTCCAGAAGCAGGCGGTGGGTGAAAGGTGAACAATGAAGTGCTTAATCAGGCCTAAATCGGAATGAAACATTGCTAAATATAAAAGTCCTCTGAGGAGAACAGGGGTCTGAGATAATGGAGATAATAACCCCGTCAAGGAAAGAGTGATATAAACGCACGCGCTAGATAACAGGTAAGGTGTGATTGGCAAGGCTGTAGAAAGATGTATGCTACCTGCAGTAGGTGGTAAATGAGCTGTTCTACATTTTTATGAATTTTCTCTGCGTGCTCCATCCAGAGACAAGTTTTCCAGGTCGGCTCGTAAACCATCGCAGAGCCAATCTTTCCCCCACTTTGCGAGATTGCCTTTTGACTCCACTCCGCTACCATAGGGCTCTCCAGTCGCTGCACTGAGGTGTGATTTTCCACATTGCTGGAGGAGAATAAAGCTGATTGTGTTTTTTTTGTTTTTTATTGTATTGGTCTATTTGTCGGTGCCCATTATAGTGGTGCTATGTGCAAGAGTGGCTGCACATAGCACCACTACCCCTGCAGGCATGAAAGCTGAAAGGATGAGAGTAATCCAAGCGTTTGTGCAAAAACATTCAGAAATTATGAAAGAAATGAGTTACAACCAACTAATATACATATAAAAATGCATTTTTCTGAGCTTTTGCCGATTAATGTTCTAGTATTGTCTTCATGCTTTCAGTCAGTTTATATTTAGGACTTTGTTAAAGCTCAAGTTCACGTTCATATTTCTTGTTTTGTGAAGCAGATTTTCACTTTAGTACCATATGAGCCACGGAGAATTTGAAAAGTTTAAGAAGTGCAAATATATTTTGTTTTTGTCTGTAAAATGACTTTGTTAATCACTCTGTTTTGGGTTTTTTTTACCCTAAACTCCAGAGTTTGCTGTTTTTCATAATGTACAGTACATTTTGTTTTTGCAAAACTAATGCGCAACATGAAGTGATCAGCAGACCACAGTGTCCATCTGTAAACCAACCTGCCCTTCTGTGCTCCTGTCCCAGGCTGTCGCTGCCAGAAGAGTGGCGTGGTGTTCGGGATGAAGCGCTGTCGGAGCTCAGCGGGATCAAGGGCTGCATCTTTGTCCACGCCGGAGGCTTTATTGGCGGGAACAAGACCCAGGAAGGAGCGATGGAGATGGCCCGCAGGACCCTGCAGGCCGCCGCCCAGTCCCCGGCGAACGGAAACAGCTGACTTAATTACCATGTTGTTTAGTGATATACCAACGCAGACTCTGGGCTCTGGGTCATCGTGCTGACTCATAATATCCTTCTTCTCTCTGCCTGTTCTTATAAATGTCTGTTCTGGAGTTCTTTTGAAATAAAAGACTGATTTGACATATTTTTGGTCTTTGGTAAATAATTGAGCATTGGCTTGAATCCGGCAATAAACCTGCTGTTTTCCCAGTCTCTTGGCTGTCGCTCGCGCCCCATAATATGCTGCCATCTGACCGAACAACACCAGCATCTTCAAAGCCTGAGATACCACGGCCTTACCTTTCAGTCGCTGATTTATAGAGACACCTGGACTACGGTTGCACCTTTCATTTCCAGCGTGCTGACATTAACCGTAGCACTACAAAGAGATACAGAGGCCACTTCCTTTGGCTCCGAGATCAAAGCGTCAGTAATAAGGCCTGATTAATTTGGATAAATTAAATTACCAAAGGAAGCCTCGTGACGGGGTTACCGGGACTGGGACGAGTCATGCAGTCAATTTCCCTGTAATAAAGTCGGTAGATGTGGCTTGAATTTTCTCATCATTACACCAGATTTCCTCCCCCTTTTGCTACCTGTTACTTCTTATTACATTCTCCACGGGTCTGACCTTCCGCTGCTCTTCATCTACATAACGCACCGCTCTGGTTTTATTGCTGTGCATTTTATTTCCATCAGCGCTGGTGTCATTGTGCAAATGCCACTGCGGTGCAAAATAAAATGGACACGTTACAGCTGTAAATGTTGCTCGGCTTCATGTCTTTCTCCTCATTTGCCTTTCGTTGCATTCAGACTATTTATTCTTAAATCCAGTTAATTTTCTCCTAACACGCTCTTGCTTTTACTTTTTTTTGTGGCAAACGTTAGACCTCCCCCATCTAATGTCAAGAAAACAAGCTCCCACAGACAGCATGTGCTCATAGCAATAAAGCTCATGGTGTATTGTCTAATCTATATCTGCTCTCAACTTTCAGCTGCTGAATTATTGTTTACCATTTGGCTGAGAGTGCACTAACAATATATAATGGCTTTGGAAATGTGCGCTTCCTCTTGCAACTTCTTTTGCACGCTACCTTTGTCTCAGAAGCACACAGATACACGTTTTAGTGTTATTACTCTGCTCTCTATTGTGCTGGTCCCGAGCCAAGGTCTCAATCCAATCCATACACATTTGTCACAGCCTTTTATAGTCACATGGTGTTGTAATCCCTGCCAACTGATGCTGTATTGTTTTGGGAGATGTAGAAGATAACCCCTTTTCACAGCTTGCTTCACTCAAAGGAGCAGGACACAGCAAAGGTGCATTCATCACAGTGGCAGAATTGGAGACTCTCTGAGAGAAGCATCAGATTGAAAGGAGGAAAGAACTGATGTGTAGCCTAATATGCATCGATTTGAGCTTCCCAGTCTCCACTTTACCCTCACATGCACAGTTTCAGGCTTATTCATGGTCAAGTGCACTTGCCTGATTGCTGTGCACAGGAAATCACAGGGTGCTCTGTGACTATATTCTAAATGTTTAGTGTCCTCAAAAGCTCTGCTTTGCATTTTAGCCCATGCGCTGGTTTTGCTGCTACAGAACAAACGGGCTGCAAGTCTTTTGCTGTCACCCAAAGCCCCTACAAAGCAACATTTTTTAATACTTTGTTTTGTCAGCAGAGATGATTTTCCGTCTGTGTTGTAGTTTTTAACAACACAGCAGCAAACCAGATCTTTGTGTTAGTCCTCGGTCGTAAGCATTTTTAAGACGACTCCAGCACTACCGAGTCCCACTTGGCCACGCTGTGGAAAAATGGCTACTGAGAGCCTCAGCAGAACACCTGCCCCCAGCCTGACCTGTTGTTAGTGGATTTAATCCCGAGAGAATGACAGGCTAGTTACAAGAAATGCTCCACTGCTTTTTCTTTTCTCTCGCTCCCCCTCCTCTCCCTCTCTATACCTAATGGAGAGGTATAGCCACATGAGTTTTGTGGGTTTTATTTTTTTGCCCTTTCTTTTCACAACACAGATAAAGGACAAAAACACGGACCGTGTGCACAGAAAGAACTAGATTTTTGTTTCTGGCTGGCAGATCTTTTCCACTGCCTCTTTGTATTTACAAATTTGTATGGTTTGCTCAGTTTTCCCCTCTGAGGACAACACCCGAGCAAACAGATGATGCCAAACTGTTTCACTTGACTGCAGTGATGGTTTTCCTTGGAGTTCATATTGTCAGTGTTGTCATCATCGTGCTGCTCAGAGGCATGCGCATCCTTTAAAAGATCTTCATCCGATATTGTACAAATAGACCCTCCATAGCCTTCTCACCATGTGGTACAGCTTTTATTTTTCTTCCTGCAAATTGAACTTCGGACCCAAAATCATGCTATTCGCTCTCAGTTCAGGGAGCAAAAATAGACAATGTGCAATACTTTTTTTTTTCTTTCTTTTTTTGAGTAGGAGATTTTTCTATCTGCTGCCATGTGCTTTCTCATTATGCACCCCTTTGTCCCTTGTTTTCTATCTGTAAAAACCACAAAACTCAGCCTGTCTGCCGCATCATGTCTGGCAAACATGGAAACAATCACCCATCAAGGGCAAAACATTCACAAGTATTCAGCTGGAATGTGGGGGCAAAAAAAGGCATTATACTTGCAGCGTTCTGTATTTGTCAGGAGTGGGAATGTCATAGATTTAGCAGGAGCGGGACGGGCTGTAGAGGCAGAGGAGGGATACGAGGTGCCATCATGGCTGTCAGACCCATCCTTTCCCCCCTGAGGGCTCTGCTGTACATGGGCAGATATTCTTGCTGCTTACAATAGAAAATCAGAGACGGAGCAGGTCACTCATCCCGAGAGTGCGCCTGCTCTCTGCATACATTCTGTTTTCTGCTGTTTTGTCTCCCGGTCTGATGGTGTTTCCATGTCATTTATGTGGAAATTCAAAATGTCAAGGCTGCCATATGTTCTGCTGCTCCTTTGTAGGTCCATGCTTATGTTTCCCTGCGTGTCCAAGTCAGTCTTCATTTTCAGCTTGATCCACTCTCTGTGTCTGCACACTGTGACAAATGAAGTCTCTTTCTACTTGACCTCCACTACTAAGCGTGGACAAAACAGGAGTGATTAGAAGAATCGCATTTTCCCTTTAATGCTGTTTTCCTTTCAGCTCTATCAGTCAGGACTCCTGTTTATCTAACTGTGAACAGCTGCAGCTTTTGTAAATAGCTATTTAGCTATTTAAATAGCTATGTAAATAGGCTATTTATTATTTCGCATGCTATATCAAACAATGATTAGGCTCTTTTTTTTTCTTTTTTTTTTTTGCTTACTTAAAATGAATAAATAAATTACTAATCTGTGTAACTGTGCGCATGGCTGGGTTTCAATCTGATTCTGCTGGAAAAATGGTTGGAAGAATCTAATTATATCTATAGGTTAATTAAGTTAACCAGCGTCTTCTCAGAAAGCTGAGATTGATTCCAGCTCTAGTGAGGGACAGAAGGAGTGGAGGGCACACCTCCCGCGTTTGTTTTCGTCTCACGCGCGCACACGCACACATATACTAGCGCGCGCGCGCACAAGCAGATACAGAGGGAGGGAGAGAGTTTGCCCCACATCTTTATCGCTATAACTACCCTCCACTAGTGAGACAGTCAGTGATGGAGCCTTCCGCAGGGGACAGACCGCCACGCGCTCTCAGGTGATTCTCTGTCTGTCTTCTTTTTCTGCCTTTTTGGGAAATTTGTCAACTCTGAAGAAGAGGATGATGATGTTCATCCAGTCTGTGGGAAGAAAAACTACAAACGGAGTCTAAATAAACATCCTCACCCGCCGCGTGGATCCAAACTTCACCAGAAACGGTTTTACAGGTGAGTTTAATTATGTTCACTTGGAAAGACGAGCCCTAACATTCAGATCCTTCGCGAATTTCTCTCTCTCGCTCTCTTTTTTAAAAAAAAAAAGAAAAGAAAAAAAGAAGAAGAAATGCATTAACTTTAGCCTAATAAGGCAAGCGGAGAAAAAAGCTGCACATAAAATTTAAGTAACTTCATTTTTATCGCACAAAAGTTTAAAAATGATACAGAAAAATCACATTTAGTGTCACCAAACGGAAAGCGCTGTTTTGTGGACGCCCTTTGCTTCGGGTAGACTAGTTGACCTGTTTCACGCAGATTAATGTCATCTAAAGTCTGCATGAAATTTCACCGGCATCGTTATTATGTCGGTGCAGGTTCATTTTGTCAAAAACTATGTTGGGTGCAGGAAATTCCGAGAATGTCTTTTCTATTTCGGATTAAAGGCCTTTTAAAATTAGGAAGGGATATTAGAAAAAAAATAATTGGAAACTGCAGTCACCAGCTGTAACCACAGCTGTATTTGCTTTGGGAGCCTCCCCACCCCGGTCTTTCTCAATCCCATTCTTATTAATGCAGCAGATGATTATTTTTGCTAATTGGGGATTTGCATGCATCTGCATTCAGTATGTTAATAACGGACCGTTGAGTGCAGAGCCAAATCCTCTGCACAGTTTATAAGGCACAGAGGGCAGCTTGATGGACATCAGAGGGCTGTCACCCAGTCACCTTCAGGCATATCATCCAAATCTAGGCCGCTTGAGTCGGGGTTGAAACCCTCAGCCCTGCTGTCAGGACAATAGAGACACATGACAGTTTTTATTCTATTATGAAAATGGGGAGAAAGCGGAGGGTGCTTGACATTTTAAGAGGATAGTCTTTTAATCAAATTCAAGGAGTGTTTTGTGATTTCTGTCTGGGAACAAGAACATCATATGGCCATGCTTGTGTCAGCAAAACAAGAACAGGCTGCCCTCACACCACCTACAGACCCACATGGTTTTATTTATTTGTTTTAAAGAAAGGGGAAAAAAAACATATTTAAAGCAGAGTCCCAGTTGGTTTTGCTCATGTTGCTTTTTTTAAACTTTTGCCTCTAAACTGTGGGAGAAGCGAGCAGATGCTAACACCCAGATTGCTGCTGGGTTATTTTTTTTTCCAGCCCTGTCACTTATTGACACTGTGGGACTCGGGCAGGATTAATGTTCATGCAGTTAATAGTGCAGCAGGCAATGCTTGGGCTTATCGATCCAACCCCTTTCTAACCTACATCCTACAATACACATCTCCTCTACCTCACCCTTGGAAGATGATTAAGGGGATATGGCATCATGGGGAAATAAATACAGGGATAAATGAGATGAGCATGTATTGATGGGTGTAATGTAATGCTTTCCTTCTCATCTTAAACTTGTTATTCTGGAGGAGCACAACAGGAGAGGAATGGGATGGTTTAAGATGATCTTTTATAATGATTTACGTCCCTTTAATGCAGAAGTACAAGAGAGGATTTTTAACCCTATTAGATCACTTAAACCGTCATTACGGCTTGAACTGTGATTCGTGAGGGAATCATTGCAATAAAACTTGCTGATGGTTCCACTGAAAGTCCAGTTTCATTTCAGAGTTATTAACAAACATTTTTCTTCGATATGCATGACAAGGGGTGATTTTCTAGCATAGAAACTGTCCTCTTACATGTTTGAGTCCATTTGTATTACATGCCTCTCCATACAGGAGGGCTTTCGTGGAATAAGCCGCGTTTAAGCTCATTCACTGTCTGTCTCTTTAGCCACTGACCTTTTTTCTGCCCCTCCTCCCAAAACATCATAATCTCCCCTTGTGAGCATTTGTTGTGATTGCATGTGTTTGCAGATTAAGTAAAGAGAGAGAGAGAGAGAGTCTTCATTTCCAAACTGACCTCTTTTCTCTCAATCTGTCAGATTCTCCCAGCGCAACAGTGTGCGGCTAACTGGGACCTGGTGTGTGTCAGGAGGCTATGGTGAGGCCATGTGCACGGGCTGGTGTGAGGCGAGATGTAACAGCCTCAGTGGAGGAAGACGTAAAGGACTGGATCTTCACTCATGGCTTCGTGTGTCACTCCTGTTCTTGGCTCTGTGGGGCCAAGTGTTCCCACAGTGCCCGGACAGCTGCCACTGTGCCTGGGACACGGCCACGGTGTTGTGCTCGGATGCTGGGCTGCGGGAGATCCCAGAGGGGATCCCACCAGAAACTGTCTCCCTCCACCTGGAGCGCAATTACATACGGAACATCCCAGAGAGTGCCTTCAGTAACCTGGTCCGCTTGCGGGACCTGTACCTGTCCCACAACCGCATCGACTCGCTTGCCTCTGGGGCCCTGCAACATCTGGGGCCCGAGCTACGCCTGCTGGACCTCTCACATAACCAGCTGAGGCACGTCAGCAAGGAGGAGTTTGGTTCCACTCGTGCAAAGACACGTCTTTACCACAATCCCTGGCACTGTGACTGCACACTCCAGGAGCTGATGGAGACTCTGAACCTGGAGCCTGAGACAGTGAATGGGATAATATGTGAGAGCTCTGTGCGGGGGGTGGGTGAGGGGAGCAGGTGGGAGGATCCGGGGTCACTGGGCGAGCACGCAGGCCAACCGCTGGTTAAACTGCTGGACTCTGGGGTGAATTTCTGCAGTCTGCAGAGGAAGACCACTGATGTAGCCATGCTGGTGACCATGTTTGTGTGGTTCTTCATGGTCATTGTGTATGTAGTGTACTATGTGAGGCAGAACCAAGCCGAGGCTCGCAGACATTTGGAGTACCTGAAGAGTTTACCCAGCCCACGCAAGACCCCTACTGAGACAGATACTCTCAGTACAGGTTTCTAAACTCCTGCTCAGCTGAAATTTAAAAGAAAATGTTATTTTTACCAACCTTGACTTTGAAATTCTATGTGGAGTTATGGTGAAAACCAGCAGTGGAAGATGCACACACAGAGGAAACGTAGCTCCCGAACACCCTGCAAATGTCTTCATATTTCCTTTCCCATCATATTTTTTGCTAATTGTGGATAAAACAAATACTTGCTTACTCATCCCACCATCTCTACTGAGAGAAAATTTAACAATCCCTAAAAGTACAAAGTGAAAGTGTAACATGTAAGACATCTTCTTGCACCCCCTCTTTTATCCTCCCAACATGCTTCATACTGTGTTCTTTTATCTTAAATTAAGCTCTAATTAGGAGTCGTTGACCAACTGACCCTTAATAAAACTACTGAAAGGCACTAATCAGCTGGAGTGTTTATCAGGTCGAGGACAGTGTGCAAACGCTAATGTGTGTCATCTTATAATTGCTTGTCTAATATGTGTGCGTAAGTGTGCACGTGCATTTTTGTGCATAGCTGTGGCCGTTTTTACTTTGATATTATTGATTTTGCGCAGATATAATTTAAGCCTTTTTTAATATATCAGCACTGACCCAGTGTTTATGTGTCACTGGAAAGCCTCTGATCTAAATTTTCTCTAAGGAATCCATTAGAGCTGGAGGTGAACTATTGTGTGTCCGTTTAGTATACATACCCAGTATCGCCTGGTGTACAGAGAGTCCAAATCAATTTAGAAAACAATTATTAATACACATATTTATCCAGAGAGGAGCTGGTAGAAAACCTCGAGTCCTGATTATTTGGGGCTGCATTTCTTTTTCTTTTACACAACCCCATCCCAATCGATTTTCTTTTAAAAGGCAGTGTGAAAATAAGCAAAACACTTTGATAATAAATTGCTTTGATTAGAACACGACAGATTGTAGTGTTACAATTAATGCTATTCCTGTAGGTGTACCGCAGGTGCACTGAATCCTCAGCCTAGCTTTTTGCACGCATGCAGAACAAACCCTGCCTGGATAAACATCCGCATTTCACCCAGTATCACATGATTTAATTGAATTCAGATTTACTGTGGTAATATGTTAGCATTCTGTGAGGAGAGGGTGTGCAATGTGATTTAATAAATCTGGATTTGTCATCCTTCACTGTTGCATTAGAGACTGTAAAAAGCCCTATTTTCAGTTTGCTAGTCAACCTCTTTAAAACGTGTCTCCATACCGGAGTGTGGGATCATAAATGGGGAAAAGTAAGCTTGTTATTTACGGCATAATTTTAGGTTTCACTCTCATTGTATTCAAACACACACACAAAAAAGACTTTGGAAACAAGGGCAACAATGCAACCCAATCAGCAATGAGCGGTTTAATGGGAACAGCTAGTTTATAACATGTTTTTATAGGTATGTGAGCCACACAGATCTTCAGATCAATTTGTAATAATTATGACTTAAAAAAAATCTCTTTGGACCAAATACCTGTTGGTCCATTCTAAAACCAAGTTATGGTTATGGTAAACTACTAATACCAGTATGTTAGCACTGTCATTGTGAGGATGTTGGTAGGATTTAGCTCAGAGCACTGTGCTGAGGGACCATACAGTATCATAGAGCTGCTAGCATGGCTTCTTTTTTCATGTATCATCAGTATGTGATCGATTAAAGTGTACAAATGTCTATGTGGTCATTATATACAATAAAATATTATCTTATCTAAAAGCTGGGTTGGTAAAGTGGGAAGAGCCGAGGCACACGCTGGAATAGGTCAACATTTAATGTGTTATATTGATGAGTGTGGTTTGTTTACTTTGGACCCTCAGAGAGAGATTCTGGTTCAGGTCTGCGCTGTTCCCATGCTGTCAGAACTAGAGTCAGTTATTGATATTGTTACGATCTGTGTGTGAAACCAGTCTTGTTGGTAAACCGCAGGCAAGAAGAAGACGAGAATAAAACGGTGGACGCTCGTTATGTGACTTAAAAAGCAAAACTGCCTGTGAATAAACTGTATGTGTAACCGTACATACTCTGAATATTTCTTGAACGTTAGCTGTTTGTCATAAATCCTACATCTAGTGTTGATGTGCCTGAGCTCAGTTTCATATCTTTATAATAATGCTCCTGGTCTCTCCAGTGATGATTGTAACAACCCCAAAAATCAAATGTTTTTTCCTGTAGTTTTTTATTATTATTATTATTATTGATGATGTATTTCCATCCCAGTGATTTGTTTTCTTGTCTGTTTGTTCACCCAAAAATATCCAAACAAGGGTAAACTCATATTGGAAAGTATTACATTAAATAATAAATGAGCCATGAAAAGCGACGTTGGGGGAAAAACAGAAAAAAAAAATACAAATAAAACAAACATTGCTCTACTTTGTTTATAGAAATGCTTCTTGATTTATTTCTACTGAAGATAGAAAAATGCAATTAGAAGAATAGAAATGAAGTACAGAGAGACAAATCGCAGTATGAGCTGATCGCAGTTGGCAGTGTTTCCCATTTCTACTTTACTGTGCATGAAAAGTGAAGGAAACGATTGGAAAACCATCACAGGTACGTTTTGTTCCATCATCAGTCAAGGCAAAATTAAACCATATCCATCACTGCTCTTCCCTGGAAATAAATCCAGATATTGGCACAGAAACATAAAATAGAAGCAGGGTAGATATGATACGTTGTCTTTTTTATTTATGTTTGAATGTTTCTTTTAAGGACGAGATATTTCATCACCGGGGAGAACAAAACGGAACATAAATAAAACGCAACTTCAGCCTTTGACTTGGTTTTGTCTTTTATTTCCAATTTACATTAATTAAAACGTAACAAAAACAAGTCATGATCATAATAATATAATAATGCTATTATTATTAATAATAATATTATTATTAATAATAGAAAATATACACAACCTCACACAAATGGACCCTCTGGCTGGCTGTAGGACCGGAGCAACAAAGTCAAACACGCTTTACATCGTGAGTGTGAAGCAGAGGGCGCGTGCTGTGAGGAGACTGAAGGCAGGAAGCAGAGAGGGATGAAGGTCAGGGCGGGTGGGGGGCAGCAGACTGGGCTTTAATGATCAAATTTTCAAATCTTCAACATGTTGGTCACACACATGTAAAGATTTGAGGTGGAAAAGGCCTCAGTTTCAACTTGTCAAGATCTTCTTTTTTAGCGTGAGGTAGCTTTAACATACCAAAACAAATGTTAGGAAAAGAAAAAGAAAACAATTTTTAAAGAAATGAACATGACTTGATTGTAAAAATTTACGAGGGGGCCATATTTGTTTATGTACGAAGGCACGAAGCAAAGAGGGGGGGGCAAGCCGGGACTTTTATCACCCTGAAATCCAAAATCCTGGGCGACATGCTCTCTCTGAGAAACTGTATATATATGTATACACACATATACATATATATACATATATACAGGTCACTAAATGTGAGTATCTGGCTGATAAAAAATACAAACTGTTTTACAACAATAGCACCATTGACTTTATTTATAATACACAGTAACTTTTGACACACTGTGGCAGTAGAAATAGGAACACCTGCACTTTCTTTGCAGCTTGATTGTTGTCGTTTCATTCTTTAGTGGATATTGTACAGGAGCGATGGGATGGTTAGAAAAGAGGAGGAAGTACGAGAGAGAGTTGGTGGAAATTATTTGTGTGTAAGCCACTTTTCAATACTTAGCAACAAACTCAGTCCTGTCACACCAGGGATCTCAACCTAAACAATAAATAAATAACACCAACACATTGTTCTCTCTCCAATTCCTACGTATGCTCCTGTACTCTCCTCATACTTCCTCCTTCTTGTTCGCGAATATGCAAAAGATTAGTTGGCAGGGAGGGAGAAGGGGAGGTAGCATTTTTGGAGAAAACAGGGAGTCCGTGGTTTGGGGTGGGCAGGGGCGAGCTGACTGGAGGCAATGCTGGATGAATCACAAATGACAGGTGCTGGTGCCATTCAGTGCAGATATCCTATGGAGTTCAACTTGGAAAAGCACTTTCTACTAAGAAAAAAAGTCCCATTTAAAAAAAAAGTGTCTTGATTTTTCTTTTTTTCCTCTTCCTCGCCTCCTTTATCTGAGGTGTGCTCCTCTTTCATGTTATTTTCTTTTTCAAATCTCCACTTCTTTTTTCTCGATAATTTGATCCCTCGTTCTTTACAAGAAGCAGACCGGCCCGACATCGACTCCAAACTCCTGGTCTGCTCCACCGATATCCATGGGTGCAATGTCCAGGATGGGCAGACGAGAGGTCTTCTGTGATCTGTATTCAATCACCGTCTTGCCCCATTTTCCCGTGTGTCTCTGTAGAGCGAGAACGACAGGTGCAAACAGCTGTTAAACAACCTCTAACTACTCCAGAACTGGAGAGAATGAGATTAGTTTCGTGAGTGGACACAGCAAGAAATTTGTATGAGCTTTATTGTTCTCTCAGCCACTTTTAACATCCCTCATTACGTTTTTACGATTATCTGACAGTGTGGGTGTAATGTATATGGATGTCAGCAATATTGCCGGTCTTACCGTGCAGCCATCTTCCAACACAGCGTAAGTGAAGCGGCTGTTGCCCTCGGCTCTGATCTCCACGTCATTGGAGCCCTGCAGCAGCACGGCCTTCTTCAGGTTGCCTGTCGAGCCGTCCATGTAGGCCACGCTGTTCTTACAGTGGTAGGTGATGTTTTGAGAAGCCTCAGTGGACAGCAGTCTCAGGAACGTCATCTGAATGGCGGCAGTGTTGGGCGCCAGGCTGTCATCGCCATAGTTAAACTGCATTGCATAGGAATTGAAGGAAGGGAAAGTTAGAATAACAGTTGCAATTGTTTTTATGGTTCAGTTTATACGCATGTGTGTTTTTACTGGTTGTTGAGATGATGTTTCAGATTTTAAAAACCTTACATACAGGGGCTTTAAGAGGGAGTCATTGATTTTATGTCCTCGCTCAGCCAAAATGTGCTTTTTATTCTTCTGCTAAACTTTATTTATAAGGTTTCTACTTGAGACCAAGATGCTTTTTAACTTTGCTTTAAGTAAGACTAGTATAGACTTAAGAGAAAACGATGGAAAAGGCACTGCTCATCGTGCAGCAGAATCCATAGACGTGTCAACCAATGATCAATATTTATGCTGAACTGCCGACCTGCCTCCACTGTTTTCATATCATTGACTTTTTAAAATAGTTTAACATGTGCATAGCAGTGAATCCGCTTCCCGTTTCACAGGCACAGAGAATTTAAAAATGTTGATGCAACTTACATGGAATCCTCCATTCATGCTTTCTCCGAACCAGACATGTTTGCGGTCCTTGCTCTTGCTGGTCCACCAGTTCTTGCGAGGGATGCTGGAAGGCTTGGGGTGGACGCAGGACTCCCCTGTCTCCATGTTGCAGAAGACCTTAATAGCATCTACGGTGCAGCCTTGATTGGGATCAATCCAGTACTCTCCTGCAGATGGAAAAAGACAGGAACATGGGAGCGCATCATTCTCGGTCTTTGGTAAATTAAAAATCTGATAATACTTGGAAATTTATTGTATAATGTTTTGTTTTTCTAATATTGAAAAAACAGACTAAATCAGCTCAATCCAAACACTCCCCAACTGCAGAACCTTGGCTAATACAAACCTTGACTTTACTAAATTGAGATGGCAAAAAATTCCTGTCTGTTTTCTCATCTCACCCCAAATTTAACCAATTCCCCTCGGTGTCACTCACCACTCTTCCAGTCAGGGTGGCACAGTTTCAGGTCTCTGCAGGTGCGAGCAGGGTTTTTCTTGGATCCCTCAGGGCTGCGGATGTTCTCAATCTGGTTGTTGAGAGATTTGAGAGTGGCGTCGACCTCAGCATCATGCTGTCGGAGATTTCCAGAAGCCTGGTCGGCTCTCATGTACCTGAGAGGATCGGGGCCTTTCTCAGTCTGACCCAGACCAGCGAAGGCAGACATATCGATGCCAGGGCCCGGGGGACCAGGAGGACCAGGGGGTCCGGGGTTTCCAGGAGGACCCTGAGAGAAAAGAATAAAGACGGGAGGGTTATATACTTCTTCTTTTTTTGTTGAGTCTTGCAATCATTGCACTTCTGCATTATTTTGCCCTTTTCTGTCAAACCCGTCAAGCCTCTCTTCCTGATGGGTTCAGGAAATCCTCTACAATCTGTTCTTGTATCTCATTTCTATTAACTTGTCTGAGACTTCACTCCCACTTTCAGCATCCACGTAGTAAGCGAGTCATTCATTTCCACTCATACTCACATTTAATTTGACCTTTGCTAAATTTTTCCTTCCTGTTTTTCAGTCCATTAATTGCCACTTAATTTGTCCATTTCTTGTTGCAGTGCACCTACAATTCCTGCTTCAATATGAAATTATGAAATGCAGACACAGTTTCTGCAGCTCCTACACCATAAGTGTGCCCTCCTTACAGACTGACTTTACGTCTTCGACCATTATCTTTAATAAGGACAACAAATTTGCTATAATCTGGTATAATAATAAAAAACAAACATTAAAAAAACTTATTTCATTTATATCCACTTAATTTTGTCCCATGTGGACATTATGTTTCTGGCTCTTTATAATATTTTGCTGCTACTCTTTGTACCAATCAATAAAACGTGTTAATTTATATAATGGTTTTGATTTAAATTTGACCCCCCCCCCCCCCCCCCCCCGACTAATAGTGTTTTTTCTTTTGCGACAGGGACAGAGAGGAAGGATCGTGTCATGACTGACTGTGATGTAAACCAGCGAATAATGTTCTACGAAATTATTTGCGCAAATGTTCAACTCACGTCACACAACTAAACCCCTCAGATCTCGCACTCATGATGTCATGAGGTCGTGACAGTCGTGCACAGTTTCCAATCTTGTCCCATTCTTGTTTTTTCAATTCTTGAAAACAACTTTGGTATTCTCATGTATTTAACACAAACCTGTTTTTTGCAGAATGTAGCAAAAAGTAATAAAAAAAACTATTATAAATATGTGACGGAACAAATTAAATAAAAAAAAAAAAGAGGAGCATGAATTGAATGAGCACAAAAAAGCACTCACAGCAGGACCGGTCTCTCCACTGCGACCACGGGGTCCAGGGGGTCCAATGGGTCCAGGCAGACCATTTGAACCGTCTTTTCCAGCAGGGCCAACGGGTCCAGGTGGTCCCTGCAGAGACAGTTTGAGATGTTAAGGTCTGAAGATGAAGCATTTAAAGAAGCTAATGGTTTTTCAAAGTGACTGCCACTTTTTATTACAGTTGAGTATTTGTACTCACACGTTGTCCTGCAGGTCCAGCAGGTCCAGTAGCACCCTGGTCTCCAGGTTGACCCTAAAGTAGAAGAAATACAGTAAATACCTGAAGCATGATGACAAGAAAACTGCACTACAGCAAAGGCACGAATTAGTTGAAATGACTGAGCTGGTGTACAACAAAGTTCAGGAGGCAGACGTATGTTTACAGGCAGAGAGTGATGCTTACTGGAGGTCCGGGGAGACCCTGCAGACCAGTGAAGCCTCGGTGTCCCTTCTGTCCTCTTTCACCAGCTTCTCCTGCCTCGCCTTTGTCACCACGGGGTCCTTGGGGCCCCTGAGAACAAAGCGTGGTAATATGTGTGTGAATTTCAAGAGTTAATTTAAGCCTTGTGGCAAAACCAATTTTCTTTTGTTTATTCAGGCCAGAAATTATTCAAGACTTGGCATGCAGCTTTGTTTCTCTCAGAAAGAAACATACAGGCATTCCTCGGGCACCAGCAGGTCCTGAAGATCCAGCAGGTCCTTGTGGACCCTGAAACACAAAAGAAACAAAAGGAATTATGGACCATACGAACACAATGACGATTATTCTAACTTTTAATAATCTGCTAGTAGAAATTTCATTAATAATTACAGTAAGTTTCATTTTCAAGATTTAGCAATTTGTCTTCACTCTGTACTTGTCATTGTGTACCAGCTGTGTACCTCCTTGTTCAACAATATGCTTGTATACCAGTCAAATATGTCTGCGTTTAGGAAGCAAACTGTGATAAAATAGTCTACAATTGTTAACATAGTACACTGACTGAATGTTATGTAAATGAGAAAAGCAAGCACAGAGTTTAATTTTCCTCTTAGACCACAGGTCACTCAGGGATAAAACACTTGAGACATACTCCTCAGCACTCGCTATCAGACAATATGCTAATTTCCAGCAGAGAAAAATCCACCTTATATAAATCTCATAAGGCCAAACAAACTTTGCTCTTCAGCTGCAGCTTTTCTAGAAACATCTTATTTTAATTTAGCTTGTCTTGGAGGTAATACTCACAGGCTCTCCTCTGTCTCCCTGTTTGCCAGTGGGACCAACTGGGCCAGAAGCACCAGGAGCGCCCGGAGCACCAGGAGCACCAGCAGGACCAGTGTTACCACGCTCACCCTGCAGAGTGAGAGCACAACAGTCAGGGATTTACATGTAACGTAACATAACTCAATTACTGCTATCTACTTAAGCACAAGGTTTGATAAAAGATGTTAGAACCAGATGGTAAAAATAAAAATTTAATGCACATATACTATATAAATACATTTTTATAAAACTGTGCACTCAGAATAAAGCTGCTCAAAATACAGAAGTCCAGCAGCAGACGAAGAAAAAACTGAGTGAATATGATTGTGTTTTAAACACTATTGCATGTGATTGTATATTACAGGAGGCTGAATCTATAAAACATCTCATCAGGCTTCCGGCTGCAGTTTTGCTTTGCTTCACGCTGCTGCTGTTGTGCAGTCTTATGCCACTATCGTGCAATACTGATTTGAACGTTTCCAAAATATCAATAAGGGTATTAAAAATTGGATGATAAGACCCAGACTTGCTTCTCACCTTATTTCCAGGAGAACCATCTCTACCGGGAGGTCCATCAGATCCAGGGGTGCCCTGTCAACCAAATCAAATGTTAATAGTTTCCACCAAACCAGATGTCCCCTTAACTGAATACAGATCAGCTGCATAATAAACCTGCTCCAATGAGGCGCAATATTAATGTGGTGTAAACACAATGCAAATGTAAACATGACACAACGGCGGTGCATAGTAACGGACTTCACCTGTCGGAGGAAAACAGCTGAGAGCCCTAATGTTGCAGATATGAATCTAATTCACACATGCTGCATGCTAGCTATTCCCTGACCTCTCTGCCAGGCTCTCCAGCAGGTCCAGTCAGTCCAGGTGGTCCAACAGGTCCAGGGGGTCCACGGTCTCCAGGACCACCAGAAGCTCCTTGCTTTCCAGGCTCACCCTGAGGAGAAATGAGAGAAAAGACTTTTAACTGACTTCATTCAGTTGTTACCGTTATTATTATTTATTTAGTCGGATTAGTCCGCTACATAGAATATAACATGTTTGATGAATGCTGTCATTTTATGTTAAAAGCTTAGCTTCTGCTGTAAAATTAGGAAAACAAGAAACAATTCTGGGGTCTTGTGGATATAGAAATAATGTCATATTTAATTTGAGTATGATTCTGGTCTGTAGTCATTGTCCTTTTTGTCGACCAATCACAGCTTTGTGAATGATCAGAGAGGATTAACTGAGCTTATAAAGGTCCTCATAGGCCACCTTAAAAACCTGTCAAGATGGTCATTATATATAACTGGGATAAAAGGGTACATTTTTGTACATAGTATGCTTGTGCATATTCCTACAGTACATATCAAATTTTATAAATCATTCATAAATATTATCCTCAGTTTAAAAAAAAAAAAAAGTAACTGAATCCACAGTTCGACTTCACTTCTGCTACTAAAATCATTTTCTCTGCTTGAAACATTCCTGGGTGACTTTCCTGGCATCACTGCTGTTTCCTTGGCATCCCTTTCATGCGTACGGATGAATAATTGATGGTGAGGACATGCCCACTGAGATGTTGTAAGTAGGGGACAAGCTCATGTCACGTATCTAATAGTGTGAGACGCAAGAAGGGGAGGCTTCTTGTCACATGTCATCTTGTGCATCAGATAGACTCACATGGAGAGCAGCCCTAGCTCATGTGAGATTCGATTTGACTGTGACCCAATTAGGGCAGCAGAATGACAGTGGAGCCTGTCTGAAGGCTTTGCACATTCACTCGTACTAAGTGACAAAACAGTAGGCACTCTGCTCTTAAGGCGTCTTCCTGAATATTTATTTTACCACCCTGTTTCTGAAAAAGTTGGGAGGCTGTGCGAAATGTTAACTGCAGTGCAAGGATTTTGAAACCTTTTGCAGGTATGAATGCAATGCACAAAAACAGAATGGAAAGTAGAGATTTGTAGTTACATTTGTTTACATTTTTGTTTTTAAATTGACAGATATTAAGTTGCTTCCAGCAAAGATATGGAAACACCTCAATCTGAGTAACTACAGACACACAAGTGGAAGAAATCCAAATAAGAAAAACACTTCAAATCTATGAGCTCCAACTTTACTGGATTAGAGTTTAAAAAACACCAAAACAATTACATAATTACATCACCAACTATTTTCAACACTGATTTTCTTTTCTTAAGTTGTTTTCTTGATCAATCAATTAATGTCAAAATGTCAAAATCCAAAAAAAGGAGAAAATCAATAAAAAAAATCAACGGGTAAGAAAACAACCTTTGTTCTCTAGTTTATCTGAAGCATGGAAAATTAATTGTATTACATTATATATCACAAATATTTATATCACAAATGATTTTGCTTATGTCTCATGACTAATACATGAGCTTATATTGTAATTTTATTTCAGCTCTATTACTGTGAATTAAATGTCTACATAACATTTCTACAAAATAGATAACAAACATTTTAAATTTGTAATGTTTGACTCTTGGAAATTATGAGGATCATATTTTAGGATTTATTCTGACATAGACTAAATAATGTGTCATTTTATTAAACTAAATAACTGACAGACAATTTGCAAGTTGAATTTTATGAGTGGGTGAGTGGGTATATTACTTACAGAAGGTCCAGGCAGACCGGGGAAACCTCTCTCGCCACGCTGTCCAGGGAGACCAACAATACCGCGCTGACCAGCCAATCCCTGAGGACCTGAAGGACCAGGCGGGCCCTGAGAGGAGAAAAGTGGCAGAGCGGTGGTTATATAGATTTTTACTATTATTATTATTATTTTGGGTGGTTATGGATTCATTTAACAACTATCAACAAACAATTTTGATCATATAGGTATCAACAACCAAGAAAATCAGCTGAGAAAAATCAAGAGATTTTACAGTTTATAAATTTAACTTCTAGTTAAAACAAATCTGAAAATCTAAACCTAATCAATAAAAAAAATCACCCAAACTAGAAAGTGCACAAATACTAAAACGAGTGAATACATGGATATAAAATTACAAACTAAACAATGTAATATAATATAAATAGGTTCAAGCACCTTTCATTCTGGTGTCCCATAGACTCTAATATATCTGCGTTTAGGACTAAATAATTTTAGCCACCGGTATAACAGGATGTCACACAGAAAGGTGACGGTGTCTTCAAAGAATTGTTTAAGAGAAAGAAAAATATATGATTGATAGTTAAGTAAGAGGACTGATGGGGCTCTAATTTCTATCCTTTTAATGTGAAGTTACAGTGAGAAGCCTTTCGTGGATAACAGCTAATAAAACACTCAAAGTGATCCATCAATCACCAGCCACTTTATAAGGCACGCCTGTTCCACTGATTGTTAGCGCAAATCTAATCATCCAATTATGTGGCAGCAAATCAGTGGCTTTAGGCAGGCAGACATTGTAAAGAAGATCTGCTGAAGTTCAAACTGAGAGTCAGAATGGGGAAGAAAGGGGATTTAACTCTTTTCCTCTTGAATGCGCAGTAGGGGTAATAACCCTTGTATATTTCAGGCCTGCTGATGGAGAAACAGAAGACCACGCTGGGTGCCGTTCCCATCAGCTAAGAACAGGAAACTGAAGCTGCGATTCACACAGGCTCACCTAACTGGTCAGCGGAAAGCTGGAAAGACATTATCTAATGAGTGTCTTCAGAACTAGGTTCAGGATAAAAAACATGCATGCATAAAAGTTGAGCATTGTTTAAATGCCACAGCCTGCATGTGTATTGTTGCTGACCATGTCTTTATGGCCCTTTATGACCACAGTGAACAGAAGGATGATGAAACATGTCACAAAGCTCAAACTGGTGTCTTGAACATGAGAATAAATTCACTATTCTCTGATGGCATCCACAATAGAGCAGCTTTGATTTGGGCTTTTTGTAAACAAAAGGGAGGGGGGGGGGGGGGGGGGTCTAACCTAGCAGCAGCAAGTTGTTCCTAATTAAGTGGCAGGTGAGTGTGCACAGTTCATTTAACACATACAGACATGCAAAAAAAAGAAAAAAGCCCGGAGGTTATGCAGGGCGCTATTTCTTGCAGGTTTTGTGATGTGTGATGACTTTTTGAGGCATCACTTTTGTTTACTGACAAACGCTCAATACAGTTCAAATACAATGCAAAGCAAAGATGTGTTTGTGTCCTATGATTTATCTCTTCTGTCATTTGCTACACATGGGATTTTATTCCCAGCTGCAGTTGCACTTTTCAGTGTCAGTCTCTCCATCACCTCTCCTCATCGCCACAGCTCACTCTTTCACATGTCCTCTCCCTGAAAACATGTCCACTATAAACAACTCACTCCAAGTGACAACTGAGCACCCAGTTCAGCTGACAAAGACTTTGATGTGCTGATACATGGTTCAAGGCTGAAAATCTGTAATCTATAGGATGGACGGAGTCTTGGCACAGCAGCTATCTTGATGTTTGGGTAAGCTATCGTCTGTGGTATGTATAGTATGGTAAGTCATTGTCTTGACTTGTCACGTGTTTGTAACGGGCGCGTGCAGGCAGCTCTGGGGGTAGGCAAAGTAAAAGCCTGGGCTCCTGTCATCAGTCTGTCACTGGCCTGTGCTACCCTGTGCTGTCAGATGTCTCGGTCTGCTATTACAGCCAGTGATGGACACTGACAGCTCTGTGCAGTAATGGAGGGTGTTTCCATTACTGATAAAATTGGCTCTTTGGGCTGACAGAGCCACACAAACGCCGACAGACGTGCAGAAAACAAACACATCTGATCATTTTCTACTCCCCAGAGTAGCTCTAACGACCGCCTAAATATGGTGCACTGAAGAGGTTTCAAGTATTACAAAGTAAAAAGGAGTTGCAGGTGATGCCAGCCAGTGTCTTGAGTGTTTTATGATGGAATCTGATTGTAGAATGAGAAACTCACAGGTGGACCATCCTCTCCAGCGTCTCCCTTCTCTCCGGGAGTTCCAGCGGGACCACGAAGCCCAGCATCACCCTGTCTGCCTGGAGGTCCACCATCTCCCCTCACGCCTTTGGGTCCATCTTTACCGGAAGGACCAGCAGGACCAGGAGGTCCAGGATTACCCTGACAAGTGTGAGGAGGAGGACACATAAATATGAATCATTACTGAAACATATGAGTATTTTTTGTTATTTTAACTATCCAGTGATGATATGTACAGCTCTATATGACTTCAAATAACACATAGACTGTATATTAGAACCCTTACAGGGTTAGCCTGTTTTCTCACAATATGTTTCTTTGCAGCATGTCTGCAGAAAATGAAAATCTAAGCAAACACCGTGGTGAAGTGTGGAGGTGTTGAAACAGCAAAGGTAAGCACTTTATAGGTGCAAATTACAAGGTTTCCTATGACACAAAGAAGTCAGGCAGCATTAGAAAACACATCCCTGTATCTGTTTCACAACAGTTTCTCTTGCTTATAAAACACAAATTAAACCAGCTGTTCTTTTTTTCCCATACCTGTGATAGATGTAGTTTTATCTTTATCTTTTTATATAAACTCCACAGTCAGACAAAAATAGATTTTTCTGAAATTATATCAACTACAGTTATACACCAGCAAATATAATTACGATTTATGTTTTCTGGCTCAGTTTGGGAACCCAGTAAACCAATTCAGAATTGATCTTTTCAAAGGATGGCATGGATGCCCCATCAAAGGTCAATAGATGGTTGATGATTTTGAAAATATAGCTTTTGCAGATTTATTCAAAGCCATTTAAACATCAACAGGAGTTTCTGGAACTATGGGGAGATTCACCACCATCTTTAAAATGCTGAATAGGGAATATATTCAGCAGAAGCACACGATAATCAACAGCTTACAGAAAACACTTTATTTTTGCTTTTCCTTTAATTTTTCATTTGCTCTTATCATACTCTTAGTTTTGGTATCACCACTACACGTGTAAAGCTGCACATGGAGTCAGTTTGATGGAGGGTTTAGTCATCAGGACGCTGAACTTACATTGGGGCCAGGGGGTCCAACTCGGCCGGCAGCCCCCGGGAAACCAGTGGCACCCTAACAGAGATGGGCGCATTTAGACAGAGTCACAAATAAAATCCTAAAATAATGCTTCCTGCACATGTTATTATGAGACAAGAGTAAAATAATTTAAAAGTGAGACTCTTTGGTATAGATAAAAATCACTTACAGGAGGTCCCTGAGCACCACGAGCACCTTTAGGTCCAGAAACACCCGTGGGACCCTGAAATGAACATATTCTGTGTTACACTCTGACATTTGTTGTATTTTATAGTAGCTCGTTTCTGTCAGCTAGTTTCTTATTCTGCCTTATGTAGCACAATCACCACCAACAGTTGCTGTCACTTTGTAAACTCCACCATGCATGTTTAAAAGAGAGGTAGAAATGAATGTTTTGCTGATTTGTGCATACATAACAGTTTCTCTTCTTGTAGGAAAAACTGTCACTCAGTGCCTGTCGTACTGTTATATAAAGCTTTTGATTAATAAGAAAAACTGGGATACAAACATCCAGTGTTTTTGTGCAACCTTATTTTGGGTTTAGAAAACATATTTATAGTGAAATAATACATGTAGTGACACTTACAGCGGGTCCAGGGGCTCCAGATGGTCCTTGGGGTCCAGGAGCACCAGCGTCTCCCTTCTGTCCAGGTTCTCCCTGCTCTCCCTTGGTTCCAGGCTGACCGTCAGCACCCTGAAAGCAAAAGACAGAAACAGCTGTTGATATACATCAAAGGAAAAAAAGTGAAAGGACTATGTCTGTTAGGATGCCTGGGTCGTCGACCCAGGGTTTTTGAGTTTTTGATATTATTTATACTTCCTAGTTTTTGGTTTCTTTGAGTTCCGTCTTATGGCTTATGTCTCTGTCGTCTTTAGTTGCTCTGTCTCCCCTATCACCTGCATCCCCTTGTCTAGTTCGCGTCTATGTGTATCTTAAGTTCCTATATCCCCGTGTTCAGTCAGTGTTTGTGTCTGCCCTGTTCCCACGTCTCTGTTCCCTTTGTAGTGCCTGCATGTGAGTCTGTGTCTTTGTTCAGTCTGTGTTATGTGTTTCCTGTTTTACTTTGAAGGTCTCTGTCTTTTCTCAGTGTGTTCAGTTTATGCTTCTTTGGTCTCATCAGTTCTGATTTGCCCCAGCTGTGTTTCCCTCCTGTTACCCATTCCCTGATTGCTCCCTATGTGTATTTAAGCCCTGTGTTTCTCTGTGTCCGTGTCGCGATCTACAGTTTTCCTAGCTGTGTGTTCTGTCATTCCTCCTGGTGTAAGTTTATTTTGATTTTTTTTCCAGTTATGTTATATTTGAGTTTAACATTAAAGTTGTTTTGAGTTCACATCTGTCTCCGGAGTCTGCACCTTGGGTCCTATTCCTGCCTGCACACAGCCACACCTAACAATGTCTTAATAATCAAATACTTTCAAAGGTCTTTCACAATTACCTAAAAGAATTGTTTAAAGGCTCATTTTACACATGGAGTTCTGTTTACCTGCTAACACTGCATGTAACATGTAACCTGTGTGGATCCATTATCATATATTAAATGGTTTGTTAAATTATCGGTTAACAGATCTAACTAAAAAATATAAGAACTAAGATAAGATGACATATCTTCACTTGTCTTTTGTGTCGCTGCAATACCAAACTGCTTAAGTACCCCATTTATGATGAAGTACATCAAATTATGCGCAAATCTGTTTTTAAATCCCAATCAAGTCAGGCCATTGAGTTTATGACTCTCGTCTACAAGTGCTACTGGTGCAGCATTTAGCCTCGTTGTGCCCACAGCGTCTGTGTTACATACACTTTAAAGTGGACCTATTATATATATATATATATATATATATATATATATATATATATATATATATATATATATATATTTTTTTTTTTTTTCTTTCACAGCTCTCAGTTTAAAACATGACCAAAGGTTCAAATGATGCAGTCAGTGAATAGTAATGCCCAAAAGCTCAGGCATTAATCTGCTCTAAATACTCAATTTCATGCACTTTTTTTCTCTTTTGAAGATGTGGGTCATGTAGGCATGTAGCTCTGTGTGGAACTACATAAGCCCCACCTGCATTTCAAATCTTCTGTCTTACTGGGACAGCCAATTAGAAGAAAGCTAGCTTAAAGGAAGGAGAGCTGTGGCTTTAGACCAGCGGTCCCCAACCTTTTTTGCGCCATGGACCGGTTTATGTCCGACAATATTTTCACAGACCAGCCTTTAAGGTGTTGCGTATAAATACAGTAAAACAGTACCGGTACCAAAAAAAAGGAAGATTTATTCATAATACACGTGAAAAGACCCAGATAAACCGAGGTAATGTTGTCCTCGGGTCAAAAATGGTCCCTGGGTGAATGGCAAACAAGTATATGGGAATCCCGAGGACAACACAAGGGTTTTAACGATACATACAAAAAAATAACACTTAAAACCGATAAAAACCCTGAAAACCATACATTTCACATGCGAGCCTGAACTCTCACGACCCGGTACCAAACAACTCACGGACCAGTACCGGTCCGTGGCCTGGGGGTTGGGGACCGCTGTTTTAGAAGATCAACTGAACTTGAGCTGCATTGAGAAAGGATAAAATAACAGCTGCTCTAGGAGAGTCCAAGAATACAAATACAGAGCTGGGGTAGGACATGAGATATAATTACACAACAATTTCAAAACTTTTAATTGCAGCTCCTAATGTACTGTGATAGTCGGTGTGCTCTGAAACAAATAGCATTTAGATACCTTGTAATGTTATTCATCCTGACAGAAAATCAATAATTAATCATTGTGTAAGGTAGAGAAAAAACAACCTGTTTAGAGATAAATTGTGCTGCCACAAATATATTGATGAAATCCATTTGGAGGGATGCAGCTTATTAAAAAACATCTATTTTATGTCCATCGTGAGTCTTTGGCAATAACTAAATGGATGTTTGACAAAAAGACACTAATTTCCCTCCACAGATATTACACCGAGGAAACAAGACATGTGTCAAGATAAAGAAAATAATAATTCACCGAGGCCTAAAACTGACGTAAAGGCAGTTAGACGTCCAAGTGTTTCTAGATATGAGCGGTAGAAAAGCCCCGCCATGTAGATGCAGTTATTTTTTTACTTGCAGTTAAATAAGCAAGTTGAACCACTTTAAAGTAAAATTATACTTCTATTACTTTGCTAACAAGTCGAAACATAAATCACTCAGGAGTCTGCAGTAAGATTAGTTCATGGTGATGGCTTTCTACTTACTGGGGGTCCAGCAAAGCCAGCAGGTCCAGGAGGTCCAGTCTCACCCCTGTCACCCTGAAAGATGAAGACACAGAGGCATTAAAAACTCAGGTGTTAGGCCAACTGAGAGAAATGGCGGATCTGTTGAGACCAATGTTTTAAAAATAGTTGCTCCAATACTTCAAAATGCCTGGCTCTAAAGGAAAACTGAAAAGCTTAAGTATAAATATAAGAATAAAGAAAGATGATGATAATTCAGGCTGAGGTGCTGAACTGTGACACCATAAACCAGGTGAACGAGATCTATAAGAGCATGCATGCTGCCTAAAAGCCTTAATATAATATACTAATATATGATGATTTGACCTAGTCACTGTGCATGCACCAAATTCCTAATCTGATATGTTTTCTTTACTAAAACAATAAACTGTGACACTCACAGGAGCACCGCGGACACCAGGAGCTCCAGAAGGACCAGCAGGACCAGATTCACCCTGCGAGAAAATACAGGAAGAACATCAGCAACATCATACAGAAGGTTAACTTTACATTATAGAAACCTACTTAAATAAAGACTTGTGCAGAACAAGACATTACATCATTTAGATCAAATAAAATAAAAGTAAAAACGCCTCACCTTCTCACCATTGGGACCAGCAGGACCAGGGGGACCAATGGGACCAGTGAGACCCTGAAACATGAAACAAAAAAGTATAGTTAGTATAAAGACTTGGAGAGGTTTGTAGTGTGAGAACAGAGACTTCACACTTTGCTTTAAAATGAGCAGCGGGAATAACAAAACACTTTTATTCTAAAGAACAAAAGAATGAATATTTTAGATTTCAGATTACATTTAAAGTATAATATGCTGTAAATAAGAGATTCACATGTGCAGATAGATATGTATGCAACATTTTATTTCCAGGAAATAAATGAAAGTCGTTCTATCTGTATTTAGCAGAAGCTACTGTCATTCACGAAAACCCAAATGAATGACAGTCACTCACTCTGGCACCATCTTTGCCTGGAGCACCTTCGGGTCCTTTCTCTCCAAGGTCTCCCTGTGGGGATAAAGAACTGAATTAAAGTCTGTCGTGTGACAAGAAAATATGCATAAATTTATACTCAAGTAGGGAAAATTCCACAAATTGAGTGTTTATGCATTCAGTTTGCTAACACTTGTTTCCCATCATGGCTTACTCTGTCTCCTTTGGGTCCGGGAATACCAGCACCTCCTCTCTCTCCAGGCATACCCTGCAGGCCAGGGGGTCCCTGAGCCCCTGCAGTACCTGCAGGTCCAATCGCTCCCTATTATTAATCAAAAATATAATGAGATGACAGGTTTGGGTTCAAAGACAGGAGACATTTCAACTGTTTACTTTCTCTAAGCACCTGCTACACATGCACAAAGATGTTTTATACCTCCTGATTCAGTCAAGGTCTTTAAAAAAGACTTGCAAAAAGGCTTGTGATGATGTTCTGTCACATTTCAGAAAGATTCTGCTTGGGCTTTGTTTAATAACCCACAATATGAGTCAGAAACACAAACACGGTGCCGTCTCAGAGTGAGAGAACATCTGCTCATTCAACAAAAGAGGCCGATGCTCATCTTTGTCCCTGCCTGTTGTCTTCAAGGTTAACAGATGACTGAGAGAATAAAAGAGAAAATAATCCTGCCAACTTCTTTTTCTTCTTGCTACAGAAGAATGTTAAAAAAAAGCCTAACTCTCTAATGAGTCGGTCACTTTTAATTTAAACATAAAGACATCTTAATTTCAGGTGTTTTGCTGTGATGGTGGGTTTACCTTTAATTCTGTTATTAAAAGGACAAAGGGCGTTTTATCATAAAGGCACGAATCTCTATTTCACACATCAAAGCTGAAACAATTGAAAGCAAATGCAGACTTTGATTGTTTTTTTAAAAAGTACTCCTATAGGCTCACTCTGAGTCAAAACTTCAGCTGTGCTGCGGTGCTTTATCGTGCAGCCTATAAATCAGACACACGCAGCATTTCTTCTGCCTATCATTAAGCCATGACCACAGGGCTAACACAAGCACAACACTGGCTGTGAATACTATAGAATAATACTCTAACTCAAAGAGGCCGACAAACGATCCCTCTTATAAAACAAATCGTTTTCAGAGACTTGCTTTTCTACAGAGTGTTGGTTCATCCCTTCTTCATCGTCACCACCATCACACTCACAGTCTATAATCCTCATCCTCTAACCACTTATGTCTGGGGATGAAAACTTATGAACTGGGATTAAAATCCGACCAGATAACAATCCCAAAGTGGGAATTGCAGCCTCTCTGAGCTCTTCCTCTGCTCACAGTGCCATTGTGACAAATCACTGCAGTGGCTGGAAATTGCTGACAGATGGCAAGTGAGTGTATAGCCTGACTGGAGACACACTGAGCCATCAGCTGCAGTGAATGTAGGAAATATTTTATTTTGTTTTAAAGTATTATAAATTTATGAAATAACATGAATGCAGAAAACGGAAATAAAGCAAACGTCCAGACCTGAACTGCTGACTGACGCTCAATTCTAGTTACTGATGGCTCTTCAACCACTAATCCTCAACTTTTGACAAAACTGTGTTTGCTTGTGACTCATATCTACAAAGCAATTATTCACAAGAACCCAAAGGAAGAAAGTTTAAAAGTAAAGGAGAGCTTATTAAAAATATGTTTTCTTCTGTTTTCCACTCTTTGAATTACATCAGAGATCTACTATTTTAGTCAGTAAAAAAAAACCTAAGGATGCTGAACTTAAATTGTCTCAGGAATTAGAATTTTTTAGCCTCTAGGGGAAAATAGGCTTTTACTCAGTCTAGGAAACACTGAAAGTTTAGCTTTGGAAGCAAAGAAAAAGCTTATTAAGGTTAGAAACCTGGTGGCCAAATGTAACTCTGTTGATTTAGCATTAGCTCAACAGTACAACCTGCACAGGAGCAACCTTACACCAACATTTATCAGGCACATGTGTTATTAAAAAGACAAATGCAAACATTAGATCATGAAGGAAAAAGCTGTTCTGTCTCAACAAAAGAAAGAAAAATGCTCTGCTTCAGTCCAGCCACACCGTAGAGACCTCAGTTACAGTCGGTGTGAGGTTCAGTCGATATCCTGAAGCACACACGTGAGCAAACGATGGTGTTTAATGACTTCTGCAGAATAACATCGTTAAATATTTAACCCTCATCTATTATTTTGCAACAAAACCACTCCATCAGATTTTTGAGTCTTTTGATTTCCCCCCCGCAGACACTGTAAGCATGTCCCTCACGGTTACGGTGTCTGCAGACATGACTTTGTTATCGAACTCTGAATGTCCAAACACAGGGATTAAAAAATGTTTAGATATTGTGCTATATATCTTTGGAATGGATTATGTTTCTCTGTGAGGAAAAATATGAATCTGAATGAACTGTACATAATTTAAGTTTAACAAAATGAACTGCATTGCATCTCAGTCTTTACTACACTATATTTATCTAAAGCAGCTGACAGCCTGCACAGGGAGCGCAGGCAGGATGGAGTGGATGAAGACGAGTGTCTGGGGTGATTTGTGACAGCAGGATCGTAAAGAGAGTGAAAGGGAAGGTTTAAAAGATGGCAGTGAGACGGGTATGATGTGTGGTTTGGAGATGGTGGTGCTGACAAAAAGACAGGAGGCTGAGCTGAAGATGTTAAATTTTCATCGGGAGTGACCAGGATGGACAAGATTTTACAATGTGTATTTTAACTTTGGTTTATTGATTTTAGGTGATGGTTAGATAGCATGTACATTTTTACCTAGCATGGCTCCTGTCATGCAATACTTCCAAATGTTCTACCAGGGAAAGGAAGGTTTGTGCTCTCTTTTTAATCCTCCTTATACTTTGTATCTGTAATTCTGTTGTACATTCTTGTATAATGACAACAAAGTATCTTATATTTACTGGAATAAAATAAAAGCTATAAATGAACCAGTTTAGATTATGACCTGTAGTCTGGGACCTGATAGGCACTTAAGTTGATTCGTTTTTTTTTCTTTTTTTAAAGAAAATGCAATGCGATTCAAAACTGGAAAACTGAGCAGAGGTTTTATTGTCATATACTGTCACATACTAACTAGACTGCTCAGTGCAGCAGAGTGAGGAATGATGCTGCCCGCTTTCTCTAATTTTAGGCTGAAAACACCAAATATACGCTAAAATGCTGAGTACACACAGCTTAACTCGCAAACACTCGAGCTAATTATTATTCAATTATACGCTCAGACTGCTCTGTTTCTGCTGCCTGTGATAAGAATATTGAAAATCTCACTGTGTTTCGCAGTGGGTTGGGTGAACCTCAGGGAGCAACATTTAATCAGTTAAAAAAACATGCTTGTTATTGGCTGCTGGACTCACCTTGGGTCCGTCAGTTCCAGGAGTTCCAGGCAGACCTCTGGGTCCCTGCAGACCCTGAGGGCCAGCGGCTCCTCTCTCGCCGGGAAAACCACGTTCTCCCTGAACAGTAGCACAGTGACAATCAGCGGCATGTATGTTAATCAGCAGCCTACAGTATAATGAAATTATGTTAAGATCGTGAACTTACTCTAGGTCCAGTGGCACCAGCAAGTCCAGCCTCTCCAGGAACACCCTTGAATGGTGAAAAGAAAGAGAAGCTAAAAGACCTGCAAGACTATCGCTGTTGAGATACTTAGTTATGCTTTATACTCATAGCACTAACCAAACTAAATTAAAGCCAAAAAGCAAATATTAAGTGTAATTATATATTTTTAAGAGTTTAGAAATCTGGTAGATGACATCTTAAGTCTTAAGACTTTTGCAGTCACTGATAACGTTGGAAAAAAGCAGCAGCGCTTAAACTGTTTAATTACCTGTGTAATTAATCTGAATCATGACCTTGGAGTAAGTACATAAATTCCTATCTTATACTCTATCTTTGTATACTTTTTTTAATCTTTGTCTTATTTGTCTTATTTGATCATGAAAGTGCACAAACCTGATCTCCAGGCTTTCCTCCCTCACCAGGTGGACCAGGAGGGCCAGGAAGACCCTGTGTGCAGGAGAGAAGAAGCATTAACACTGAATGCAGCGAAGATCCAAGTCTGCACCCCCCTACGCTTCAGATGGTGTTATTGTTGCATGAACGTGTCTTCAGGCCTGCAGTGCTGACAGGAGTTACATATCACTTCCTGTGGACTGAATTATGGCTGTCACGTATGACTCCATCTTCCTGTCAGTATGTGTCTCTGTCACCGGAAACTTGGGAAAGATCAGGTGATTTGTGGCTGAATAACAACATCTTCTTTTTTTCATGTTGAAACATTTTAATTTACTGCATTGCCATGGAAACACAGTTCAGGGAAAACTCATAAGCTAAATCGTTAGAACATCAATAAGGAGCTTGGGAAATTGTTAATATGCTCGGAAAAGATCTCTGCTGCTAAAAGGTGGCGCTATGACTGGAACTCAGTAATGACATGTACAAGTGAAAGAGCCGCAGTTTGATCCTGTGAGGGGATACAACTTCCTCTGGGGCTGCATCACAAAGGTCATCTGGTAAAGAAACATATCTGCCAACCTGTTAAATATGCAGAGCCACCTGCTGCAGCCATCCTTTCTGAATAAGGGAGCATATGGAGGAATGTGTGAGACCACGCCTCTTAATCTGTGAATTCAGGTGTTTTCAGTCCTGTTGCCACATGTGTATAAAATCAGGCACCTGGCCAGCAGACTGCTTTTACAAGAACGAATGGGCTGCTCTACAGAGCTCATCATATTCCAGCATGGTACTTGAACAGGTTGCCACTCGCAACAAGTCAGCTCGTGAAATTTCTGCCACTGTAGATATTCCACAATTCGCTTTAGTGGCTCACCATGTAAAGTCACAGAGCGGGTTTGCGAAGAGTCAGCAGAGCATCGTGTGTAAAAGTCACCAGCTCTGCTGACTCACTGACTGCAGAGATCTAAGACTCCTCTGGCATTAACATCAGCACATGAAGTGTGTGCCGGGAGCTTCGTGGTATTGATTTCCAAAACAACAGTTTCCTGTAGCTGTAACGTGCAGGTGGCCCAGTATCAAACACTGAAAAGGAACATTTGAGCTGGCAGAACAACAGTTTCCTTATTGTCACCTATAACTAAAATTTGTTGCACTGCTGCAGCAGGACCTAATGTCAAGTCACAGTTTTGAACACTTTGGATTATAAATGTCTTTAGATTTTGCAAGATTAAGTAAAATTGCTGCACAGGATACATGTGCCCAGCAAGTTTGGCACATCTAGGTGAAACCATACGTGTGAGCCATTCTGCAACACTCATACCCAACATATGACTCGGTGACAGACGTGCCCAGTTTCAGAGTTTTTGAGCCCCTTTAGCTGCAGTTTTCTAGCTAAATAGTAGACATAACCTAATCTTACCGGGCAAATGTTTCCTGAATGCTCACAACACGTAATTCATGTAATTAACATACATGTTAAATATGTGTCATTCCATTAAAATATACTTTAAAGGAATGATACATATATTTCTCTGTTGCACCATAAACAACTGTGATCATAGAAAAAATAAGTGGTTCCCAATTCTGGCACTGCTCAGCAGAAGAAAAGCAATAAACTGAAGTTTCTATGTATAACTGCACAATATAAAAGTAGTGATACAACTGCTCATATATGCTCACAGGTGTTATAGCAAAGCGTTAAGTATGCAGACTCACCTGGAAGCCAGAGGGACCAGGCTGTCCTTGCTCTCCTCTTTCTCCAGCAGGACCCTAAAAGTCATGATTACAGTCACTTTACAATTCATTAAAATTGTGCAATTTCACGTCTGGCTGACAGTTAAAATGGTGGGAAAATTCTGCAAAACCTTCCACTTCTTAGTAAACATTATAAAAATAAAATATTTATCATATACAAAATGTTCTCTAGTTCAAAAAGGTTTGTTTAGTTTGCTGAAACATAATCTTCAAAAGAAGTTGAAAGTCTGTAAGTCAGTGATGGTGTGACGTGATGTACAGACAATTTGGTCAAGGACTTTTTTTTCCAGACAGAGCTACGATAGAAGCAGTCTGGGAAATGGAGATAACAAAGACTGCTTCTAAGTGCAAACGTAGAAAAGGGATAAGATAATATCAGTGTTGAAGGTATATAAAGTGGCATGGGAGCGATAGAGATACGTACAGCAGGGCCAGGGGGTCCAGCTGAGCCAGTTTCTCCATCTTTGCCGGGCAGACCCTGGGGAGACGAAGAAAGAGAGAGCCAGAGGAGGATGGGGTGGGAGGTGGAGGAGGAGGTTTGACAGATATCAGCACTAAAGCCAAAGGTGATGCTCTTAACTGGGCAGACATCTGACAGATATATAACTGAGGCTTCTCGTGCTGAAGCTGGACTCTGTGAAACTGTGTACTTGAAAAATGAAGCTAATCAAAAGTTTATAGTTTCTGACAATAACAAATATTTGGCTCTAAAAAGAGACTTTACTTTAGCATAACATGTTTATGTTTTTATGCACGTGATTAATTAATGCTTCATAAAAACACAGCAGTCAATCTGAGGAGCGTTAGTTTCAAAACATAAAATGGAAACACGATGAACGTACTCTCAGACCAGGAGCTCCAGCCAGTCCTTTCTCACCAGACTTGCCAGGTTCACCCTTAGAAAAGCAGAAATAAAATCCAGTGGTTAGTGAAAATGCTACTGCTGATCCCTTTGCACCTATTGTGAGAACAAAGGTGGATACAGGTGATGATGCTCATCAAATTATATAAAATTACTCAGCAGCACTCCACATGTTGCTGAACAGGTACTGTGCAGTTTTGAATCATGCATTTATGTTTTAGAAAGGACAAATAAAACACATTGCAACACACTGTAAAATATTACTCCCTTATAGAAGGTACTTTTTTTTCTTTTTACTTACAGTTGCTCCCTTTGGTCCAGGGAATCCCATGACTCCAGGCTGTCCTCGGGCTCCCTGTGGACCAGGAGGTCCTGGACGACCATCCTCACCAGGCGCTCCCTGAGTAAAGTCAAGCCAAACGGTAAATAACTGCCATATGTTTCTCTAACAAAATTAAAAATGTGACTACAAAATCTAATTAATATACAGCAAAATTTATGACACACTGTGTATAATCCCTCAGTAATGTTACATCCATTCATTTAGTAATCCAACCAAAAAATGTAGCTGTTTGTTGCACATTTAGCCAAATATCATAATATTACAAATCTGAAATCATTATGCAGAAATGTATGTTGTATATCAAATAAATGTGAGTTGCACTATTTCAAATCCATTTATTTTTTAGGTGTTTAAATTAATTAGTGAGGCTTCAGTGAGTGGTGCAGCTTACAGAGTTTACGGCTCCACCGTCACTACTAACAAAGTGTATAAACATAAGGATTGAATGTTATCCTTAAAAACAGGAGACTGTGTGGCAAACGGAGCCCAAAGTGAAAGAGAAAAAACACAGCCCCCTGAATTCAGCGAGAACGTGGAAGAAAGCTACAGTATAAGGCTGGCGGATAATGGGCGGATAAATTTCCCACAATTCAATTTGATGAAACCACTCATGAGTCATTATGTGATCAGAGCACATTCGGTAAAATTACAAGTCTCTCCCTGGTTGTTTCACATGTGATATTAAAAATAACACACAGCTTTTAATACAGCAAGCGGATGCACAGCGTGTAGTTATTTCTCTTAATTTACAAGTAAACAACAACGACTAATTAATGTCTGTTACAACAAGAAACGTGTACATGAACATACAGAAGGTCCAACTTTGCCTTGAGGCCCAGCATCACCGGGGCGTCCAGTCAGACCCTGTCAGAGAAAGGAAGGAGAATTACTGGCTAAATCTGGATGAGTCATCGGGCATCTCTTTGCAGACATATGCTAAAGAAAGGTGGGATTACAGAACATATGGCACCATGTGAGACTGATTTTACACCTCTGACTAGCCCCCTGTGCAGGAAGCAGCACCTGCTGATGGAAATGACTAAGAACGGAAACATGAATGAGAGCACATTGCTCACAGGCTTCATTAACTCTGTTTTCTAATTTCATTTTGGTGACTGCACATAAACAATCTACTGCTGCAGCTGAAATTAAATATTTGAGAGGAAGAGGAAGTACAACTTCTCTATCTATCTATCTATCTATCTATCTATCTATCTATCTATCTATAAACATGTTCTTCTGAACACTTTTGAGATTTGTGGAAATTTAAAGCACATTTCTGCAGATCACCAGCATCTATGCGTAATAACGCGCTGTAGAGGAAGCACTTACTCTGGCACCGGGCAGACCGGGCTCTCCAGGGCGGCCGGGGTCACCGCTGGCACCTTTGGGACCGCTGGCTCCTGAGGGTCCACGCTCACCGGGGGCTCCCTGTATTATGAGGAAGAGTGTAAAGTCAAACACAGAGGACGGGAAACATCTCAAAGTTCAGTGGAGATGTGTTTCTCTTTTAGTAGGATGAACAAATTTCATTGACCTGCAGGAGATGAGAAGATTAAATTCAGACAGATTAATTGTGATATAAATGAAACTGTCCGTGGAAAGATAATATTTACAGTTTTTCTCAGTCGCTTTGGTGCGTTTCTCAGATCAGAATTGAAATTCTCATAACTATTAGTTCAACCTCCACAACACTCAGTCATTTGTGCACATCATAGTAGCAATTTCTCCTCTCTCTGAACAAACTGCAAATGATTTTGGACATGAATCAGTTGCTTCCATACATTTCCCTGCTGCTTTCTGACATTTCCATTTGCTTATGTCATGTCAGTCAAAAGTAATCATACCTATGGATGCTGAATAGTCATTCCCAATAAAACTAATAGTCATACATCCATTGCTTGAGTCATCACACACAAAATTGTTGAACTAGTTATCACATGCCAAATATTGGCCATCTGTCAAGCAAATCCTATACCTTTCTGTATCATTTTTCCTGGAAATGTCTCCGAAATTGAACAATTGATCTCGGGTGAATTACAGCTGTCACTCATGAGGAGGCGTGTGAAAGTTTAGTTGTAACCAATGACAAACAACTTGTTCACTGTCAATTATGGATGAATCCTGTGAATCCCCAATTGGCAAGCATATATAAACTGCGCAGGGGCTAGTGTGTACCATTTCTACACTTCTGTGACACAAAATGGAAGGTCAGCACCGTGGAAGAGGGGTGAGGATGCGGGGAGGAAGGGGAAGAGGGAGAAGAGGCAGATATAGGCGGATTCCTAATGAAATAAGGGCTACAATTGTGGACCATGTTGTCAATCACGGCCTCACCATGGAGGAGGCTGGTCGAAGGGTGCAACCCAATATTGGAAGAACTACTGTCAGTTCAATCATTCAAACATTCCGTAGGAAAAACAGGTATGTAAACAGTAATACACTGTACTGTACTGTGCCATCTCAGACACATCACATGTTACTGTACTGTATTTGCAATTTCACAAAAAGTTCACTCTGCACCACATAGGATTGTAAGACAACCTCGCGGAGGCGGAAGAGGGCCCCTTTTTACCCCACAGCAAGAAGAAGCCATTTGTGCAATGGTCATTGCAAACAATGCAATAAAGCTGAGAGACATACAAAGCGCTGTCATAGAGAATTACACGGTATTTGGCAATATTGAATCTGTTTCAATTTCAACAATTGACAGAGTACTCAAGAAAAATGAAATCCACATGAGCAAATGGCCCTGCTAGCAGCCATGGATGCAGCATGTGACGACATCACAGCAGGGTCCTGCAGAGGATGGATTTGCCACTCCAGGAGATACTTTCCTCGCTGCATTGCGAGGGATAACATCTGTTGTGATGTAGATGAAAATATGTGGCCAGACAGACAGGAACGTCTGGATGTGCCAGAATGATTTACTGTACTGTTACATGTGCTGTTTATTGTTCACATTAGTGCACAGCTCTACCAAATGGGTGATTTTATGTTTACATGTATTCTACAGTGCACAAGTGACTGTAGCATATTTTTCTTTTGCACAATTCTGTAGGATTACAAACACTTCTACACAATGGAAATGTGAAACGTACGTATTCAGTGTCTCAGTTACTCCCAAGACTCCCATAACATCTACAGTGACTTTACTGCACATTTCAGATGGCTGTACAGGTAGGCCATAGTGCTGTCGTCAGCATTTTCAGGTGTCACCAATTGTTTTTGCAATGGGAAACACTGAAATTATAAACTGTCATAGTGGAAACATGACAATGCCATTTGACTATCTTGTTCATAAAGATGGTGTCAAGACTTTTCATTTTGATGGCACTGACAGTTTCATTGACATGGATACTTGCTTTTGAGGTGTGGATAATCAATTCTGTGCATGTGACGTGCTTTTGCAGGCTATCCACTAGGTTTTGCAGTTTGCACTAATTGTTTTGGGAAATGCACTAACTGCTGTGCAAATGTTAATGGTGTTCTGAGAAACGCACCAAAGCGACTGAGAAAAACTGTAATGAGATGTTGGCTTTGGTGATTTGGGACATGTAGGTCAGTGTGCGTGATGGGTTTGTGAGCTATGCTGCCATCTTGTGGGAGGCTGCGTGCATCGCTGCTGCCTCCTAAAGTGTGCAGGATGAAGTCAAAGGGAAACAAGTGTGCTGACAAATGGCACTTTTTTTTTTACTCTTCAAGGAAAATAACATTTTTATTATGACCTTCAATAATTTGTGAATTCAGAGTGAACCCCAAAGACGTGCCTCATTAAGCGCATCGTTTTAAAATCTGCCAGCTGATTTGTGCAATTTAACTTGATTTAAAAAATGTTATGAGTTAATGAGGGGAAAAATGATTTCTCAGAGAAGTCATCACGGAGACCAGAGTCAATTTACGCTCAATAAAATGCTTTGTGGAAATCAGGTCAGCTGCTTTTTTCATATACATCGTGTTTTACCTTTTACAGTGTAGTCAAATATGTGCAGATTATTTATCTTTTCTGACAAAAATATATTTTGGAATTTTAAAGGATTTATACATTCATGAAAAACAAACAGCTAAACTGAGAAATAATCCTGTTCTTTAGAACTTTTACAACAGTTTCAGCAGTTTCAGCTTTCACAACCAAGAAAGTAAAATATAGATATGAATATCTCAGTTACACAGTTTTCAAGGTTTTCTGATGGCTTCTAGTCTACGTTTGAAGTACTATTATTTCAAAGTATGCTGAACTATTTTTGCTTAATTGGTCTTCTGAAGCGTAAGTTCGCCAATTATTAACAAGCTTATATCATCACCATCAGACTGGAAATGCTTTTATCGCTCAGTGAAGTAAATATTACTCCCTCCATGCTGCATGTCAAAATTCTCTACACTACCTACACTAAAATAATAATGATAATAATAATAATAATAATAATAATAATAATAATAATAATAATAACAACAATAACGTCATGACACAAACATCTTTTTTATGTCTTTTGGAAAAGTTTAAATTAAATGTCTGTGTATCACATATAACTGAATGTATTCACACACATTTATTCACACATACAGTTTTACACCTGCAACTACTGACCAGATGCCTAAAACATGCTCTACTCAGCTCATTTTGGCTGTTTGGAGCGCTTCACTTCCTTTTCACAAACAAAAACTCTTCTCTGGAGTGTCAGTGAAACCATCATGAAGCTTACCTTTGGACCAGCCAGACCATCTTGACCAGGGAAACCACGGTTACCGGGAGCTCCCTAAATGGAAAACACAAAATTAGATTTAATCTTTATTTAAACAGCAATATCCCAATCTCACAGTGGGCCTTAAATGGGCTGCAAAGTTTTACCCAACGAATACACACCCATCCATCACAGAGTAAGCAATAACAGTAAGTTAGGTGTAGGAAAACCCTGACACTGTGATATTCTGTGATATATTTAATATTACTTTCCCAAGAGTTCCCGAGCAGCATGTTTTAAAGAACTGGAAAAAGAAAGCATGCTGTGCACTTACTCTCTCTCCAGGGGGTCCCAGTGGTCCAGCAGAACCAGGCTCACCTCTGGGCCCTCTCTTGCCTTCTTCTCCTAGTGGGCCATTTGGTCCCTGAAGACCAGGTGGTCCCTGATGAATAACAGACAAGGTTAGTACAAAACTGGAAAAAAATATGTTGTACTTTTACATATTAAAGTAATACGTTTTGTTAGGTTTGCGTTCCTAAACTATGTGGAAATGTGTACTAGGTCTGTCAGATGACATAGTCTGAAGTGTTTGTACTGTATCAATGAATTCTGTTTTGCTGATGAACCGATCAGGGTATACAGACACAAGTCGAAGGAAACAAAACTCACAATTTCTCCTTTGGGTCCAGCCTCTCCCTTGAACCCTGGGATACCTGGGTCTCCCTAAACAGAGAGACAGAGAGAGAAACAATGCATGAGTTATTATGCTTTTAAGATCTGCTTTAATTATTTGGGATATGAAATGGACAACAAACATCAAGTGGTCAATTAAACTGCAAATACATTCAGATATATAAATAGATTAAAAGTAATATAACTCCAATGAAGGGGGCATCCTGTCTGTTATGAATGATTCACTCAGTACATACAGATGTTCCCTTTGGACCAAGAGGTCCAGTGGCTCCCTGAGGCCCGGGAGGCCCACGAGGTCCAGGGAAACCAGGAGCACCAGCGATGCCAGGAGCACCCTATAAAAAAGAGACAGAGAGAGGTCTGAAGTCAGTCAGCTGACTGATCACTGAATCAGAAGTATTTCATCTCAGCTTTTAAAGCTGGAATAGAAAGCTCAACATCATTCACTGCTTAATCGGTCAGATTCAATAAGAGATCACTGTAAATGTTCTGTATAGGATGCAAATATTATTAGATGCAGTAAAGTAACTCTGAAGTTGCAAGAAAAAAATTACCTGCATGTCTAAATATGAAAACGTTAAGTGAGAAGGTTGCACTTTGAAATACAGAAAAGGTAAAAATGCTAAACTTACAGCAGATCCTTTCGCTCCAGGGATGCCATCAGTACCGGGATTACCCTGCAAAAAAAATAGCCTTTAATCAAATCCTATTAATTTAAAATGTCAGGTGATGTTGATGGAAGGGTTCAGGGGCTCATCTGACAGGATGGTGTGGGTGGGTCTACCAACAGTCTGTCCAAACAATGTTAAACTACAGCAAAAAGCTGCTTTTCCACAGCACAGTTCTCTCTGCTCACTAAAGAGAGTCTGACAAGTTTCTGAGAAAAACATGTAATAAAGAAACTGAGCTGCACTTTTCACAAAAAAAAGAAAGTGGTATGAACTGACAGATTTAGATAAAGAGATCTAGCATCACTTACAGAAGCGCCAGAGGGTCCAGAAGATCCAGGAGTACCAGACTCTCCACGAGGTCCCTGAGCACCCTCAGGTCCACGAGCACCAGTAGGTCCGGCTTCTCCCTGATCCACAACACAGAGGACAGATGAGTAATGTGTAAGCAGAGTACACAGAGTAACTGAAAAAGACTTCCAGATGGGCTTTTAATAAACAAATGTAAATAGAATTGAAAAGAAGAGTGATTAAAAAAATAGTTTAATTTAATTGATTTATGTAATAACGTCATATGTCTTTTAATAATAATAATAATAATAATAATAATAATAATAATGGATTGCATTTTTACAGCACCTTTCGAGACCCTCGAACCGGCAACCTTCTGATTACAAGACAAACTGCCAACTCTTGAGCCACGATCGCCCTTTTAATATGCATTATGGGATTTATAGGTTTCTTGGTAGTGAAATATAAATACTAGTGCTTGTAATTATAAAAAAATGGTATTGATTTAGGATAAAAGTAGATGCAAAATGATGCTGCAGACGTGGCTCTTTCTTATTGCAAACTTTATTTAAAAAACAGGAAGTAGATTTAAACTCTTTATGAACTTCTTACATTATGAATATCTTCTATTAAAATACTCAGTGCCCATTGCAATGTAGAAGTGCTTAAACCTGATCTTTCTCATCACCAGCAGGGGGCAACATCTCTAGTTACAGAAAAAACAAGTCTGATTGTGTGGACATTTATTTTAAAACAGCCCAGAGGATCACTTCTCCTGCTGTATCCTCTCAGTAATCATTTTCCTGAAGAGTTTAAGGGCTCAAATGTTTATTCCAACTCTTACTGAAAACAGCACTGTGTTTATTTAGCAAATTGTGGTTCCATTTATAGCAAAATAGATAAAACAGCAGGGCATCAACTTGGTTGGAGCCAAAGTGTAATTGTTATACACCTACATGGTGACAGTTAAAACGCTGAGCTTGAGCCCTAAAGACAGAACCTGTGTGAAGTCTTGGTGGCTAATGCCATCTTTTATATACAGTTTGTGGGTCGTGGGAGCAGTTTGCCTTCAGAGCGTTCTGCCAGAAGGCTTTCTTCTCATCTTAACTTTTCTCCTGTTGCCATCTTACTTCCCTTGGTATGTCTGTTTTTTTTCTATGTTTAATATATCTCTAATATTCATATTGTTTATTGCTTTTGGAAGCTTTTAATATCTGGCTAGGAGGACTCTTTATCCAACAGCATAAAAGGCCTCGAGGTGACAGTTGTTGTGATTTGGAGCAACAGCATTTAAATAAAATCGAGGAGTAAGGATTAGATGTAGGAGGAGAAGATTTTTCAAGGTTTTGTGCTTCAGTATTAAAAAGCCTAACTCAATATTCTGAGCTCCCACCTCCTGCGGACGAAAGCCAGAGATTTTACCACAGTGGCAGTGTGCAACTTCATGCTGATGCATGAAATGTGTTTGTCATTCTTGCTGCGTTGCAGGCTTTTCACATGCAGTAGTAACTATAACCTCACATAGGTCAAAGGTATGTGCAAAAACATTGATGTTACAGCCTTTTGTAAATGCCAATAATTTACTGTCTCTAAAGATGAAGACAAAATGAGACCTCTGCCAAATTTGTAGTTTTTAAATTTGCTTTTAGTGGGGGAAAAAATCTCAGTATGTTAGAGCCAGTAACTCAGTCGCTGTTGGATAATAGAATTCATCTGCAGCAGGAGCTGAAGAAAAACTGTCCATCTCACATTTGTTTATTTCACAACGATAGTTTCTTTAGTTTTTGCAGTCAAGGTTCATATGTGTATGTTGCTTCTGTCTTATTAGCTTTTTTTGTGCCAGGACTGAAAGGACTTAAATGAGGCAACATCTCATCAACACATTTAAGAAGTTTAGGTTCCTGAAGGCATCGAAGGCATGAAACATAAACATACATAAAGCCATTCAGACTTTTCTGCAGATAAACACAAAACTATACTGTGCGTGTTTTTGAATATAACATGATGAAATTTCCAAACACACCCCTTCCCTCGTTTTGAGCCTAGCTTGCCTTCGCTATTTCAAGGAAACACTCCTGAATTTTCTAAAGAGACGCTCCATTTGCAATTCCTATGAGATTTCTTAAACAATCAAGGGGCTTGAAGAAGAAAGCAAACCACCAGCACAGGTCCCTTGAGCACAGATCTGAGCCTGTTTGCCATGGAGGAGAAATAAATCAGATTCAAACCAGAGACACAAAAGAAGAAAAAAGACAGTAAGGGGAGTGAGAGAGGGAAAATAACACTTTAAACCCCCCCCTCCTCCCCAATTTTCCACACAGATGGAGGTTTAAAGCACTTTTCAGTGCAGCACAGGCATCTCCAATTTCACTGAAGCATTTCATCTTGTCCCCACAAAATCCTCCCTGAGCTGGGTACTGACATTTTCTGAGATAATAACTTTTTTCCTCATATAAAGAAAATCTTCCTAAAACTATATTCACTTTAACTTTATTTTCGTGCAGAAAAATCCTAAATAAGTGATTCAAGTTTTTCTGGCAGTGTTCTGACAGAAAGAAAGAAGGCAAACAGTGCAAAAGAGAATAACCAGCACAAAGGTGAATATGAAGAGGTGCTGAGAGCTTCATTTAGATAAACATGTGACTTACTTTTGCACCGGGCGAGCCAGGGAAGCCTGGAGCTCCGGAAGGTCCAACGGGGCCCTACAGAGAGAAAATAGCCTGTCAGTTTGGCTATTAATCACTGACACATCCAGGTGTGAAAGATCAGATACTATCATATTGTGGAGATGTGCATGTAGAGAAACACAGCTCTGACTTCATGTACAGTATTTCCTACCAGATCTCAATGCAAATGTGGACAAAATAAAAGGAAACTACATGACATCTAAGAGGACACTTACAGGTGGACCAGCAGGACCGGTCAGGCCATCATTTCCACGAGCTCCCTGAATAAAGTGAACAGTGCATTATGAGGACAAGTCAGGAAAAAACACAGCTGGATAAATGATTTCTTATAATCAACAAATAACGCGACACAGTGTTTAAAGGTTAATGCAATTATCGCCATAACTGCCTAAAAGAAGCACCTGATAAATGCTCTAAATTTACTTCTTTACTGCTAAACAAAGAGAAGGGGTGACAATCCAACCATCTGTTATAAATTATATTAAGTTTTGTTTCCAACACCACAGTTTAGAGAGAAACATGGCACCTACAGCAGCTCCACTGGCTCCAGGACGTCCTCTCTCACCAGGCAAACCACGAGGTCCCTGTGAGGGAAAAGAAGAGGAGAAGTTCTCACCATTACCATCATTTACCAAATGTGTGTGTGTATACCTGTTTAGACATCTTTGTGGGGACCAAAAATTGGAATGTTACTATACTTGTGGGGACCAACAGGTTATGGTTAATTTTAGTCTGAGGGTTAGGGTTAGGCATTCATTTTTGATGGTTAGGGTAAATGGCTAGGGAAAGCATTATGTCAATTAAATGTCCTCACGAAGATATAAAAACCTGTGTGTGTGTGTGTGTGTGTGTGTGTGTGTGTGTGTGTGTAATGCCCACAACTCATACCATTGGTCCCGGAGCGCCGCTCTCTCCAGGAGAACCAGATTCACCCTGAACAGAGGATTTAACTGTTATTATGGTTCAGCAACTTGGGGGATTAAACAAGTGTCAAGCTGTGGGTCTGTCAGAAAAATCACTACATCTCACCTTAGCACCAACAGCTCCAGTCTCTCCCTTTGCACCGTCACGCCCTGGATAACCCTAAAAGACAGAGACGTCAGGTTACATGACATATAAACACCCGCCTGTTTATGCTGGAATTTCTAGGACAACAAACACACTCACTCTGTGCCCCTTGATGCCAGGCAGACCAGGAGTTCCCGGGAATCCACGAGCTCCCTGTGGCATGAAAGGAAAAGATGTAGACCAACATAAACAGAGGGAATCAACATGAAGCTAAGAGTATAAAGGAAATTACTTTCTCCACAAATACAAAGAGTCCAGTTTAGCAAACAAAGAGAACGAGAAATATTAAAATTCTTTCTTAATTTACAGATTTAAATAAGTTTGCATTTAAATGCATTAATAGTTCATCATCTAACTGGAATCAGCACCAGCTGACTGGAGTAACTCACCTGAGGTCCCGAAGGTCCACGCTCACCTGATTTTCCAGGTTTGCCAGCTTCACCCTAAAACAGAAAACAAAGACAGAGACAGTGAAGTGAAAACCAAAGTAAACCTGCATTTGAAGTTGTTATTTTGTGCAATTCTTCCTTACATATAAAAAACGTCTGTGTATTTTTTGTCTACTTGTATGTAGTTGAATAGACTAAAGAGCACCCTAGTGGACACAGCGTGTAATGTCACATTTGCTGCCATCATGTGGCTAAAAGGAGGAATTACTTTTTTTTTTTATGTCTGTGGTCCAAATGCTGTTTGAAGATTCTTCTGAAGATTGAATTCACAGCATACTTTGAGCCTCTACTTTGAGAAGGATTTGCGGAACACTTCAGTCAGCTGCAGAGCTGTTACAGCTAAAGGAGTAACAGCTAGTAACACCGCAAAAAACTAACTGAGTCCAAACTTCTATACAAAACAAGGATTTGCTCATATAAAACAGCATCACAGACAACATTCATCTGTTTATGTGGAGAATGCATCAGGACTCAGACTGGGAAGTCCTGCTGCTGAAATCACATGAGTGCACTTTTCTACTCTGAGCACTCACGCACTTTATACAACTAATTCATTCACCCGAGCCCTTTTTCTAAACTGTTTAGTGCTTACTGTCTAACATTCACACTCTGATGAATGCGTCAGAGAGCAACATGGGGTGAGTATCTTGCCCAAGGATATTTGGCATGCAGACTGGTGAAGATTGAACCGCCAACCTTCCGGTTAGTAGCTGACCTGCTCTACCACCTGAGCTACAGCCACCTCACCTTTGCCAACCTGGCGAAGAGGTGAGGCATTTCATTTTAGTTGCAATGGTCACACTTACATCATCTCCAGGTTTTCCAGAAGGTCCAGGGGGGCCACGGGGTCCCATGGGTCCCTGTTAGAAACAGAAAAAATGAGCACAGGTGAGAAACTGTGAGAATCAACAGAGGGCAACATTACACACTTTACGTTTTAATTCATAGGAACTGGTATTCATAGCTGGTGTCTGTTTCCTGACAATCAGCTCTGTTTTCACAGTTTAAGTGCTACACTCACTGATGCAAGCCGCCAATATTGTTTACTTATGCAAAAAAAGATAATGAACGCCTTAATTTAGAAAGGACACCATACTGTGTTAATCTGAAATGGGAATTGCTTTTGCTGATTGTATAAGTTACGTAATAATATTAATAATTATAAATAAAAGTATTCTGTGTCTCAGTAAGAAGGGTTTTGTAGGTCTTTACAGGCTTTCTTTCTCTCCTCCCTGGGTTGTTGTCTCATGACTAAGCAGCTGCACAAAAAGTACAGCTTTGGTGAAGGACATAGAACAGAAGTGCTGATTATTAATCTATCGATGTACTGGCCTCCTCTTTGATCTGTGATTTTCCATGACTGGACTTTACACTTGGCCAACATTTTCACCCCTCTACAACTGTCAAGTTAGTTTCTGGGAGGAAGTTTGATTTTAATCACTCCTAACGATGCACTGGCACATTTTTAAAAGGGAAAGGCATCTCCGAGACGTTCTGTCTGCATATCTAGACTCCACATGAGCAGATTAACACAGCAGTGGGGAGACCTTGCATTGTCTACCTGCTGAGAGAATAGTGCTGGGTACAGGAAGGGGTTGGTGGTGTGGTTTCAGTGAACTTTGGGGGAATGAGGAGAAAAAATTAAAAAACTTAGAGAAGCAAATGTAGGAATAGAAAATAAAAACTGATTGGAAGAGATGCAATCTCCTCTCCAAGATGAGTTTATGGAGATAATGAATTGTAAAAATAAATATGTGAGGAAAGGAATGATTGCAAGGATAATGGAAGAATCAGATTTGACCTTTTTATTCAAAATATGTGTGTAGTAAGGTGGAGACAGATATTAATGTCAATATCTCAAGGTCTATATATTTCATAATTTCCATATTGCCACAGTTGGCAAAACTAACAGACTGTGAAATGCAACACAGGTATGTACAGTAAGCCACAGCCAAACTACCTAAAATAAAAAAAAGTGTTTAAACACACTTATTCTGGACAATTGGACCTCTCTGGGTTTTTATTTTTTTTATTCTTGGGTTGTTCTTGTGCCCATTTTCATACATGTTGTACCAAAATGATTATTTTTTAAAAATTTCAAGCTTTTTTATGGTTGAAATACCCCCTTAAAAATAATCAGTCACAAGAAAGCAGCTCAAGTCAAGCAGCCATGAGAAATTAAAAAAACAAAAAGAAAAAAAGAAATAAGAGCAGAGGCTTAGGGGTTTAGAGGGGACATGCAAAACCTCAGGAGGGTGGGATACTTACTGAATGTCCAGGCTCTCCAGCTTCTCCAGGATTACCTTGGAAACCTTGTGGACCCTGGGATGTGAAAAGAAGAGAGAGTCAAACTGTGAAACATTTTTTATACACTGACAAAGAAGATATTAATAAATGTCTGCTAATCTAACTACATCTTCAAAGAGGTATTGATTAAAGGGAATCTATTATGCCAGTTCCTAGCTGCATAATTTCTTTCTTGGACTCTGCAGGCTTTGTGCCATTGTCAAGCTTTGGTTTGGTCAAGGAGATAGGCCACCTTCTGTCTAAAACAGGCCATTTGAGTCCCTCTCCTTTCAAGTCCACCATCCCTTTAAGCCAGATTTCTTCTGATGAATTGCCCCTTGGACACAAAAGAACAGCAATGACATTTCAGTACTCACAGTTGGAGCTATGAGCCTGAAGTGGCCATTTTTAACTGCCTATCACAGGGAGCTGGAGCCTATATCCTCTTTTATTGTCATCACACAGAGCCAAGGGTGGAGAAACTTGCTGGGATACAGAGAAGTTTGAAATCAGGCTGAATTTTACGCTCATATAGAATACTTGCACATATGCCAACTGCAATATTTGAAATACAAGTATCCTTCGTTGTAATGACGTGTATACGATAGAAGATAATCCACATTTGATCCCTTATGGCATCCGTGTGTCTGTTTTTCTAAATTAAAAGCTTCTAAGATTCAAAAATATACCATAACTTTAGAAAAGGAAGTCCTATCTAAAAGCAGACCAAAGTTGTTTAAGGTGGAATTGCATTTCTGCAAATGGGGGCTTTGGGCGATAAAATGATCAAGTTGAGGCAAGTCAGGTGGCACTGCCTTCAACTCAGCAGCTTCTGGATTCTTTGAGTAAGGGCTGCAGGTGGAGCTGGGTTACAGGCAGGGGTAGAACAAGGCAGGGCATTTGCGTGTGGTGGGGGGTGTAAGGTAAATTGTCAGGTGTTCTATGGTATGTCTGGGTCGTGGCACAGGAAAAAGCCCCGGAGCCTTCAGGGAGATGAAAGTATTCTTTACTTGCCATCTTCCTCCAGAGGAGAGCCGGAGCAGACGCTCGTGGTTGAAGCAGGGCTCAGTATAAACAGTCATTACTTAAAGCCTGTTGTATGCACTTATTCCTGAGGTTTGCACGAGTAGTGGCCATTTTAAGGTCAATATTGTTATTAAATACATTAAAGGAGCAGACAATGTAGCATATGCACATTACACATCACATTACAATTATGAGATTTTGCCATGTGTACCCTGTCTGTGACCAACCACAGGATCCTGTCTACAGGTGTGCCCTGTTTTGTGCTGTTTTTGGGAGTACAGGAGGTACTTACAGGTGATCCAGTTGGCCCAGGTGGTCCTCTAGGTCCCATGGGGCCCTGAGAAGAAGACAAGACAACACACAAGCAGCATGAAGATAATGGCAGATAAATCCACCCGTCCATGTTACACACATTTGAAAATACATAAACACGCAAATTACACAACAGCACAGTTAACTTTTTACAGTTTGCATTACTGGTAAAATTTGTTAAGTGGTCATTTTATCCACGCGAATTCACTGAGAAGCTATAAAAACACATCACCTGCTTTGCCTCAAAGCTACATAATACTCAGCAGCTCTCCTGTCAAAACCATAAATCATTTGAAATTCCTCCCGGGATCAGATTTTCTCTTCACTTCTTTCATCCTTCTACTTTCCTCAGTTAATTTTTCCACTCACTGTGTGTTTCTGTGGTTCAAAGGTCATAAGCTGAAGGGTTGCATTTTTAAGAGAGGAGGCTGAACTCTGCATGGCTTCTTGCATGACTCACTGTTGGTTATAGTGAAAATCTTCATCTTAGATAAGTGAGATTTCAGGCACCGGCTAAGCGGAAGAGTCTTAAACTAAATTGAACTAAATTATCTCCGACTGCTCTGCAACTGCGTCTCGTCGGAGTTGCCAAACTAATTCTGTAACAGTTTTGAGACAAATCCTTGTGCTTTTTTTTTTCAGTTCAAGGGAGTGAGCTGAGAGCTTTCAAGACCCCGAGTTCTTCTTATTAAAAAAAAGTTTGACTTCCGATGACTTTTGACAGCTGCTTGCTTGGATAGAAACATATTCCTTTCAGTAGTGTGGCTCTTATGAAGCCTCATACAAAAATCAGGGCTTGCAGCCAAAGAAAATGTCACAGCCGGGCACAGTGGTCCTCAGAATCAAATGAAAGTCACCTTTCAGTGGGTGTGGGAAGCCCTCACCACACTGGGGAGAAACGTATCAATGGGGCTTTATATCTGCAGAATGTTTGCAAGTGTGTTTGAGGGGCACACATATGTTTGTGTGTGTGCGTGCATTTCAGTAGCAGCATTGTTTAAATAGCTATGTAAGGCCAGGATATGAGCTGGGGTATTTACAGGTATATAAGAGGGTTTTAAGCTTTACTTGTGATTTAACATCAGTCCAGTTTGCTCTTCCACTGCTCTCTCCAACAGCAAGCTGGCATAAGCCAAAGTAAACGTAGACTTCCTTCAATAAGGCTCAGTGTTGTGGTGAGCTCTCAGACAGACATACGGTAGGACAGTCAGTAGGAGTTAAGCCACACACACACACACACACTCTGACGCTAGCTGAGGGGATGTGATCGCCTTCAGTCCCCCTACCCTCAGAGCGTCTCAAACCACTGCTGGGCTGAGAGACAGCCAAGCCTCTCTGTGGCTCTTTAAACCAAAATAGCTCCCAGTATGCTCCTCACTCCATCACGGGCATGCTGCCATGCCAGCAGGAGCGGTTTTTCATGAGCTTGAAATATAATGAAGATCAATGGCTGCTTCCTTGGTTTATAAAATTACCCCTCTGTACTCCATGTGAGGTGTTTATTTTCCATTGTGACCCAGAACTTTGCAGCTTCTTTCCTCCAGCAGCAGGAAAAACGTGCCTTTTATCTCTTGGTTTCATCCATAAACCAACAACAAAGAAGGAAAAGACAAAAAGGGAACACTGAGTGAAGTCTTCATTGTTTCTTCCCATCCCAGACTTTAAATCCTGCTTTGGAAACTACTCTCCTAAAGGAGAATGATGATGTTTCCATCTCACAGTTTTCACGTTTGATGACCAGGTGATGCTTCTCTAGTTCATGGAAAGAAGTTGTTTATGTCCCCCCAGAGCAGTTAAAGAGCAGGATGGGGATGCAGAGCAGATGCGGGCTGATGCAGATCTCTAACCCAGGTCTTCATGTGGATAGACTCAAAGCGCTTTGTTTTTGAAAACTTCATAACTTTAGCCTCAGTGCAGATGAAATCAGGCGGTGATAAAAACAACACAGGAGTGGCAGCAGCTCTCATCATCACTTGCTCACCATTGGTCCTTGCATCACACCCATTTGTGCGCCGCCGGCCTTCTCGTCAAAACCACCAGCCATCTGAGCAGCAAAGTTCTGGAGGAGGCAAAACAAAGGACATATTTAGGATTTTTATAATAAACAAAAATGGTTTGTGGTTTATTATGTTTGTGAAATCTCAGGGAAATAAAAGTATAAATCTGGGTAAAGTATTTGACTGGAACAGAGCGAATAGATGACTTAATTTCAACACTTGCAAAGCATGTTCATGTGTCATGCATCACTGCATGATGCTGCATCGTTTTGGCTGGAGAGAGAATCAGCTTTTGACCTTCTTTTTGTCAGTAGTAGAGCTTAGCATGTGAATTCTGATGCAGACAGAGGAGAGACAGAGGGCATGTGAACCGTTCTCACAAAGACTCTCTTTCTTTTTAACTCCACCCCCCCAAAAAGCACTTCTTCCCTTCCCCTTCTTACGTCTATCATACTACCTCCACCACCCTCAGTCACCCTCCTTTCTTTTCTGCTACAAAGAATGAGAGGCATTCGATCTATTCTTTCCCTCTGCATCCCCTCACTGTTGTCTTTCTGCCTCCTCCCAACACCAGCAGTTTCCCACATCTTTTGTACTCTTGGATTCTTTCTTTGCTCCATTTCACCCCTCTCTCTAGTTATTCCAAGCAGCCAAAGTGAACCCATTCTTGGCCTTGAATCAGTATTCAACCTGTCAGCTCCCATGTCTGGAGTGAATGCTAGCCTATCGCCCTTACTAGACATGCGATACTCACTCCACCAAGGCCAGGGGGTCCATTAGGTCCTGGAGGTCCAGGGGGGCCAGGGTTTCCGGGGGTGCCAGGCTCGCCATCTCTGCCACGGGGGCCAGGACCTCCCTTAAATATAAATATAAAATTCAGATGAATTGAAAATCTCGTGTTTCACAAAATGCCCCACAAATCATTTTGTCAAATCTCAAAAAAATCAAATCGAGAAGCATTTGCAACAGATCAGCTCATAAATTCACTCACTAACTTCTTTCCCTCTATTCAAATATTATATGTTTCTATATCTGCAGCTGTGTTGAACTGCATTAATGCTTCTCACAACTGAGAAGACACAATTCAAGTACCAAAACAAATAGGAATATCATCTTATTAAGTAATAATCTTCCCATTTTGTTGCAAACGTAAGAGAGAATAAAACATGTGTAAGAACATGAAAGTGTTACATAACATATTTTAATTTAGCATTCATTAATTCCAACCTGTGGCCAACATTTGAGCTTGTGTGCACTCTGAATAAATGATTACACATTTACTCAGGTGATGATTTTCCTGGCCAAATTGGACTACCTGCATTCCTCTGTGCATGCAGTGACAAATTACCCTGCAAGGGAATCTCAAACAAAGAACCCGAGTACCTAAAAAACCCCCATGATTCTTCACAGTGGTTAGCCAAAGCTCGATCCGTCCTGCGCTTAAATCTGCATAAACAAGACGACTACATGGCATAAACTCCTCGCCTGCGGCCATTAGCACATCCGAGTGATGTTACATTATTGAGATGATCAAAGCCTTGCAAATGTGGTGGTGCTGATTTCCCACACTGACTGACTATGGGCCCTCTGAGAGCAGCAGAGGTTTACATTATGAGTCTCCGACAGCCTCACATCTGTTAAACACCCCAAACCTCAGCAGACCACACAGCCTAATGGAAATGACAGATGACTAGTTAGGCTGAGTCGCTCAGTGAAAGGCTACCATTCTGCAAACCTGCAACCTATAACAGATCCCTCAGCCCACTGCCCGAGACCTAAAGCTCCGATTCAATGACACATACTGTACTTCTTAGCTGGGCAGGGTTTGAGTTTCCTTTTTTTAAAAGTAGAAAATCAAGAGTCATTGAATTTTTTTTCTTATATTTTACACGTTACACTGACCTTCTCTCCTTTATCTCCTCTTGGTCCTCGGGGTCCTTGCTCTCCTGGTGGTCCCTGGGTGAACAGGAGATGGTGAAATAACTTCAGGCATAATCTCAAAACTTGTGTGTTGAATAACAGCTGAAGCCTTTTAACTCTACTACTGTTATATCAGATCAGTTTCCATTTCCAGTCACTGCTCTGCCAATTAAATGTAAAACCTATATAATTACTCTAAACACGTTCAGATACTACGCAGTGTCTGTAAAAGTGCTCAAAGGGGAATAATTATGAGAAAATGAGGAAATAGGTGCATACCGTTGGGCCAGATGGTCCTCTTGGTCCTATAACCTGGATAAGACAAGGACAGAAGAAACAAACTGATAAGAATCAGCTGGTCTTGAATAAAACACATTTTTTAATCTCTGGGCCTAAAACAAAACTTGACATTTTCCAGATATAGTTGCACAAGAGAGGTTTTGGGAAAAATGATCTGTCTCCCATCAGAGGAGACTTGTTAACTGCTAATCTCTTCGGGCAAAGCGTTAGAAGAAACATACAATAAACAATGCCTTTGTATTTCCTGCCATGAGCTTGTATTGCCTCAGTGGGGTAAAGCATTTCCAGGTGCAGCACCGCAGCAGCAGCAGCAGCAGCAGCAGCAGCAGGGAGCTCACTTTCTGTCCCTCCTGCGCTCTGCTGGCCTGTGAGGATCTTTATGGGGAATGTATGGAGCCATTATTGTGCTTGGCTGTCTTCTTGATGAGCGGCTTGGCAGAAGCGCTTCCCTTCTCTCTAACACTCTCAGTCTTATATAAACTGGTGGTGTTGGTTGTGTTTTGAGTTCATGCACGAAAACTTTTGATAGTTTCAGCTTAATGTGACATTATGATTTTATAAACAGAGCAACTTAAAACATTTTAAAATAGATGAATTTACTTACGCATTAATACACCAGTTATACTAATAATGGATAAAACAGTGGGGATTTCTGGCCTTCTGCTTGTGTGTGTGATGTATTATCTTTACTGCTGGTTTTACTAGTAGTTCAGTTACCAGTAAAGTACCTGAACACTTCTCCACTGCAGGCTCGCGGCGAGTTTTGAGTGTGTCTTGTGAGTTTAAAAGAAATCTCTGTCACTTCAGGGTTTACGGTTCTAACATAGTTAACAAACAAGCTTTTCCAAATGACAACACAGATATGCTGCATGTTATGAGTGTGGCATCAACTTACATCCGTAATGTCTCCGGGTTCGCCTTTCTGGCCCTGAGATAAGAAAAAGGTAAGAACACAACAGCAAATAAGATCGGCTCTATTAGTAGCTGAGAGTTTGATTATTTTCAAACATCTCTCAGTTCCTGTTTTTTTCTCAACCACACTCTGAAAAACAGCTCATAAGAGCCCATCTGATGAAAGCTTTTGATGGAATTTGCAGTTTTATCGGGAAATTGGTCACAGCAAAATGTTCAAAGTGAGTATCCCCCGCAGCGCCAGTGCACGTGTAAATATTGCACGCAGTGTGAACAGGAAATAGCTATTAAACATCTGCCAAAGCTCATTCATATCAAAGCCTCATCTCAATCCTTAAACTACAGGGCCCTCATGCAGCCCTGATATAAGTCTGCAGTGTTGGGAAGGTTACTTTTAAATGTATTCCACTACAGATTAAAGATTACATGCCCCAAAATGTCTTTTGTAACGTATTCCGTTACGTTACTCAATGAGAGTAACGTATTCTGAATACTTTGGATTACTTAATATATCATCATGATTTTTACAACTACATGAATGTACTATTGCGGTGTGATTTATTACTATTACTGAAGGTTACTTGCCATAGCAATACCGACTAGATTTTTAAATCTTAATATAAATGAATAACAGTAGGTGGAAACTAGGTAAGGCTGAACTTTTTGCAGCGATCTCATAGAAAACTATTCCGCGTGTATATAAAACAGGTCCGCGGCTCCGAACCGTAGTAAAGGGACCTCTGGCTAATATGTCAGCTCCCGTTTCTGCTCGGTGACAGCTCGTACTTTCTGACTTTTTCTCTCTCCCTCACTCACAGACACATAACAGGTATGCACTAGTCCATTCTCCCTGCAGCACGGACTACACTGCCCATGAGGCTCCATTCTTTACGGCTATGCCTGTAACACTCTGCCTATTGCCTTCATATTAAATCATTTTTGTGAATAATTTTTTAAAATATTTCTTCACGTCATTATGCGGGCCGCAAGTAGAGGTGACATGGGCCGCGAGATTGAGACTCAGGCATTAGAGCCTCTTAATGCGTGTTTTGTTTGGGTTTCCACCAGCGTGGAAAGCAAAAACAAAGAGAGCAGAGCCTTATGAAACAGGAAAATACCGCCGTCTAATCCATTCATTTCAACAAAGTAACTGTATTCTGAATACCACCTCTTTAAACGGTAATTGTAACGGAATACAGTTACTCATATTTTGTATTTTAAATACATGTATTCAGTTACTCCCCAACACTGTAAGTCTGGGACAGATATGGCTATTATTGCTGGGAGAGGTTGATATTAAACACACGCACACACACACATGCATAACGATTGCATACACAGACAAATACATATGCAGCATTTAAACATGTACAGTGTCTCACCTTAGCACCAGGTATTCCTGTTATGTGTGGAGCAGGAGAGAGGGAGAAAACAGATCATAGTTAGTGAACAAACTATGTTGGCCTTGCAGTACGTCCTGGAAGGAGAAAGGCTATTAATACCGGGAATCAATTTTATGTTCTTGAATTAAACTGCTCCAAAGACCACCTCCAAATCATATTTTCATCACACAAAGAGCCCATCAGGACTGTAAACAAGTGTTGGTTGCATCGCCATCTCGCATTAAGAGCTCAAAGCAAAAGCAAACCAGCTGCAGAGTGAGGGTAAGAGTAGAGAGCAAAGGAGCTGGAGTAGACTGCAAAATGGTATTTCTACTGAAACGTTAAACCTTCTGTGCCGTGGGCAAAGGCAGGAACTCTGTTGATTTCACAGTATTTTAAGCTCATTGTTCCTTTTTTTGCAACTCAAAGAAGTTAAACTATGATGATCAGTAAAGCCAAAGCAGCAGGTTTGGTTAAAAATGAAAAATGTAAATAAGTATTGTTTTAAACACTTTGACACAAGAGTGCATAGGATTCTTAAATATCAATAAAAGCATCAAAATGACATTTTTGTCAAGTTGTAACAGTTTTTTCTGCAACACTCTTGTTGAAGATGACATTTATCTTTAGAATTTTGATATACATACACTAATATGTTAATATATACATATACATGTACATATATCAGGAACTATCAGATCAAATAAAAGTCAGTACAGATCTGACAGATGCATAATGCTGTTTGACACAGTCAGATAGTGGGTAGTCTGAATATATTTCAGTTTTTATTAGCTCTGTTTTTATGTGATTACAAGCTTAAATTCAAAATTCAGCAGTTTTGCCTTCAAAATAAGAATAAGTATATTATAAAGCATTTTAATCCAGAAGCATGCAATGAAAACAGTGACACATGCACTGACACAGTGACTTCACTCAAGCTGACCTTATTTATATTTCCAAATGTGACCCATACAGTTTGTATATCTGCAGCAATGGCATTTTCAAATGTGGTGAATAGATCCTTCTAATAGTCTGAACTCTCAGTACGCAGTCACTGTGTTTTCTTGCCATCAGATCTGCAGAAATCCACAGAGAGGATATAGAGTAGAAATGTGAAGCCGTGTCTGCTTGACTGAGGTATTTCCTTAATGACTCCCACATGTTTTCATGATACTGAGAGAGTATTCAAACAAGATGGGGCCAAGGTGAGCCAGCTATGGAAAAATTACGGCGAGGTAGCGTTTCAGTGAAGTCCTGTCAGATGTGTCACTGTTGTTGTTTATTTCTCATCATTTGTTTGCTTTGGGGTTCGAAAACTGTATTTAAATCAAAGGCTGTCACACAGTAGATGTCCAAATAGAACATTAGAGTGAACATCATGTTAAACAGCAGCTACCTGACCTTTGATTAATACCAAATTTAGGCGATGTGGCGTTTTCTCCCCCAAATAAACAATATGATCCTGAGCAGTAATTTATTTATGTGAGATGTGAGATAAATAAATTACAACCAGAGGTTGGAGGCTGGTCAGCAGCGCAGATGGGGCAACACTCTCCAAATGGGATTTCAGGTTTGGGGCAGTCTTTTAGCTCCTCGCAGACAATTTCATCACACAGGACGGTTCCAGTGTCACACACACAGATGCGACAAGGCTCTGGTTTCCACACATCCTTGTCACTATAACGCTGTCCATCTTGTACACAGCTAAACGCGTCCTCTTCTGTGTGTGAGACCATGGAAAGGGACACACAGAAGAGGTGCGGGTAGGTAGCAGTGGAAGGAAAAAACGAGAGATTATATATCAGATGCGAATAGGAGTCAGTGTCGTGTGTTTCATAACAGACAAAAACAAAACAATGTCATATTCAGCTGTGAAACATATGCTGTGATATAATGCATGCAAAATAACGCCATAAACAGCCTTTCAGTGAATGTTTTTCAACACAAGTGCAGAAAGTTAAATTAAAGTAGGGAGTGTGTAGACTATTTAACACACTATATCAGCACAGTACTCTTAAATAAAAAACATATAATTGTCAGTGACAGTTAATCTGGCAGTCCAAAACCAGACCAGATTTAGTTTATAATAATGTAAAGGGGAACAATTAATTCCTCAAAGAAAGGCATTAAAAACAAAGAAAAATGTCATTGTTCCCTGATTTATTATCATAATTATCTTTGCTAATTTTTCTCTTGTTGACTTATTAATGCCCTGAGGAACGTCTACATAAACCACAACTTCTCTGCTTCAAGTCAAGCTTTTCTTCACTTGACCGAGAAATGCAACCTCTCAAGTAGCCACAAGGTGGCAGTTTAGCCTCGCAGAATTACAGACAAGCAATGCAAGACCTGCAGGAAACCCCCAGTAGCTTTACAGGAGCTGGAGGCCATGTGTAGGAATTCCTCAACAAGTTAAGTACAGGACAATTAGAGCTGGAGACACCCTACTGTACTGCAAAAGAGGCAAAGTTTGCACTGAGTTAATGAAAACGTTTGGATTATTTTCTCAGGCCACATTCTGGTGAAGGGCGCAAGAGAACGTGCTGGAGGCGGTTCACTTCTGAATACAGCTGCTGTATGTGGTATAAATGACGCCACTGGCATCACAGTTTTACAGTAGATCCGGGTAATCAGAAACGTGTTCGTTTTCCAGCCTGGCAGCCAAACACCTGCTTGAAAATAAAAAATGGAGTCACAGAAACTGCGGCCAGGTGATGAAAAGAAAGGCCCCAGGGTGCGCACTGCTGAGAGGTGAGAGGACAAGGAGCAAATACAGTAGCTATATTTACCTTTGAGAGCTGCTTAAGTCTAAGTATCCAAACGGACCTCAGCAGCCATCAATGAGGCCTTTTTGGAAAGAAACAGTGGGCAATTCACAAAGTATTGCCTTGTATAAACACGGGGCACATTTCAATCCCCATCTGGAAACCATAGCTGCATCAGATGCCAGTTCAAACCCACCGGAGAAAAGAAAATGGCCAGCTTTCATGCACATACCTTGCGGTTTTGACATGAACTTCTACAGGCCTGGATGCACCATGAAAGGGCTGCACCTGTCCTTTCATTGGCTGTAATATGAAAGATTCTCCTGTAATGGGGTATTGTAAGATAAGGGGTCCTCTATCTACTGGAGAACTGACAGAGAGCTGGCTTTTCATCACTGGGGATAGTTTGTGAGTCTCCTCTCCCATATGCTGGCAACCATACTGTTTTCCAGGAGAGTAAAACAATGAAAATTGTAAAGTGAATCCAGGTGTACTTTGAGGACATTAGAGTCAAGCGCGTTCTTATTTATTTAGTAACTGTTTAGGTCTCAGCGCTAATTCTACCTATGTCTGATTAACTTTATGGCCTCAAGAACGGTCACTTGGTGGCCTCAAGGTTTAGAGCTCCAGTCCTCTTGCTGTGCTAGGGTCACAATAACACCTCTATACCCCGTCTCCCTAAAAAAAACAAAAAGTGCTAGGAAAGAAGGGCTCGCATTATAACCAGGAATCCAGGAACTGACATCTCTGAGAGGGTAACCTGAGACTTCCAATTGCTTTGGCATGACTATTCCCCTCTATTCTATTCTGGGAAAAAAGGCATCTTTTTTTCTCCAGCTTTCTTGAACTCAACTTGTATATTATTAAGAACACTGCACTTTCTTCACATCAGAATAATAAAGTCCCTGCTTTATATTTTTCCAGTTACCCCTCTTGCACCCTGGCTCTGTCTCTTTCTGGACTGACTGTCACAGCTTATGGGTAATCTTTTAAGCAGATGGAAAGCCTGAAATCATATGGAACATTATTTCTGGCCCCAAATCTGCTGGCATACCTTTACTCTCAGATCTCTCTTGTGGATACTAAAATCAATAATAATGATTAAGAATCCTACTCCAGTTATTAAAAAAATATAAACAGTCTGCAGGAATGAAGGACGATTTGTTCTCAACAGGGTGAGTATCGTGTCAGTAAACTAGTTATTTTGAAATATTTGATGGAGCTTTTAGTTATTAGTTCAGCTTTCTGCCCCAACAAGCCATGATTTGCCTGGATGCCCTCAGAAAGCAAAGGAATGTGAATACTTTTCACCAAAGGCCCTTGAGCCTGACCACCTTTCACTTTTTGCTCATCCCCTCCCCCTCCCCCACTATATTAAGTGAATCTGCAGCTAAAAGGAGAGTCTGCGAAGGCCCTTAAAACACCCACAGGTGTCATGCAGCTCGACTTTGAGAAAGAAGGGGGAAGGTAGCTTTTAAGGCAATGAGCTGAGTTCAAAGTAGGAATCAGAATCACATGATCTTCGGTTTTAACTTAAACTAGGACGAATAAATGCAAAAGTAAATAAGAAATAAAAAAGAAAAGCACGCTCTGAGGGTTTTTTCCCCGTTAACTTCCACCACATCTTCATCAATTCCATTCTCGCGCGCGCCCGCAAATGTGACATTCACTTACATCCTACATCTCATAGAAATTAAAACATAAACAGACGGCAGACCGAAGATCCACAGAAATCATCTTTCTGTCATCACATAAATAACCTTTCATGCACAGAAAACATCAAAGATATCAGTGACTTTTCTGTGCGTAAAAGTTCCAAAAACTTCCACACGTCACGTACTGTGCTGAAACATTATTTACAATATGATTATTCGAGTAACTCTTAGTATACTCTTTATACAAGTTGAGTTTTTTCTCATCAGAGAAATAAAACTGTCACTTACGGTCGTCTTCCACCTGACATCTCACAACGGCTAATAGACAAACTTGGCTCGCTACAAGTAGCAGTATAGTCCTGGAATCCATAAAGCTGAACATGTCTAAATATTAGACATGCAGGGCCCTTGAAGGAGAAAAAATGGTGCGAAAGGAGCGGAGGCTTCTCTCGTTATTTGGTGTTTGTGTCCCCAATTACAAAAGCCAGACCATTCGACCTTCACCCTTCCCAAAAAACCGATGGGGGAATCCAGCGGCAGGACCTGGACCTGCAGCACAAACTCAGCACCGACCGCTTCAGGCCAGACGCTGTAGTTTTATGTCCCGGTTACCTTCAATGAATCTTCGTATATTCCCAAATATCAGGCCGGCCCCTTACCCCCTGTCAGGCTGTAATCCGAGCCCAGTTTCCCTCCCATCTGTCTCTTTGGTCCCATTATTGCGCTCCCAGGCCACTCCTTTCCCCACGTGCTGAACTGAACCCAAAAAAAGCCTGAAACTTTTTCTCTCTTATTTTGGTGCCGTCCCCGCTTTCTCACCCTCCGTGTTCATAGAAAGCATAGTAACGATGTCACAACCTGTTCGTCACGCAAACTGACAGCGTTTCTATTTATTTCATCATGTAGGTTCAGTGACATGTGTGCAGTAAACGGAGGCAAAGGCGCATTAAAACCATCCAAAAATCACAATCACGCAACCATACATTAATATTTAAATATTTATGAGGGCAAGACTAAAACAAATAATAATAATAAAGGTTAAAAAAAAACTATATTGATGCATATTTTTTTTATAATTTATTAGCTACTTCCGTTTAATGGTCTCTCTCTTCATGTAAGTTATTTTACTGTTCCTGTGGTCTTAGTAAAGCTGGTAAACAATGCTTGGTACACCTGTTAACAGACTTTTAATTAGCAAGCTCTTTATTTATGACTTCATACTTCAGCAGTTTTAAGCTACAAGTCAGTGCTGACAGTCATCCAGCATCGTGGAGATTGGAGCTGAAATGTTTTAATTAGTTTTGTTTAGCTCTAGATCCTTAAATTTGAGATCTCACTGCTTTGATGCCACACAGGTATACTTACAGGAAGTGCTGCCTGTGTGATAATTAGGTGCTGTAATGACTCTTATTTCCTTGCCAATCTTCTTGATCCAGCTGTATGATCTTTCAGATCCAAAGTTTCTCAGACTATCTGCACTTTGCTCAGACAGTTTTCTAACTGCAGTGTTTCATCTGCTCTGTAATTTCTGTGTCTCACTGGTTTATTTTGAGAATGAAATAACTGGCTCATTAAACCAGTGTGAAAATATGGGCTATTTAATATCAGCAGATTAAGGTAAATGTGAATTTGTCATTAGAGTAGAATATCTACAATCTTTCATTGGTATTTGACTTCCTGTTGGTCACACAGAAAACATTTCTAACCCTTAATCTGGGCAAGCAAACATCAAAAGACATGCTGCTTATACAGTTTTTTTCACCCCGGTGTGTTACATTCTGAATAGAAATACAGTGACCACCAGCATTGCAAGAACACAGCTTTGTTAAATTGCCAGTTTCACACTCAGACTTGAAAGGACTCCAACTGCAAACCAGTGTTTTACAGTGCATAGCGGAGCATTGTAACACATAAATACTTGAACTCACATAATGCATAGTTGTGCTACGACCAAGCCTAACCAACATTTCACATGCAACTCAGAATCAGCTGATTCTGTTCCGACTAAAAAGAGGAACCTTTATATTAAATTACACGATATTTTAGAATTAGACACCTTTTGTTCTTTTTTTTTTTTTTTTTTTTTTTTTTTTTGGCCTGTCCCGTTTGGCTCTTTTGCATCAGAATTGTTGTCTAAAGGCAAAGAAAGATGCCCAACGGATTTACTTTACCAAATTGACCATCCCAGCCTTGCCGTAATGGTCCATTTGATTCACCTTTTATTGTTTATTTTATTTTCACTTACTGAATACGGGACAGACTTGACTGGGGGAAAGAAGGGGAGAAAGAAAGAGGGAAAGAGAAACAGCTGAGAAGAGGGACGGGGGAGAAGGGCAAAAGACAAAAACCAACAGAACGGGCAGAGAGAAAAAAAAATGCATATATCAATCACCTGGGACTACACCCTTTTTGGCTCCTACCTCAAAGCACACTGTGTTCTGTTGATCTTATGTGCTGCACAATAATGTTTAATATTTAATATTTACTGTCATATTCCCATATATCATTGTGATGCTGTTTATTCTATTACTCTTGTTCTCTTCTGCTTGCTTTCTTTTTTCTTTCTCAGCAGGTGACACCTTTTGTTCTTATTAAAAATAGACAATGACTGCTTCTTCTAACAGAAGACAGGCTTTAAAACCACATTCATTCATGCATCCCCTCACACTTGTGAAGTTTAGTTTGAGCAGTAATGACCCACTTGTTCCCACTCCAACCACGTTACATGTAGCTGAGGTTACAAGTAAATGCTCATGGAGATGCATGAAGAGCATCTCGTGCTCTCCAGCTACAGCTCTAGCTATAAATAATTGGCCATGGACAGTTTGGTGGCATCATTTATGCTGGGTCCTCACCCCGCAGCAGGTTGTGACCTGAGCTTTGACCTTTGAGACACAGGAGCAGCTGATGTGTCCCGAGCGTGCAGCATTCACGCTATTCCTGCAAGTCGGCTGTCTCAAAAGAGGCGCGGCTGTCCAGTGGGTCAGAAAATTGCACTGCAGTTTAGTTTATTTAGTTGTTGAGTATTTAAACTAGGTTCAGGAAGACTATATCACTGATCTTTGATTGTGCAAATGTGTGTTGTAAACACATGCAAACATTCTAATGACCGAAACTTCCAAGCAGCCATCTAAAACTTTAAAAACAACACATACATGGTCAAACGTGAATCCACGTCATATTTAATTTGCGTTTTCCCTTCAGTCTATTTGTTTTACTTACTTACGCTGAGGGTTGTGTTTTCCATGTTTTCACTCACAAACTGTCGTGAAAGTTGAACATCTTGCAATTTTAGTAGTTGTGACATTTTTCTACACTTTGGACTGAACAAAAATTCAGTGTGTGACTATCTATAGTTGTGTTCCTAGTAATTTATAATTGTTTTCCTTTTGTGATCTTGTGGCTGAGACATCAACCCTGTTAAACCCAGGGATCAATGACTGCTGATCACTAAACTACTAATTATCTATTCATAGGCTGGAGACCTAAAATCAGCACTAGTTTGTTATTTAGTCATCGCTCGTAGTAACTGGGTGGCTACACTGCTTTGTACAGAAAAGTTGTACAGTTATAAAACAAGGCTGCACACACTACTGCATGATTTCAAGTCAGGGTGTTTGAGATATTTTGCTTGTGTTTAGCCAGCACTTCGCACACGTCTTTGAAGATGAGCCCACTCAGAAATCCCAGAGAAGTTTGGATGCGTCTCATCTCACTTTCTGTTAGTGTGCACGGACAGTTTAAGGATTGGACAGGTTTTCAAAGCTTTTCTCTGTTGAACTGACAGCTGTGTTGCCCTCGGAGAATGTTAGGAGTTTATCGATAATAAGAAAATAAAAGAGATGAGGAACAATCCTCGCTAATGTGTGGTTGGGGAAACAATTGTTTTACATTTGTGGTGGCTTGCTTTTAAAACCAAATGCTTTTAAAGTTAAGGAATTTTAATATGATAACACATAAATAATAACAACAATTATACTCACTCCATTAATAAATACAAATTGTTTGGAAGATGATCGATAAATAGATGGATGGATTAGCAACAATGTGACAGTTCTAGTTTACTGTGATGTTCAGTCTGCTGTGCCTCTAAAGCCGTTCAAGTTTATGGGACTTGGTAAGTATAGGTCTATGTTTTGGCAATGAAGTCAGTCTGTTAAGATAATCAGAGTATAGAGAAAAGGCAGGTACAGAAATGGGGATGGGGTAGACAGAAAGGGGCAGTGCTGAAAAATAGAAAATGAGCAAAAGTGAGAGAAAAAAGTGAAAGAGAGGAGGGCTTGGGAAGCCTGAATGGAAAGGAGGCAGATGATGGAGAGAAAGAGAAGACGAAAGGGAGAGAAGGAGAGAGAGAAAAAGAGAGAAGGGGCCACACAGCAGGGAGAAGCCATGTGAGACTGCTGAAACAACAGCCATGACATCACCACCAGCTTGGTTGGCACTGTCACTTTGACCTATGGGCATAATAAGATTATTTCTACTAGCCTAGTTTCTGCTACAGAGCCAAATGAGGATATCCTATTCACAGGAATTGTTTTGTTCTTGTAGAAATTCCACAAATGTTCCCATTTCTATTTTTCTTTTTATTAAATGAAAAAAATCAAATTATGCAGCTGGCAAAAAATATCGATCCGTCTTCTTTCACTTATCCAGTTTAGGGCTGTAATAACTCAACGACAGGCAGACTATACCACAGCAAGTCATCAGTTAACCTAACACCATTCATGTCTTTTACCTGTGGTGCTCCCAGAGTATCTGGAGAGAACGAACGGAGAGACAGCGAGAATATTGAAACTCCACACCAAGGCCTCAGCCTGTGAAGTCACAGAGCAACCAACCGTATGGTCTGATATGCCAGTGTTGGTGTTGATCATCATAATTAATGTTGGTTCAAGCTCAACATTGCAAACGACCAACCAGATTGTTGCGACGTCACAGTTTTGCGACACAGATACATTATCACACCGCACACAGAATCCTAATCCTAACCCTGAACATTTAACCAATAAACTTTACACCATCATCTGAGACGTATTTCTAAAGATACATTGTCCATTTATTTTCAATGTATTTATTTTATTTCGATTAAAAAAAGGCTGATTAACATTCTGAAACTACTGTGAACTCTGGTTGTTAGCAAAACGTAATCCAACAGGAGCAGAAAGTATCTGCATTCATCATAATGATGAACAAGTCAGCAGTCCAACAGTGAAAGCCATTAATTTGATCAAAACTGGTTTTAGTAAGAAGGCTTGTGGTTTGAGGTTTATGGCACAGATAAATATTGTGTTATATCAGTGCCTGATATACAGATGTGCTGGTGGGATCAGCATATTGTTGGTTTGGATCTTTATATGTCATGTGTTGACAGTGAAAATAACACAGACATCTCATTTCACTAATTTTAGACTCAAAATGACATCTGAAGCCCACCACCCTTTTTTTTCTTTTACCATAAATGACATCATGATTTAATCAGCCAACAGCCCTTAATTTAAAGCAATGAAATCTGGACGCTTGCCATGTGAACTTGGGTGTTTATTGGTTGTTTATTAATGGGGCTTGAAAAGAGGCTGGGAACTACAAGTCTTATGTGCTTCCAGCTTGCCTAAATAAACCAAACAAAGTGTAGTCTATTGATTTCCAACATTGCTGTTAGAGTTATGACTAAAGCCTATTTGGAGGCAGCAGTGTTTCGGTATGTGCACACAGTGCTTTCCTGTTTTCCACAGGATGTTAAAATCTTGACTTTGATAGGGACATTAGCAAGTAGCCGAAATGCTTTTTCCACCAAGTCAAGAGAAGAAAAAATTTCACATCTCCCAGCTACAACAAAGGTGTCAATTTTTGTTTATTGTAGGAATCAAAACAATATTTTCTCACTGTAACGGTGGACTGATCAAACTGCACATTGAAATACTCACCGTCATAATTTCTAATTATGAAGGAATGAAGTGCAATGGCATCGTGTTTCATTACTGTGTTAATGCAGTCTACTGTGCGTCTGCATGGCCACCTTTGAATACCTGATGATTAAAACTCAGACACACCCTCCTGTCTGCTTTGAACTACATCAGTCCACAACTCTGCACAGTTATGTTGACATAAGTCAGTGACCGTCCCACACAAAGACCTCACTGTTTGATTTAGCAGCAGCTGACACCAAAGTGTCAGCCCAAAGATTAGGAGATGTCCAGATTTCTTTTAATCAAAGTCAGGGTATAAGGTTTGGATATAAATAAAGTGAGAAGAAATATATCACAAATGAATAAACATATTTCAGATATCGAGAACTTTAACAATTGGTAAGAGTTAAAAATGAGAGGAAAATAAAGGAAAGCAATAGAACGTGGCAGCATCTGTGGAAATCTCTTAAAGGAGTCTGGGGTGGAGTGCGCTCTGAAATAGTCCAAATCTGTGGAAGAGCTTGGTTTCACTGGTCTGAGCATGTGTTTGAGACTCCTCCACTCTGAGAGAGAGAGAGAGAGAGAGGAGATGATGATGAGGGAGAGCGGTGGGTGTAAGAAGTGGAAACTTCACGAGCATGTGTGAATGCTGACGTACACATTACTGAACTGCTTCACATATTTTTCAAAAGAAAGCGACTTTTAAAGTATTTAAGAAGAGGAAATCCTGGTAACTATTGCTGATTAGCTTTCTGAGACAAGCAAAAACTCAGGTATGTATGTCTGTATATGTAGCAGACTGCAAAGGATTACAGACATTACAAACATTTCAGGTAACTGACCAAAAATAGTTTAAGTAGAAAACAAACATTAAGATTTTACACGTCATTTCCCCCCCGAGTGTATCTTTGTTCACTTCTTTCTTTGTTTCCCAGTTTTCTTCCCCTTTTCTCTGAATGTATCTGGTTTGTCTATCAGTGTGATCAGTGTTCCCACCGCTATAACAGCCCAAGCTTTGGGATTCTGGATTTTTGCTCTGCAGGGCTGTGAGGCTTTCTGCCCTGAATACCTCAAACAAATCCAACATGTCTGTTTTGTCTGCAAAGCTCTGAATTCATTATCACAGGCCAAAGAAAACTGTCATGCTAAAAAAAAAAGTCTTATTCATTTGAGAATTTGTTGACTGATCTTGGATGATCTTCACTGGTTTATTTAAGGTGTTGCTCTTGGCTACTAATAATAACGGTACAGTAATTTATGTTTATCTGTGTCCTGAATCTGACCAATTTTTCTTAAATTTAAAAGATTTGAGTGGTTTTTTGAAATAAAAACCTCAAAAAGGTGAAGTGAATCATGTTAGCATAACTTCCTGAAACACCAGTTTAGACAGTTTAAGTGTCCGTGAAGTCTCACACCAGCAGCAAACCTTCACATCTGCTCTCTGCTGCCTCTTGAGCTTTACAACTGAAACCGTCTGAAGAGCTGGCATTTAGCTGAACTGTAAACTTCTCGCCTACCACAGTTTCTCTTTCTGCTTGTTTCTTATTCTGAAGGCAACTGAACCAAACAGCTGACTAAAAAAAATTACCGTTGTAAATAACATCCATCCATCTTTGCTTCCATCTTTTTGTTCATCCATCCACCCGAGTGTCTGTCCAACCCGCCCATCCATCTTTCCTTCCATCTGTTTGGTCGTCCATCCATCCATCCACCTGCCCACCTGACTATCCGTCCGTCCATCTGTCCATTCGTCTGTCGATCCATCACCTACCCACCTGTCCGCCTGTCTGTCCATCCACCCATCCACCTGCCCACCTACCCGCCCGCCTGTCCATCTGACCATCTGTCTTTCATTCCATCTGTTTGTTCATCCACCCACCCATCCGTCCATCCGTCTGTCCGTCTGTCCGTCCATCCGTCCATCCACCCATTTGCATCCAAGGCTTACAGTGTGTCTGCAGCCTACGCCAAGTACCACAGGGTGACAGACTGGGCACATGATAGTTAGGTTGCCAGTCTGTGATAGGGCTAACACAGAGAGACAGACATCCATTCACGGCCACATTTATGGCTGCAGCCAATTTAGGAAAACCTATTAGCCTAACATGTCTGTGAAGGTTCTCAGTCATCCAGGTCATCGTAGTCAAAGGAGCTGCAAAGAAAAGCGTCTGGACTTCTTTAAGTTACTTGAAGACGTTTCACCTCTCATCCGAGAAGCTTCTTCAGTTCTAAGGTCAAATGGTGGAGAATCCCAGATATAAACCTAGTGGGAGTAACCCCCCACAGAGGGACAAAAGGACCCCCTGATGATCCTCTAATCGCCTGAGCCAAGGTGTGAAACTGGGTGTGGGTCCCAATCAGCCAGAGTTTCGGGTGAGTTCGTTGTGAAACCTGGCCCCACCTTATCATGCGAATTCCTGAGGTCAGATGGCCCAGGATGTGAGTGGGCGTTAAGGCGTCTGGGAAGGGATCTCAAAACTGGATTATAGATGGCAGAGAGTTGGTGTCGTAAACCACCGCCTCTGTTCAAAGATGGTCGCTCACAGTGGACATAGATGGCTTCTTTCACTCCTCTTTCAAACCATCTGTCCTCTCTGTCCAAAATGTGAACATTGGCATCCTCGAAAGAGTGTCCTTTATCCTTAAGATGCAGATGGACTGCTGAGTCTTGTCCTGTGGAGGTGGCTCTTCTGTGTTGTGCCATGCGCTTGTGAAGTGGCTGTTTGGTCTCTCCAATGTAGAGGTTTGGGCATTCCTCGCTGCACTGTACCGCATACACCACATTGTTAAGTCTGTGTTTTGGCGTTTTGTCTTTCGGGTGAACCAGTTTCTGTCTGAGCGTGTTGCTGGGTCTGAAATACACTGGGATGTCATGCTTGGAGAAAACTCTCCTGAGTTTCTCTGATACACCGGCTACATAGGGGATGACAATGTTGTTGCGTCTGTCCTTCCTATCCTCCTAGCCTCATGGCACCTGCCTCCCACACTGAGAGATGTCCTTGGTCAGCAACAATTTTTAAGTGGAGTCTGTGTCAAAGAAGCATTCACATCAGTTCCAGGATTTCCAGGCTTTCCCAGCAGAACATTGGATTGTCAGTATTTTTAATGTTATGGCTTATCTGTGTAGGTTTAGAGGCTAATCAGTGACAGCTGCACTAAAATGTGTAATTCCCATTTTAACTGGCCAAACAAACAATCAGAACAAAGACAGCAAAGAAAAACAAGCTGACAAACTGCCTCACTGTGATCTATATGAATCCATCTGGGAGTGATTCTTTTGCTCTGATTTGAAGAGATGCTGGCAATGAACTTATTCTCCTCTTTGCTGTTTTTTTCAGGGAGAACAAACACTTTCAAAAGCTCAGCCACTACCATTTCACACCACTATTGTATCATCGCAGGATCTTCAAGTGAAAGGATTCCAAGTATGAAATGAGTTAAGAAGAAGCAAAGTGTAACGCTAGTTTTGGTACTGTGTGCTAACATCAGTCAAGCATGTTCATTAATTTTGTTTCCACTGTAAGTGTCCAATTGAATGAATGGATTTAATATGCGTTGTTTTAAAATATGCATGCAAGTAAAATACTAAAAAAAAAGTAGATCCAACCTTTCTCCTCCATTCAGATTATGTTTCCCTGACAAGAAACTGTTGAACACATCAAAAGGATGTTGATATGCATCTCATAATTGATGGCTATGACACAGTCAAAACACTGGGGGCCCTGTTTGTGAGGGAGGTACTGTATTGTGGAGTCTCAGCACTCAGGACGTATGGAGCTCATTTCCTGCAGGAGACCCGTCTCAGTCATGCTTGTGAATGGGACCTTTTATGAAGGCTGTGGATTAAACCAGGTGGTGAAATCTTGAAGGGGATGAAAACAGAGATTTAACTTGGAATCATTTTAGGTTTTTTTTGCGTCCATTGTAAATTTATCAAGAAGGTTACCATGTATTTTACAAAGAAAAATAAAAGACAACAAGAGGATACAAACCATTTGTGACGACAGCTTACACCGCACAGGCAGATGAACAAAACTAAAGACGGGTTTTGGGGTGCATTGCAAATGAAAAAGAAAAAAAATATAGGACAGGGAAGTAAAGTGGTGGGGGCAATGGGCTTTCCATCCCCGACATCATGTGGGCTGTACTTATGTGTGAGACTATACACGCAAACACACTAGTTTCATGATGGCATCATGTTAACCGAATTTGTCCACAGACGGAGAGACAGGCAGACAGAGGAAACACCCATGAAGTGCTTAACTTCAGTTTAAGGCAGTTCCCACTACATTAGGCATCATCAGGACCTCAATTTTACCAAGATAACACACAGATGCACACATGCACCAGAACAGACTCAAGACAAGGTGAAAACAATACCAGCCACTTTAATGGCTTCAACAAAAATACAAGTGAAAAGTGCAAAAGATCATCGAAAAGCTTACGGTGTGTTCACACCGAACGCGATAGACGCGACCAGAGCGTCAGGCTTAAATGTTGCGAAAACGCGTCAAACGCAAAGTAGCACAACTAGCGCGTTTGACGCGTGCATAGAAATATGTGCGTCAGTCTTTGTGTTGCATTTTGCGCATTCGCGCGTATCGCGTCTACCGCTCGAGTTGGAAAAATCTGAACTCCAGCGTCAATTCGCGTCGCGACAACCAATCAGGAGTCTGGTGACGTGGCTCTGACTTAGGTCAAAGGGGCTGGTCCAGCCAAAGCCCTTCATACTTCATTCAATATAAGATAAGATAAGATAAGATAAGATAAGATAAGATAAGATAACTCTTTATTGTCATTGCACAGTCATACATAGTACAGTAGTACAATGAAATTGGAAAAACTGTCCTACGTCGGCACTACATATAACACAACACGACACGATATGACACATCACAACGTAACAAACAGCACAACACAGTATATTAACTTAGTATAAAAAAGAAGAATAAGTGTATGTGTATTGCACACTGTTATTATTGCACATTAATTATTATTGCACCTTGTTATAAATATAAATATTATTGTTATCGTTTTAAACATTGTTACCTCCCCCTAAAAAGTCCAGGGAGGTATCCAGTCAGGTCAGCTATTTACATTGATCAGGGCTATTGCCCTGTTGTAAAAGCTGTCCTTGAGTCTATTTGTTCGGGACCTCAGCAGCCTGAACCTCCTGCCAGACGGCAGCAGCTTAAACACCCGGTGTCCTGGGTGTGTGCAGTCCCGTAGGATGCTGCGTGCCCTCTTGAGACAACGAGTGCTGTACAGGTCCTTCAGGGAGGGAAGAGGATGTCCAATGATTTTTTGGGCCATGTTGATGACCCTCTGGAGTGCCTTTCTGTGTGCTGTGGTGCAGCTGGAGAACCACACACCGATGCAATATGTCAGCACACTTTCAATGGAGCAGCGGTAGAAGACGGTCAGCAGCTCCTTCTTCAGGTCCATTTTTCTGAGGATTCTCAGAAAGTGGAGACGCTGTTGGGCCTTCTTTAAGACCGCAGAGGTGTTAGAGCTCCATTGGAGGTCTGTGTCTATGTGCACACCCAGAAACTTGAAACTGGAGACCCTTTCCACGCACTCCCCGTTGATGCTGACAGGCTGCAGCTCGGACTTCCTCCTTCTGAAGTCAACTACCAGTTCTTTTGTTTTGGTGGTATTGAGGTCCAGGTTGTTGTCTGCACACCATATGGAGGGAAGGCTAATCAACGCCGTAGCAAACCACCCGGAGCTGTATGACACCTGTAGTTGGTGTCTAGGCGGGCGATGCTTGGACCGCCGCGGGACAGCAGCTCCTCAAACTGGGCGAGGGAAAGACGGTGGTACCGCTGAAAGCGGCCGCCATCCAGACGCAGCTCCTGGAGCAAATGGTGAAACTCACCAAACTGCTTGCTTCTGGAGGACCTGATGGACCCAGGTACAGCGAGGACGTCCTTAACACCGCTGCTCTGCTCTCCACAGTAAATAGAGAAGGGAGACTCTCTCTTCAAACGCTAGATCGACAGCTGTCATCTTGCAAATATACCGTCTGGCACTACGTCCTCCCACATTTCCGCTTCACGCGCATCAAAATTGCATATTTTGAGGCGCTAATAATTCGCATTGGACACGCGTTGAGGTGCGAATGTGCATGCGTCAAGCTAGGGGCGTCTGGTGCGTTTTGGTCGCGTCTATTGCGTTCGGTGTGAACACACCGTTAGACTTTGAGCTGTGTTATTAAAATTTATTTTAATCATCTTTATGTTTTTTTATTGTTTAAAAAAATCAACTGGATGGGAAGCTTTCAGCTGTTTGACCAACAGCTTAAAATCTATTTTAAGAGTCTCTCATTTCTGCAACTAACTGACAACTTGATTCATTAACTAATCGCTTCAGTTTTATAAGGTTGCAAATGAGGAATGAGTGAGTAACATTTGCTTTTGTGTAGTGCTGCTGAATAAAGTTTACTTTCCTGCAAGAAAAAGAAAAGACAGTATCTGAGCCTCCTGAGAAACCCAGCCTGCTTGGTACAGATTTAGAAGAAGGCCATAGCAAACTGGTCTTCCATAACTCATCGTATACTCACACACCTGTGACACACCTTTGACCGGCTGCATTGGAATGAAAGATGAAGAATCAAGGGTCTCCATGTCATATCTCTTTTTTTGTTAAATGTCCTTCTGCATCATATTTTCGCCTCACACACGCTACACAGAGCTCAGCACTGTGCAGCTTTCTGAATGTATCAATTATGCTGATGAAAAGGACAAATATCAAAGTGTGACCACTTCCTCTCAAATAGTTAAGCCACCCATCAAATGACAGGAAGTCACAGCAACTCAGGCTCTAACTTACCACACCTACATTTGGTAACAATTATAAGGCCATCAGTCAGATTAATTGGTGCCATGTTGTAGGGAACGAACAGTATACAATTCACACAGACGCCTCCCTCCTCCCATCCTCTTTATTCATTTATCTCCCTCTGTCTCGTACACTCAGTCACATACACTGTATATGGCTGCTTTTTATCTCGTGTCCAAGTTTACTTGAACTTAATTTGAAGAGTGGGACACATAAAAACCCAGACAGACACCAGTCTGGATGAGCCATGTGTTTTTGTATATTGATAATAGGGTAATGTGGCAGAACCTACAGTAGGTCTTATAATCTACCAATTAAAGTCGCTTTCTTGATAGAGTAATAGTCGGGTTACAGCGTGCCGGAGCTTCAGATGACAGGCATTCATATAAAAACATGCCATTAACTCAAAGAGAGGCCGTTTTCTTTCTTCTTTTTAATATTTCATCAGCTTTGCATTCAGTCAATTTCAGTCATTCAGTACCTTGTTAAACCTGACAGCTATGTCTCTATTTAAGACCCACACTCTAGCGATTTTATGAAATACATTTAATATGTTAGATAGTTTAAAGAACTACGATATTTCAGAGCATTATGTGAGTATCAATCAATTTCAAGCTTATGCTAAGCAAAGATGAGAATGAGTCTACTGAGGTCCTTTCTTCATATCAGCAGAATATTTTAGTCCTTGGATCTACTTCTTCATGAGGCATTCTTCAGTCTTCACACATTTCCTCTAGAGCCACAGAAGGCTTTACCAAACCTTTTAACCCAAAGGGAGTGTCTCCCCACAACACCTGTAAACAAGACTTTGTTGTTTAAAACTAGTGAAGAACCCCAAATTCATCTGCTCCTCTCTCGCCTGTGTTTTTGGGCTGCTATAGAGTTTCATAATATCAGGACAAATAGTGCCTGCTGCTGGAAATGGAATGTTCCACATACAAATGCACAGTCGCAGCTCTTGGCCAAAAACCATGAATCATCTGAATGTGGAGGAAAGAGGAGAGAAAATTTCAATAAGTGGGACCAGACATAGATAAACTCTCAAATACATCAAGGTGGATGTGGTAGAGAGACTGTCCAAAAACAGGAAAAGGAGGACAATTCTCCACTGCAAAGCAAAAAGTCATTGAGCTGTGTGCCTTCGCGCTGGAAAGATGTTCCCATTGCCTCAAGTTGGACTGTGTTAGAGGGATCAAAAATGTAAGCTCGAGCGTTAATGAAAAACAGAAAAGTTGTACTTGTGTCCTTTTGCCGGACAACTTTATACAACGGACTGTTTGAAAAGTTTCTGATCAGTCATCAGTCTCTGGCTTATTCCTCAGTGTTTTTCTCTTTCATTTCAGAGTAGTTAATTTCATACCTCTCTCAAACTACACTGTCATTCCCCTTGAAAAACTCTTGAGACTCTTCCCACCTCAGCTCATCTGGTCTTCACTCTTTAAAAAAGTCCATTGAGAGTGCTCCACAGTGTGCTGCTGTGAACACAGCTGCTGTGTCTCTGCAGGTCTGAAGAAAAACAGCTAAAAACAAACAAATAAAAAATGGGTCAATAAGAGAATAAAAAAGAAGCAAAATGCTATTATATCAATAAAATATAGTATAGTAGTCATCAGTAGCCAAATAATACTAACATATAGACATAACGCAATCCATGTTTATATTCAACGTTTATGTTTTAGGTAATTTTTCCACTACATTTTTTTTTTGTGTCCCGTTTGGATCTTTAGCCATCAGAATTGTTGTCTTAAGGCCAAGAAAGATGCCAAGTGGATTTATTTTACCAAGTGGATCATCATGGCCTTGCCATATTGGTCCATTTGATTGACCTTTATTATAATTATGAATTTATTTTATTTTCGGTTGCTACAAACGGGACAGACATGACTGGGGGATAGGACAGGGAGAAAGAATGAAAGAAAGAGAGGGAGAGAAAGGAAAAAACAAACAAACAAAACACCTGGATCACCTGTATGGAGAAAAAAAAAACAGAAGAGAAAGCAAACAAAAAAAAGAGCAACATAATAAAAAAAACAGCACCATCACAATAAACTAGCTAGCAGTAGATAACAGTAGATACTAAATAATAAACGATATTGTGCAGCACGCAAGATAGACAGCGCACAATGTGCTTTGAGGCAGCAGCCAAGAAAGCTGTAGTCCGCGTCTGTGAACACCCGTGTGTACACCTGTGTGCATACCTGTGTGGATCAGCATGCTTGCATTCCAAAGGTTTCTCCATGTAACGATCTGCTAGGGAGTGTGGGGGAGCCATAGCCCCGTCCTCCAGGGTATGAAGCAGGTATGGAGGCGATCCAGGCCCCAGACATCCAGAGGCCCCAGAGTACAAGGACCCGAGGAGGACCACCAAAAGGGGGGGAACCGTGCCACCCTCCTGGGAAGAGTCGAGTAGAGCCCCAAACGAGGGGTCACCCAGCAGCAGAGGCCAGAGGGGGTTGCAGTGGCGTGCCCGCGGGCTCTGCCGGCAGCCAGCTGTGCCAGAGAGGACCGAGCTTCAGGCCCAGAGGCCAGAGGCCTGAGGGCCTCCCACCCCCCGGAAGGAGCCCAGCCGGGCCACAGGCGCCAGGCCCCGCCAATCGGCCACCAGGAGTGAGCCGGTACATACATGAGTGTCCAGTATGTACTACGTTATATGTTTAAAGTGACTCTTCATGTGTCTCTGCGTGCTTTGCTTTATGATTCATGTGAAACTTTTATTCTTTTCACAAAGCAGGAAAAGTCTTCTTGCTTTTAAAACAGCCTGTGGGGATTTTAAAAGTCTACAGTCACATAAGACCTGTGAGAAATTAAACACAACCTTATCCGTAGAGGCTGGAGTAGCAGTCAGGTGCTGCTAATCAAGTGCACTTATTTAACTGACCATCAGCAAGTGTGGCCATTACTTTAAAAGTTTGCTGGTCTGGAGGATTCACGTGTGTTAACACAATGACACGATATTCTCAGTGGAGAAAATGCAAAAAACCCACGAGCTACATCTCAGAATCTCCGTCTATGAAATCTAGAGAGAATGAAGAATTGAAGTAAAATTTCCTAAGCGTTTGGATTACCCAGCTCACACTTGAGTACGATACTGATGACATTTATGAGACTCTTGCACCAATGGCCAGTTTGGCCACAGACGGTGTTTGCGCAGGATGGAGTCCCGCCGTAAATTTGGTGGTGGAAATCCTTTGGATGCTGTCTGTTGCAGTTCTGACATTTGCAGCTCTCTCACTCCAGCTGAATCAATAAAAGCCAACACTGTCACAATGGTGCACTCCTGACCCCCACCCACAAACACACATACACAAAGACAAATAGATGCTTAGTCATGCAGGCAGACAGTGGCACAGACACACTCACAGACTCTTCCCAAATGCGTACATTCCTCACACACGAATGAGATTCTCGACTCCTTCCTCGGCTCTGTGCCCTCTTAAACAGCAGTCGTGTTACACAGTTTTGTTATCTGAGTGTAGCTGTGCACTTCACTGATACAACACTCAGTTTCTGCAGAGAGGTGCTGACATCACATTCAGCCATACAGATAAATGTAAACCTTTACGACCCTCCAAGTTATACTGGCTAAAAGCAAAAAATGAATTTATAACTTTGACTTTTTAAATTATTTTAATGCTTCTACATTTATTGACTTTGAGGCAAAAAAAAGTATATTTTTTAGAATGAGATCAAATCTGTAGAGTTAGGTTATAACACTCTTACCTACAGAGTAGGGAAAAAACATCCTGTCTTCCTTCTCTCACCCCAACCGGTCACAGCAGATGGCCCCGCCCCTCCCTGAGCCTGGTTCTGCCGGAGGTTTCTTCCTGTTAAAAGGGAGTTTTTCTTTCCCACTGTCGCCAAAGTGCTTGCTCATAGGGGGTCATATGATTGTTGGGTTTTTCTCTGTATGTATTATTGTAGGGTCTACCTGACAGTGTAAAGCGCCTTGAGGCGACTGTTGTTATGATTTGGCGCTATATAAATAAAATTGAATTGAATTAAATTTTACTTTGTGTCACTTTTTAGTGAAATTACTTATTTATGGAAAAAGTGTTAATTGTTTTTTTCTATAAACCTGCAATATTTAGAGTTACAAAAACAACAACAAAAAAATATATATGTCATAAATAGTGCCTGCAACATATAACATATATCAAATTCAAAGCAAACAAAGAACATAGGTAACATGTTCTCTAGAATATCATCAATTTAAAAGCATAAATTAATGCAGAGTTGACGTTGCAAGCACTTTGGAGAAAAAGGATGATGATGCTATTGATGTTATTAAGTCCAAGTAACAGCTGAGATAGTTAAGTGGAAGCCTGTTAATCTGGAGCTCCTGTCTTTTGCATGCACATCTTCTATTTTTACCTCTTTTAAAATGTTTGTATTGGAGATTTAGAAAATGTTTTTTGTGCAGTTTATTCATTTTACCGAAGGTGTATTCTCATTTTACCAAATTATATTTCTAGTAAAGTGGCAAAGTTTAAAGAACAAAGAACATTTCACACTGAAGCATGATCTGAATCTCAGGACTCAGCTAAAAATCATTTTGGGCAAAAGACTCATGGGGAGACTTTGATGAGCTCATCTAACACATTCAGTCAGGAAAGCACGGTATAGAACCGATGTGAAAAACATACTGTAACAGCTCACACTAATCTACTTGTTTTGTAAAACGATGTGAGTGTATTTCTCTATCTGCCCTTTTCCTGCCTGTCCCCAGGTCTGACTCTGTAATCTGTGTGAAAGCAGGCCACATGGCTCTGTATCTCGTGAGGAGATCCCTCTGTGTGGCTGCTCATTCTTTTCAGCAGAGATCTAAGCCTCTCAGGAATGCTGAACTCTCAGACTGTGCATGAGTCCAGTTAGACATTGTGTGTCAGCTTGTGTGTGCCAGTTTTTTGTTTTTTGTTTACCTGTATGATATTCTTTAACCATTCATTCTCATTAGATATTAGTGTATTTACTGTGAAGCAAATAAGGTGTGAAACACAGCCCTGACTGTATTTCAACAAATCGCTCAGGGTATATGACGCATAAAGCTTTTCTTAACAAGAAAACAACATTGTTATTCAGACTCCTGGCCCTCCTGGACTTTCAGAGTCTTACAGAATTATGTTTCTGAGTCACACGTGGTGATCTCTCAAATGGGTCCAGTTGAACTCATTAACCTTGAGGCGGGTGAAATGGGTCAATTCGTGCACTACAAAACATTTGCACAGAGTTTCGCTTGTACTGAAGTAGTACAGGAATCCGAGTATGACTTATATCCATAAACCAAATGACAAAACTGATTGCGTTTCATTTGAAACTCCACATTTGACTGGAATTCCCCTTTTACATTCCTTAACACCTTTCTTCTTCTTCTTCTTCTTCTTCACTCTCACACAGTTTTATGGAAATGTAAGATTTCAGAAATATTTCATCTGAACCAATTGCAAAATAAAATAAAATAAAATCCCTAATATCTTTCTTTCTTTCTTTCTTTCTTTCTTTCTTTCTTTCTTTCTTTCTTTCTTTCTTTCTTTCTTTCTTTCTTTCTTTCTTTCTTTCTTTCTTTCTTTCTTTCTTTCTTATTATTAACAATAACTGTCCAGTAATATCACATACTCTGCATAAAAGTTTTCTGGATATTAACCAATTTCTACTACTGTAAGTATTTTTATTTTGTAAGTATACTTGATTCTAAGACCTATACTTGTAACATCCAGCATAGTACTACATAAACCTAAACTTTGTTAATTAGCAGCAGGTCAGACTGCTGGAGTTCTCCTCAGGCTTTAAGCAGTTCAGTCCCCCTCTCGTCTATTTTTTACCCACCAACCCAGACTGAGCGGATGGGGTGGAGGTCTTACTCTGGCACCTCAGGTATGTTATACAGCACTGCACACCCCCTCAAATTATACCTTCCCTCATTCCTCTTGCCATTACTCCTCCTCCAGGTCTGCTGCCTTGCTTTGAAGCCTCGGTCTCCTCAATAGCCTTTTTGAGCAGGACTGTTTATCTATGAACACACTTTTTTCAATTAAAATAGGGTGAAATGTTGATGGTGGGCAATTTCCAAAAGCAGTGGAAGTGTGATCGGAAGAAAGGGGAACAGAAGGTGGAATGAAAACACGGGTGATGGAGGAGAGTGATATGAGGGAGAAAACAGGGAGACAGAAAAGAGGAAAGGTGTGTGTTTGTGGGTGTATGTGTGTGAAGAGGCTGTGCAGTGCTTTGTGGTCCCCTAAGGTGGGTTCAGTGGCAGCACATGGTGAGAGGTTGGACTGCGTGCTCCCCCCCTAACACACTAACACAATGGGGCTCTGTGTGGTGAACTTGAGGAATGCTGAGAGATGGCAGGACTGTGGAGAAAGAAGGGAAGAGGGGGTTTGGGGGGGGGGGGGGGGGGGGGGAGTGAGTTAGGGAAGGGCTAGATGCTGGTAGCTGATAGGGAATAAAGAGTATGAGATAACAATAAAGAAGAATACTTGGCAATATTGCAGTAATGTGCTTCTCAAGTGTTAAACTGCAGCTGGCTCAGGACTGACTGCTGCCATTAACTGTAGTGGTTTTAGACTTTGTTCCTTTCACACTATTATTTTTAGATTTCTAGAGTTTATTCTTAGATAGTTTCAGGAGTGTGAATGCTTTTTGCATGTCTCAAAATCTCCTCTAAAGGATAATTTGATCTGAACTGAAGAAAGAAAAAAATGAGATAGATGACCCTCTTTTCTCACTAATACTGCTATAGTGTCTTTTAGAAAGACATATAACCCCTAATATTCATTGGCATCTGCTCTGCGACCTGTTCATTCCTAAATGCAGGATACTGTATGTGACTCCCACTGACTCGACCTGAGCTACTCTCACATGTCTGCATTTGGACAGCAAACAGACTTTAGGAAGCTTATTTGGGAAGCTGACAGGTTAAAGATCATCTAATGTCCAAACCGACTGTTGACTCTTTTCAACATTTTGTAAAAAAGAAAACGCTGCTGATTTAATATATGTCTGCTATGAGAGCCACCGGTGGATGACTGATCTCATAAAAAAGTTTTTAAAAAGAGGAAGAAATGGAGAAATAAAGGTGCTTCTGCTGAAACAGAACGTCTGCAGTGTAATTTAGGAAGGATGATTTCAGCTGTGTGTGAAGGTAAGGAAGAAAAGGCAGGGGGCATCTCTCAGAAATGAACAAACTGAGCGTGTTTATTAAGATGAAGCGAGGCTAGGTAAGTCATGGTGGAGAGAAAGAAAAATATAGAGAAGGAAAAAAGGCAGGAGAGGTGATGGCCAGTTTGTTTACAGGCTCCCCTACACTGAGAAGGCTCCAAGGGTCGTACAGGAGAGTAGGACTCCTGAGCCACACAGGCTGGTTTAAATGTGTGTTTAAATTGCTCACATAGGAGATAATAACCGACACCTGGAAATGTAAGACAAAATCTGAAATCAGTCAAAGAAAATATATTAACAGGAAACATTTGAGAGGAATTTTTTTTATTTTATATTCTGAATCATACTGGGCATATCAGAGCAAGTGGTCATATAAGCTTTGCTCAAACAGCTTCCATGCATTTAAAAACTGTCTGATAGGTCAGGTCCTCACTCACAGTTAAAATGTTATCATCTTTTCTTTCTGTTTTATTGGGATCCGTCTCAAAATCACATGATGGGAAAGATCTTAATTTTGCATAGGCCAGTCTCACAGTTAAAAATAATTAAATATTGCTTCAGTAGTGTTTTCACTTATTTCCATGTTTTTATTTAGGGTGCCCGGCCTTATCTTTATTGTGTAACTGAATTTATAGTCACGCTGACAACTGACAACAGTTGACATGAGAGAATCCAGTGAGCTGTAATTTCACCATGTGTTCACCAGACTACATTTGCTGTGGTTCTGCTGCACAGATCTTCAGTTTGCATGTTATACACATGTAAATGCAGTAAAGCTTTCATTTCTTTATCAGATATACAGTAATTGGAGGAAAGGAAAACTCAGCTCTTTCTCTCCATTTCAAAAAATAGACATCTGGAAAATCCCAAACTTGCTTTTGTGTGCTAGAGGTGGAGGAGGAGCGAATTAAAGAGGCTTGCATTCATCATATTATAGACACATCATCCTTGATATGATTCTTGGTAGAGATGTACTAATTGTATTTCTCATTCTTCCTCCAGAAAACCCAAAGAAGAAATTCTTACTGGTCTTTTAAGACATGGATAAAAAACAAAACATGGTTTTCTGCAAACCCTGATTGTTCAGTCAATCAGTCACTCCATTTCAGCAAATAGATTTCTGTGAGGACAGTGTGAAATTTCAAGTCTGTGTTGCAAACAGGCAGAGTTCCTTTTTTTGTTGTTCTTGGCACTATGAGGCAAATCTCACTTATCAACTCGTGAAATATGGATGCCTGTAAAATGCCCCTGGCGTCATTTTGACTGTATGTAAGCATGAACCTGTGCCTGAACATAGCCTTTGATGGCTTTTGTCCATAAGCTGCTGGTCAAGTTCTTCCCATTGCACAGAAATTGCCCCAGCCTCTTTCTATATATAGTGATTTTGTTCAATTTTGCTAACGTGGTGCCACCAAAAATAACTAAAAGCCACTTTGTAAATGAGCTCAGCTCCAGCTGAGGGGAGAAATATGAGATCAGGGCTACTTAGAAAACCAGGAAACGGGTCACTGGGCCAACTAAGAGGACTACCTGCATAGGTGGACAAAGAAACAGTGTTCTGGAATATTCCGCCCATGTGGTGGTGATAACTCTTAAATAGATAAAAAGAAAACCAAACATATCATGGAATATTTGCCTTGTGGCTGGAGTTACTCACAATGTGTGTTCGTGAATATGAATCTTTTACACAGAGAAGCATGTGTGAGGGGTGGAAATAGTAAAACACAGTGTTTAATTTTAGTAGACTGGAATGATTGGGCTGTGCGACGAGTGCAACTCATAGCCACATGAAGCGAGACTACGTGCATCATGGTGAATGCTTTGTGTGTGTGACTGTATTTGTATGTATGAACAGGCAACATGCATTTATACCAAAAATTAGTGTAGGGCACAAATTAGTTTAAAATGGCAGACATTCAGATTAAAATGCCCCCTTGTGGGAGAAATGCATGCCTGCCCAGTAAAGGAGCAGCAGTACTTTAAGCTGATTATAGTGCACCATTAAACAACATGAATCAGGATTTGAACATTCTTGCCAAACAACTGTGGAGTGTCTAAAATGGCAGTGCTGGCATTATCATCTGTTTTTAATGAGCTTATTCCAGAATAATGGACTTACTCTCACACAGAAGGCTGTATTAGAGTCACTGTAGGTAATGGAGGAGAGATCTGCTGAATTGAGGTTATGCTTTGGTACATTTCTGCATCCACATCTCTGTTCTTCCCCTGTGGGACCACAGCCATTCATACTCTTATACAGTATAGGACTGTTCTGTGACCACCACTCCCTTACTAACACATGTTTTAGCACCACATTGTGCAGGTATAGTATTTTTTTAGCATTTTTGGACTGAGCATGCTTCATTGGCATGTGGCAAAGGTCCAGTGAATACCTTTGGAAATCAGGTGAATAGCTGTTCTGTTCACCTGTGGTAAGGCACACCGGACCTTCTCCAGTAACTCGCATGCAACAGAGAGATGAGACGACAGAAAAGTGCACAGAGTGCAGAAAGGAGTGTGGATGAGCTACATTTCTTTAAAACATTATAGCCTAATAAATAACATAAATGACACTTACTGGGCTGATTATTTTTCAACTGACTGCTGAATAGACTCTGAATCTGGATGTCTGACTTTTGGACTAAAAAATAAAAAGTTACAGACATGATTAGCCAAGATAGCTAGTGTTATGTCTACCTCATGTGTTGGTACTTAAGTTTTTTCAGTATGTAGAGGCTTTGCTGTGCACATGATTATTGTCTCAGGAAACAGCACGCCTGGTCTGCTGAGCCCACTTTTGTTTTCAGTTTGGCCTTGTGTCTTCAGAGGAGGAAGGGCTTAGATCTGAAACAGTCGAGTGGAGGGATGACATACATATCCTCCCATGTTTTGGTTCCAAACAGTGAGGGAGTGTAAAAGAGCTGATGAAGTCGGTTAGGGTGCCAGTTGTGATGACTTTACCCCCCACTTGGAAAAATTCATCCAGCTGCTGGTTTAGTGTGGGAGTAGGGGGTCAAATTCCCTCTCCAGCCGATTTATTTTGAATAAATGAGCTAGGATTTTTAAAAAGTCCTTCTCTTTATGATGTTTCCACAGGTAAATGTCTGTTCTGGAGCAGAAGCTTTTTATGACATTGCACAAACCCTTGCATGAAATGAAGGTTGGGGAAGCAAACGATGCTCTGTTTGCTCCCCCAAACAGATGAGTGCAGTACAGCAAACGTTTGACGAGAGCCTTACTTACACTCAGGAAAATAAAGCATCTTTTGTGCAGCTGTAAGACTGCTTCCTCTGTCATAAACGTACCCATTTTTATTGGATTTACTCCATTTGCAAGATGAATATACTCATGATTATACTAAATGTTTAAAATAACAGTATAAAATCATTTTTTCATGGCATTCTGCTGATCATTCAATGATATTTCATGATATTATTTAAAGGAATAGTCATAGAATCTGGCATGCAATAGTTAGACATCTAAAAATGTATCCGTGTTTAGTGTAAGCCCAGTACCCCAGATATCACATTTGACGAAAATCACTGCTTGTGGAAAAGTTCAACTCAACTTCTAGCTGTCTCTACACCTTTTTCTTTTTATTTCTTCCAACGTTACTTTTGTTTTGTTTCGCTGTCTGCTCCGCTTTTACTGACCCAGTGTGGTGTTCATACTTCTGACTTTCTCTTTTCACATTTTTTGAGGTATGGTTAAACAGTCTGCACAGGAATTTCAAACACAACACATAAACAGTTGTGTTTAACCACTGTGTAGCACACATGTGACAAAAAGTATTATGCAGCTTTACGAGTTTTACATTTTAATTATATCTAGGTTCACTATAATTACTGAATCACTTAGTTATGCGGTCTGTTCAGAATGAAAACAGCATTACTTTTGTGACCGAATCTCCGACTGTCACTGGGTTATTTCAGTAATTAAAAACTGGCTCTTTGTGTCCCACTGAACGCTTCATGTCTGGACAATTACTGCTTGCTGTCTAGATTGTGAGGTTTCATAACAATAAATGGAGCACAAACTGAAAGTAAAAGGTCTGTGAATAGAATCACTGAACAAAAGCTGGGGTCATGAGTAAAACAATGACTTACATTACTGTGCAAAAGGCTTGAACCATGCCTCATTGTTTTATATCTTGGGGACACAGGTATAGCAATCTATTGAAACATGCACACATAGAAAGAAATACAGTATATAAGGCAAAAACAGAGTTTGTACAATTCTAACAAACTTGAAAGCCAGTATTTGATATGACCACCTTTATTCTACAACATAAAAAGTACACAATCTGGTCCTTTTCTGCGTTTATAACTCCATCGATTCTGACAAGCTCTCCAGGACCACTGCCTGAAATCAAGCCCTAAATTGTGACAGAGCCTCTATTGTGTTTTACAGATGGCTGTAGATTCCAAATTTGGATTCATCACTCCCAGTGGTTGCCACTGATTTTCAGTCCAGTTCTTATTTAATCTGGTATACCTCAGCTTTTCCCCTTCCTTATAAATTGCTTAAAAACAGCCAGCCTCCCAATCCGTTTCTGATAATGTATCAGGGAAGAGAAGATGGAGAAAAGCCAGAAGCACCTCTTGTCCTGAGTCAGCTCTTTGTTTCGTAAGAGCATCGCTTTCAGATACCTTTCATCTGCTGTACTTTTAAGGACATACTGTGCTCAGAGTCTTTGGCTTTTGGGAATCCCCTTGTTGCTACAAAAATGCAGTTTTATTCCTGTTAAATTATTTTTCCATATTCACCTAAAAACAGGAACAAATTACGTGTTTTTGTAGCAGGCTGCTAACAACAAAGTACCTAAAAATATAATTGGTTCTTTACTAATTTGAAATCACAATCATTACCCACCCCGGCTACCATCTTTTTAACCTACTGCCCTCTGGCAGGTGCTTCAGATCCATACGGGTCAGAACAAACAGACTTGGAGATAGCTTCTTCCACAAAGCTATCACCATACTCAATTCAAACTTGTACAAAAGTAATTTGCACTGAAAAATCTGCACTGACCACTGCACCACTAGACACTGTGCTTAAAATTGTCCATGTCATCATTCTCTGGCTGTCTGTCTGTGTCACCCAGTGCTGTGTATTTATATTATGTGTATAGTTATATTATTGTATAGTTTTTTTACAATGTGGTAAGCACATGCACACTTTTATAGAGCTGTTTTAAATCTCGTTGTACTGTGTAGAATGACAATAAAAGCTTTCAATTCAATCCAACACCGGTGCATCCCTTGAGTTTGGTGACTTTTTGCGCTTGAATGATTCATAGGTCAGTATTAAGTCACTTAACACACACACAAAAAAATCCTCTTAAAATGGTCAGGTAGAAGGACTGGACTGAAAATGTTTGAAAAAATATAAAGAACCAAGTGCCAAAAAGACATTTGCAGTCTTTTCTGATATTTTTTAACATTCACAGTTTAATATTCGCATAAACTTGTATTTTGTCTTAGCCTAGTGAGTTTGTTTTTTTCAGTGCCATTTGTGTGTCTTTCATGATGAAAGACTTTTCATCCTCACATTACTCGCGTTCTCTACAGAAAGCTCTCTATACATGAATCCTTTAGGTCATCGATGTGGAACTACGCCGTCCTCAGGTAGCTAAAAGTCTGTATTGTGAAGTGTTCACCTCATTCACACAGGGCACGCTTTCAGGCTACAGAAAACAGGGCTGTGTCAATACTGGCAAGACAAGGTCCTGATTTATCCAGGGGTCTGACGCACTAGAAATAGCTGCATTACCACTTTCCAGGCCTATCTGAAATTTCTGCTTCTCCCGAAAAATGACTTACAGTTACATTAATGAGAAGCCACTTACTGCACAGAATTTCCGTAGGTGTATTATGTGAGTAGGAACGGCAAAGGAGAGAGGCTTACAGCTCAGGGCACAGGTACAATGAATAGTAAGGGTTTATGTGGCTCATGGGAATGCCTTTATGAAAACTGCTACATTAATCAACTTAACGAATGTGACGCTGTCACTCTGCATTTTTACTTTACTGCACTGAAGAGAGAAGCTTTGAAAAGCTTCTGAAGAAACTCAAAAGCAGACATCACCGCCTGTAATGTACTGAGCGAGTTCTGTTGCAGCCAAAATAACAATTCAACATCCATCCAGAAATCTCTCCTCACATTTCGTAAAACAATCCAATACAGTTGCTGAATTCCAAACTTTTTCTTCTTTTGTTTTTCCCAGAATTCCTGGCTCTGCAGTTTAATTACAAGCTTGGCAAACATGAACCCTAGTTTGGCTGTATTTTGAAGCAAAGAAAGATTTATGAAAAATTCAGTGACAAGTAAATGCCAGAAATCGCTCATTCTCATCTGACAATGTATCCTTTCAAATTAGTCTACAGTCAGTTATGCTGCCAAGGTTTTGCGGATTGGGACATCTGCACGTTGTTTGTGAGTCGTATGGGTAAGATCAAGTTTCCTGGCAGCCCATCATCCCATGTGCAAACTCAGACAGTCCAATTCAGTAGCAACTGGGCTTTTTTTCTCTCGAGTATTACAGGTGCTGCATGTTTCATAGTAAATACTAGCAAAAATGTTTTGTTGTTAGTGGCATTTGCTTACAAAGACATGAGGAACACAGGTTGATTGACATGATAAAGTTACATTATGTTTGCTTTCTATACCTGTGCTCATGCCAGTGCTCTTCTGGTTGGCTGGCTCAAGCCTTTCATTGGAGTTTGCATGCTTTCACTTTCCCCTGGGTGTTCCACTTTCCTCCCACAGTCCAGATACATGCATTCTAGGTTAAATTACTCAAAATTGGCCATAGGTGTGGATGCAAGTTATATAAAGTGCATGAATAGGCTTCTAGAAGGGTAAATTTGGCTCATACTGTAAATCTTTAGTGGTTGATGAGATTAGAAACCATAGAAATGCCAGTTTACTGTTGAAAATTCAGTTACACAGAATGTTTCTGAATACTGGAGATTGTCTTTCACATAGTGCACCATGGGGAATTGAAAACTCAAGCTATGCCAATTTTCAATCAATGAAAATAAAAACCCAAACTATGGATGGTGATTTTAGGAGCCAAGAGGCAAATAAAGCTTTTCTGCTGAAGTTGTGATCAGGAGACAGAAATGCATAAAACAATTGAAAGGGAACAACAGCTTCACATGGAGAGCAGCTCTGAAATGTAGTCCACTTGACAAAACATTTGTGTACTGCACATATGGTACAATTTGTCACCTTGTGTTGTCACTGTTCAGTTTCATTTTTTGCCCTTTGTGTGCTGCCATTGGCCAGTGCTCATGCCTCATTCATATTAAAACCAAACCATCCATACGAGCAGTGTGCTTTTGTGCCTCCTATTTGTGTACTGTGCCTGATTGTGAAGCAGACTGCTAATGATCAAAGTCTTACATAGGTTTTATTGGGAGAAAACAGTCAGCCATTCCAGTTCAACACCTACAGCAACTTGGATTACTTCCAGAAATTAATCAAGTGTCTTTTGAGAGGAATACTGCCATGCTCTGCAGCACATCTGAAGCTCTGACAAAACAAAACACTTTTGTTTCTCTTTGGAAAAAAAGGGGAAAAAAAAGGAAATGCAAGACATGAAACTGGAGAAAGGAAACAAATTCTCTTTTATCTATTGTCTCTCTACATAAACTGAGCATGATCTCTGTGTTTATTCTGGATGAAGCTCTAACACACTAAAAATATCCCACAATAACTCTTACATATAGAGAAAAAAAATTCCTTTCTGCAAGAAAGACATTAATCATTCAGCATATACTGAATTCATATTTAGGTCAGCTTGTATTTTATTTTATGTTTTACAGAGTTGTCTTTACAACTATTATGTTTAAAGTCTGGTTTAAAGTTATGATTTAGAGAATTAGTTGAATTTCTTGTCATATTTTACAATGTTCTTGAGGAAAAGCTCTCCGGGCTTTATGAAGGTATTTCAATAAGGAGAGATAATTTCAAAGACCTGAACATGAATTATTGAGCTAGAGAAATTAATTTATTTGGCAATTAGACTCCAATGATCCATCATGGCAAAACAGAATCCCAGCAGTGATCAGACTTAGAACAGGACCCACCAGAGTCTAGAGATGCTGGTGGTGGTGAACATGAAGACTGAAGCTTGGATGGAGCTCTGACTGAGGTGTCTGTGAGGTGGACATGAGGAGGAGGTGGGTTGCATGAATGAGAGACTGAATTGGAGAATGACGAAGAGTATAGATTTAAACCATGGAAAGTGGAGACTGATTGGCTCAAATAAGGCGGGGAAGAAGATAAGTAATGATGTCAGTATTGAGATTGACAGAGTGGGAAAGTGGTAGTGATGTAAAGAACAGAGAAACAGCCTAATGTCCAGATGAGTGATTACAGATCTTCCTCATTGAACTTATTCATAAGCTTCATTTCAGGTTTCCACTGTTGTGTCCACACATAACAGAAAATTCAACCAAGAAACAATTTTAAATTGTATCTTTGTATTTTGGTCAATCTGCCACAAAATTCCTAATTTGTTTCCATTTCTTTGACTGAATCTATGAAAGGTTACATAATTTGACAGATGTAGAATAGGGTTTTTCTACCAATAAGCTATTTCCCAAATTCTATTAGGCAAAAACTTTGCCTACTGGACAAGTGGAGACAAAATAAGAAGTGATATTAAAAAACTACAGCTGGTGAACAGTATCTGGAAGTCATGTCCTTTAGTAGAAAAAAACTTCAGCAAAGACCTGACACGGCACCTGAAGGATGCACCTGCCCCATCAGAAATCCTCTCAGTGGAAGGTTGAAAAAGGAGTCATTCTTAAGGAAGGGAAAAAGAAGGGAAAGGAAAAGGCTGAGGCTAAAAATCAGGTCTTGAGTTATTAATCTCAATCATCATCAATATGTATGGAGTAGGTCAGGAGAGAGGTACAAGAGTGTCAACGGCCATCTATAAAACACAGAGCAGATTCTATCATGTTTTGGGGATGCCATCAGGAATCTTGTCAAAAGTGATGGAATAATAAACATGGGAAATTACAGTCAGATTTCAATCCACACTACAATACCATCTGGAAATCTCATCTCATTTGTCAGCACAACAATGTTCTCAAACACACAGTCGGTGCAAAAAATGCATAACTGGATAGTAAAAACACAAAGTGGAAAAATATCAGTCTATTGGCCTCCCCAGAGCAGATCGTGACAGAGAGTGGAACAAAAAGGCAGAAACATCCAAAGAAGAGCTTTGAATGTTCTTCAGGTTTAGGCTATATTGAATGATAAAGGCAGCCATACCAAATATTGACTCCTTAGAACTGTAAAAGATGTTTTTGACTTCATGTTTCCAGATTCTCGTTCATGCTTGCACGTTTTAAGAAATTGCCACACCTATTTCCTATTTTTCTGTTTAAAAAATATATAAAGGAGGAATGGCTAAAGACCTTTGCACTGTAGTGAATATTACATTTTTATAGTACTTATTATTGGCAAAATATTTGATATGTATACATGATATGCGTCCATCACACCTTTTGCCAAATCATCAACTTCTAGTCTTATCGCAGTCTTATATTTTAAAACCTAGCGGATCATATGCTTCGTAAGTAACTGGAATAACAGCTTCATGCTGTAAAAGAAGACATCATCCAAAGAAAACCTACACTCAAAGTGTTGAACAAGGTCAGCAAGTCAAGAGGCTTTCACTTTATGCTACATCAACAAATCTCTTACGCTGAGAAAATCCAAAGAGTAGCTCAATGAAATCCAATGAACTCAATAGGGTAAAAATTTATTTTGCTTCTTTTTGAAGCGCTTGGGAAAATTAAGCATAATAAACAGGAGACCCCCCCTTAAAGGTCCACAACAAACACAAATATTCTCAGCCTGGCCGTTGCTTTATTGACGGTCAGCTGGTTCCCATTAGAAAGGCTTTGTGAACTGTTCTCTCTTCTCAAGAATCCCAAACAAACTGACCCTCAACTATTTGTCTCCCTCTAACCCCTTTCAGCATCCATCATGCTTCTCCAAGCAATATCCATGGATACCACCAGACATTCATGAAAAAGGGTTTGGTGTTTGTGACCTCTTTGACCACTGATGTTGTGACAAAGCTACCTAGGTGTATATGGTGTTGAATGATTGCAGGACATAAATATTCCGTTGTTTCTTGTTGACTGAAGACACATTTCCTGCAACATCTTTTCTTAAAGGAGTTGATGGGCATTTTGGTAAATTAGCTGATTTGATTTATGTCTTCCGCTTCCACACTTTTCTGTGCAATAAGAGTCAGAGGTGTACAGTACACCTTTGACTCTCACTGATTTTTCTATTTTCTAACTTCTGTCCTGTTTATTTAATAGTGTTCATTGCAACCTTTGGTACTGTGTTAAAAAAAAGACTAATTATTAAACAGGTTTTTGCTGGACTACTTTCTTTGGGAGCATTAACTTGAGACTTGATAGCACTCCACTGGTACTTTGGTAACATTAATAAAGTCATTTTGACTCACTGGCTCTGCTGACTGAAGATAAATGTTTGTTCAAGACTTCTTGCAGTTATTTATAAAGTCACCTTTATAAGTGCTATTTTCCCAAGCAGATTTGGTGCCTAACTAACAACGTACTTTGGTCTTCTCCCTTATTTCCAAAGGGGCTGCCATAGTGGAAGGATCCATATGTTTGATTTGGCACAGATTTTCATGCAATCCTCTCTTTTATCCAGGCTTAAGAGATGGACATTCACAGTACACTAACTAGTAACAACCTGAGGTTGGTGCTTAAACACAAAGTTAAAAAAGCTACTACTACACTGCACGTAGTAGAGTAGAGATCAAAAAAGGAGTTTCTGAGTAAAAATGTGCTGATGGTGACAAGTGAGAGATGAAAAGATGGAATTTTTCCTTTTCTTCACCAAACAAAGTTGGTCAGACCTGCAGGACTGAGAATCCTTTGTTGAGTCCTGGCCCTTGGGGCTTACTCATGCTCTCAGATGGCCCCATCTGGATCAAAGGTTCACCAGTGCTTCCCTGTCCTTCTTACTTCCTGTGATCAAAAAGGCTCAGACAAGAACAGATAGAAGAAGAGATACATACAAACTTTATTTTTTAGAGAGCAAAGGTTTAAAAGAAAGGTAAGTGAAGGCAACTATGCCAGGTGTGAGATTTGGGGTGGGTGCAGTGGTGGTGATCATAAGGGACTCAAAGACCTGAACATGAACACCCACCAACAAAGCTACCATTCATCCTCCTTCCCCTAATGGAAAACGTTTCCCTCCTGACGCTGAAAAAAGAGCAAGGGGCAAGTCTGCAAAGACAACAGACAGGGAGAGGTCTCCGCCGCTGTGGATTAAGATCTGCTCGCTGTGAGCCACATACAGATACTCACAGAGTCAAAAGTAACCAGGCATCTGCACCAGAGAGTGCAGAGCAGGGAGGAAATGAAAGGCCCACTCTTATTCCTCTGTGGGCAGAGGGATCATATGGCCTTGGAGGCCAGGGGGACCTGTTGCGTTCCTCTGCCTGCTCAAATTGGCCTTTGTGGTGCCGCTGGACACGAAAAATGTAAATCCAGATAATTTAATGCAAGATATAGAGTTCTGTGTGATTATTTCATTTCTTCCCCTCCAATCAAGTATGTTTTACTGCTTCACTGCAAAGAGTTTAACCAAATGGCAGCTAACGTGACTTGACACTATTCAAAAAGTGCCAACCTCTCTGTAGAAATACTGAGAAAGCAATTGTTTTAAACAAGTCATTATGGTCTTAATCACTACTTCTGTGTCCTCTAATACATGGTCAGTTTGGAGATAATTGCTCCTTTAACTGCTTTGTCATTAAGATTTGAAGGCTTTGACGTTTGCTGGGTGGCTGTTGATGGACAGTTAAACGCCCTCCTGCGTCTCTGGACGTGTTGAATTGGACTTTGGAGCTTGTGTTAAAAGAGAAGAACTTGATGTTTTTCCAGGCACACAGTTTTACTGTATTTGTTTCAGTTTATTTGTGTTACACTGAATCCTGATTTAGATCTATGACACATGTGCAGTGCATACAATGCATACTTACACCATCTCCAACAAATGTAACTGTACAATGCAGCTATGCTGACCACAACAACTGCATCTGATCTTCTTCTTATGAAACAAAATGCAATTTGTTATAGGCTATAATTTCATCGGGGTTGTTCACGATGCTGACACAACAGACTGTATCCTGCCATTACATTTAATTGTCATAGCTCTGCCAACATAGATTCAATTAGTTTCAGTACACTGAATCATGGGTAAAGAGAGCACATTAGAAAGGTGAAGATTTGTTGTTTTTTTTCCACCATTTAAAAAAAATTGAGGGCAATTGGCTTTTCTACTTACTCAAAGTGCTTTACACAACTTGTCTCATTCACCCATTCATGCAAGCACTTTATCCCTGTGCTCTTTCTATGCAAGTGCTTCTATCTAACATTCAGACACATTCATGCTGCGATGGATGCATCAGAGAGCAACTAGTTAGTATCTTGCCAGCCTTGGCATGCAGATCTTGATCGAACCACCAAACTTCTGATTAGTAGGTGACCTGCTCTACCACCAGAGTTACAGCCATCCTGCGGTGAGATCACTGCTACACTATAAAATCAGCATGAAGAGCACAGAGGTTGCACTGCACTGAGTTTGGTAAAGAGTCAGAAACCAACAGCCAGGCAGGGATCTGTTACGCGGCTTTGTAAAGTCATTAACGGCAACTGAACTATTGCAGTGCACAGTTTTGGACTGAAATGTTATTTAAATGATTTGATTATAAAAAGAAAAAAAATCTCTAAAATTTGTTTTTGAAGTGTTTTCTGTACCAGGCTTTATGTCTGTGAAGGTTCTCAGTCATCCAGGTCATTGTAGTCAAAGGAGCTTGCGAAGAAAAGCGTCTGGACTTCTTTAAGTTGCTTGAAGACGTTTCACCTCTCATCTGAGAAGCTTCTTCAGTTCTAAGGTCAAATGGTGGAGAGTCCCAGATATAAACCTAGTGGGAGTATCCCCCCACAGAGGGACAAAAGGACCCCCTGATGATCCTCTAATCGCCTGAGCCAAGGTGTGAAACTGGGCGTGGGTCCCAATCAGCCAGAGTTTCGGGTGTGTTCATTGTGAAACCTGGCCCCACCTTATCATGCGAATTCCTGAGGGCAGATGGCCCAGGATGTGAGTGGGCGTTAAGGCGTCTGGGAAGGGATCTCAAAACTGGATTATAGATGGCAGAGAGTTGGTGTCGTAAACCCCGCCTCTGTTCAAAGATGGTCGCTCACAGTGGACATAGATGGCTTCTTTCACTCCTCTTTCAAACCATCTGTCCTCTCTGTCCAAAATGTGAACATTGGCATCCTCGAAAGAGTGTCCTTTATCCTTAAGATGCAGATGGACTGCTGAGTCTTGTCCTGTGGAGGTGGCTCTTCTGTGTTGTGCCATGCGCTTGTGAAGTGGCTGTTTGGTCTCTCCAATGTAGAGGTCTGAGCATTCATCGCTGCAATGTACAGCATACACCACATTGTTAAGTTTGTGTTTTGGCGTTTTGTCTTTCGGGTGAACCAGTTTTTTTCTGAGCGTGTTACTGGGTCTGAAATACACTGGGATGTCATGCTTGGAGAAAACTCTCCTGAGTTTCTCTGATACACCGGCTACATAGGGGATGACAATGTTGTTGCGTCTGTCCTTCTTATCCTCCCTCGCTGGTGTCTGATCTTCTTTTCTGTGCCTCTTTGCTGACTTTAAGAACGCCCATTTAGGATAGCTGCACGTTTTGAGTGCTTCCTTTACATGTGTGTGTTCCTTCTTTTTTCCTTCAGGCTTAGAGGGAACATGTTCTGCCCGGTGGTGTAGGGTCCTGATTACTCCAAGTTTGTGTTCCAAAGGGTGATGGGAGTCAAAGAGGAGGTACTGGTCTGTGTGTGTGGGCTTCCGGTAAACTTTGATGTTGAGATTGCCGTTCTCTTCAATGTGCACAGCGCAGTCCAGGAAAGGCAGACAGTTGTCCTTTGTGTCTTCCCTGGTGAACTTGATGTTTTTATTCACAGCGTTAATGTGCGCAGTGAAGGATTCCACTTCTTGTGTCTTGATTTTGACCCAGGTGTCATCCACATACAGTGGGGCAAAAAAGTATTTAGTCAGCCACCGATTGTGCAAGTTCCCCCACTTAAAATGATGACAGAGGTCAGTAATTTGCACCAGAGGTACACTTCAACTGTGAGAGACAGAATGTGAAAAACAAATCCATGAATCCACATGGTAGGATTTGTAAAGAATTTCGTAAATTAGGGTGGAAAATAAGTATTTGGTCACCTCAAACAAGGAAAAATCTCTGGCTCTCACAGACCTGTAACATCTTCTGTAAGAAGCTTTTCTGTCCCCCACTCGTTACCTGTATGAATGGCACCTGTTTGAACCCATCATCTGTATAAAAGACACCTGTCCACAGCCTCAAACAGTCAGACTCCAAACTCCGCCATGGCCAAGACCAAAGAGCTTTTCGAAGGACACCAGGAAAAGTATTGTAGACCTGCACCAGACTGGGAAGAGTGAATCTACAATAGGCAAGCAGCTTGGTGTGAAAAAATCAACTGTGGGAGCAATCATCAGAAAATGGAAGACATACAAGACCACTGATAATCTCCCTCGATCTGGGGCTCCACGCAAGATCTCATCCCGTGGGGTCAAAATGATCATGAGAACGGTGAGCAAAGATCCCAGAACCACACGGGGGGACCTGGTGAATGACCTGTAGAGACCTGGGACCAAAGTAACAAAGGTCACCATCAGTAACACACTACAACGGCAGGGAATCAAATCCCGCAGTGCCAGACGTGTTCCGCTGCTGAAGCCAGTGCATGTCCAGGCCCGTCTGAAGTTTGCCAGAGAGCACATGGATGATACAGCAGAGGATTGGGAGAATGCCATGTGGTCAGATGAAACCAAAGTAGAACTTTTTGGTATAAACTCAACTCGTCATGTTTGGAGGAAGAAGAATACTGAGTTGCATCCCAAGAACACCATACCTACTGTGAAGCATGGGGGTGGAAACATCATGCTATGGGGCTGTTTTTCTGCCAAGGGGACAGGACGACTGATCCGTGTTAAGGACAGAATGAATGGGGCCATGTATCGTGAGATTTTGAGCCAAAACCTCCTTCCATCAGTGAGAACTTTGAAGATGAAACGAGGCTGGGTCTTCCAACATGACAATGATCCAAAACACACCGCCCGGGCAACAAAGGAGTGGCTCCGTAAGAAGCATTTGAAAGTCCTGGAGTGGCCTAGCCAGTCTCCAGACCTCAACCCCATAGAAAATCTGTGGCGGGAGTTGAAAGTCCGTGTTGCTTGGCGACAGCCCCAAAACATCACTGCTCTCGAGAAGATCTGCATGGAGGAATGGGCCAAAATACCAGCTACTGTGTGTGCAAACCTGGTAAAGACCTATAGTAAACGTTTGACCTCTGTTATTGCCAACAAAGGTTATGTTACAAAGTATTGAGTTGTATTTTTGTTATTGACCAAATACTTATTTTCCACCCTGATTTACGAATAAATTCTTTACAAATCCTACCATGTGGATTCATGGATTTTTTTTTCACATTCTGTCTCTCACAGTTGAAGTGCACCTCTGGTGCAAATTACTGACCTCTGTCATCATTTTTAAGTGGGGGAACTTGCACAATCGGTGGCTGACTAAATACTTTTTTGCCCCACTGTATCTGTACCAGTGGCTGGGTACTCTTCCTTTGAAAGAGCCAAGAGCCTTCCTTTCCACTTCCTCCATGTAAAGGTTGGCTACAATAGGTACCAGGCTTTAGACTTTCTGCCCTAAAGATGGTCTGTCAGGATGGAGGTTTAAGCTGCGTGGAATACCCTGTGTACATAAGATGTCAGTTACAGATTTTGCATTTTGAAATTCAGTCTTTGCAGCAATCATCGGAAGAAAATGTGACTAATGTTCTTGCAGCTTTGGCAATATGTAATTTCCTCCTTAAGAATCACAATTTTAATGCTAACAATATAATGCTCAGCTCAGCATAAAAGCTGCTCCTAATAAAGAAACTGGAGTCTTATCTTGTTAGAAGCCTACACATTAGAATGATGGACACCAAAATGACTGAGCTATAGTGAAGCATCCATCACCGGACTGCTTGCAGGAAGTTTAAAATTTACATGTTTTTAACAACCAAAACACAATCCCTCTTCATCTTATGAATGAGTTTGTAGAAAGTCTGTTTAACTTGGAAACAGATTTGCTTCTGAAAAGATGCAAAGACACAGATGAAGGAATGATCAAAAGGGAGAAAGGGCTTTGGGTGGCCCCTGAGCTTCCGATTGTCCCATATTGTGTTTTGGAAAAAGTTACTTTGTTTGGTGGTCTGAGTTTTCTGAGGGCACTAGTCTGATCCGGGACATCCTGTTTCCTGAGTCAAAGACATTTGCGTTTTCCCTTCTCTGTCCTGGGGTGCTGCCCACAGGGCTGGAGAAACTTGAAGGATTTGGCTGTTTATGTTTTTAATAAAAAAGTGTTTGTTGTAACTGGAAGCAAGATGAAGGTTCATATGTAAGATAATTGCAGTAATCAGGTCAATAAATGTAAGAGTTGCTGTCAGTGTGTAAAATACTGTGGTGATGAAGGTTATTTGATAATCAGCTTGATCTTTTTTTTTTTACATTTTAGATTTAACAGAAGACAGTCTGCTAAAAGAAACCAACATGAGAATGTTTCACTGATACAAGTACAAGCCTAATTCATTCTTTTGTGGTTCGCTTAGGTTTAGCATGCCAGATAAGACAGAAGAAGAATCTCTTGCCAGGTGGTCCAAAAATATAATTTTAATTAGTTGGATACAATAGTGAAAAAAACTTGTCATGGACACCAAAATCCCCAAGACCTGTCAAAATATTGATTCCCTAAAACGATATGGAAATATAATGACTATTTTCAAATAGCAGATTTACTTAGAATTCACAGACAATTCTCTTCTATATTATTACAAACCCCCCTGAAACAATATGTACTGTGACCATCTCACCATCTCCTTTAAAACACACACCTATCACTCTGTAAGGGAATTTCCTGTGCAGAGTTTACTCTCTCCCCTAAAAGTTGTCACTATCTTCCTTCTCTTCCAACTGTAAAGAGTGTGTTAGGGAGGAAGGAATGTGGTAATTTGAGTGGGTGGTAGTGGGGCTGGATGGGGAGGAGTGCAGCTCAATTAGGTGGTAGGAACTACCTGAGGAATGACAGCACATAGCTGTATCTTCAGGCACTAACAAAGGTTATTTAGAAGGCTGTAACAACACATTTTAGCAAATGGACATGCATTATGTAGATGCCTCGGGGGTCCGGGCACACCACTCAATTCTAGTGATAGACTTTAATTATAAGTAACACTAATTCATGCAATTTGGTAATGTAAAACTTAAACATCCATGTCACCACTAGGTTATTTGTCATGAAACTGGCACGTGAGAGACAAAGGGTGGACCCATATGCAGGGTCACCAGACAGAAGTCTAACTCAAAACCACAGCTTTTACTTGCTGGTAAAAGGTGAACCAACCAAACAGTTCAGTTTCAGTTTTCAGTTTTATTTGTCATATGCAAGATAGCACAGGGTTAACATTGCAATGAAATGTGTTTGACGAGCAGCAGTCACTCAGCAGCATGATACAGTAGAAGAAAATATAATAAAATATAATAAAATAAAATAATAAAAAAATAGAAAAAATAGTAAGGAGCAAAATATTAGAGAGACGTGGTAAAAGAGAAAAGATGACTAAATATATATGTATCTATAAATATAAATATATGTACACTAGTGATTAAATAAGAAAATCTTGAAAAGAAATATGAGGGCAGATGGGATATTGCACAGGAATGAGCAGCAGAAAATCACAGTATCGCACTTTTAAATATAAATATCAATTAAAGCTGCAAGCAGCCTTATGAGGGCCCGAGCACCCCCGGCGCGTCGAGCCACGCCCAACACCTAAAACCAGCACCTCCGATCTGATGTCACATTGATGGAATTCATGCATTTAACCATCCATCCATCCATCCATCCATCCATCCTCATCCGCTTTGTCCGGGGCCGGGTCGCGGGGGCAGCAGCCTAAGCAAAGAGGCCCAGACCTCCCTCTCCCCAGCCACCTCCTCCAGCTTATCCGGGGGAATACCAAGGCGTTCCCAGGCCAGCCGAGAGATATAATCTCTCCAGCGTGTCCTGGGTCTGCCCCGGGGCCTCCTCCCGGTGGGACATGCCTGGAACACCTCACCCAGGAGGCGCCCAGGGGGCATCCTTGTCAGATGCCCGAACCACCTCAGCTGGCTCCTTTCGATGTGGAGCAGCAGCTGCTCTACTCTGAGCCCCTCCCGGATGGCCGAACTTCTCACCCTATCTCTAAGGGAGAGGCCAGCCACCCTTCGGAGGAAGCTCATTTCTGCCGCTTGTATCCGCGATCTCGTTCTTTCGGTCACTACCCACAGCTCGTGGCCATAGGTGAGGGTAGGGACGTAGACCGACCGGTAAATTGAGAGCTTTGCTTTTACACTCAGCTCCCTCTTCACCACGACGGACCGGTGCAGCGTCCGCATTACTGCAGCTGCAGCCCCAATCCGTCTGTCGATCTCCGGCTCCCTTCTCCCATCACTCGCGAACAAGACCCCGAGATACTTGAACTCCTCCACTTGGGGCAGGAACTCATCCCCGACCCGGAGTGGGCACTCCACCCTTTTCCGGCTGAGAACCATGGCCTCAGATTTGGAGGTGCTGATCCTCATTCCCGCTGCTTCACACTCGGCTGCGAACCGTTCCAGTGCGAGCTGGAGGCCCTCACCCGATGAAGCCAACAGAACCACATCATCTGCAAAAATCAGAGATGAGATTCTGAGGCCACCAAAGCGAAAGCCCTCCGCCACTTGGCTGCGCCTAGAAATCCTGTCCATAAAAATTATGAACAGAACCGGTGACAAAGGGCAGCCCTGGCGGAGCCCATCACCCACCTGGAACGAGTCCGACTTATTGCCGGCAATGCGAACCAAGCTCTTGCAACGGTTGTATAGGGATCGAATGGCCCGTAGCAATGGGCCAGACACCCCATATTCCCGCAACACCTCCCACAGGACACCCCGAGGGACACGGTCGAATGCCTTCTCCAAGTCCACAAAACACATGTAGACTGGTTGGGCAAACTCCCATGCACCCTCAAGTATCCTGGAGAGGATAAAGAGCTGGTCCAGTGTTCCGCGACCAGGACGGAAACCGCATTGTTCCTCCTGTATCCGAGGTTCGACTAACGGACGAACTCTCCTTTCCAGCACCCTGGCATAGACTTTCCCAGGGAGGCTGAGGAGTGTGATCCCCCTGTAGTTGGAACACACCCTCCGGTCCCCTTTCTTAAAGATGGGGACCACCACCCCGGTCTGCCAGTCCACAGGTACTGCCCCTGATCTCCACGCAACATTGCAGAGGCGTGTCAACCAGGACAGCCCTACAACGTCCAGAACCTTCAGGAACTCGGGGCGGACCTCATCAACACCAGGGGCTCTGCCACCAAGGAGTTGTTTAACTGCCTCAGTGACCTCGCCCCCGGAAATTGGCGGGTCATTCCCCTCATCCCCAGACTCTGCTTCCTCCTTGGAAGACGTGTCAGTGGGATTAAGGAGGTCCTCGAAGTATTCCTTCCACCGCCTGACAATTTTCTCAGTCGACGTCAGCAGCGCTCCGCCAGCACTATACACAGTGCAGGTAGAGCACCGCTTTCCCCTCCTGAGACGTCTGACGGTTTGCCAGAATCTCTTCGAGGCAGTCCGAAAGTCTTTTTCCATGGCCTCTCCGAACTCCTCCCACACCCGAGTTTTTGCTTCAGCCACTGCCCGAGCCGCATTCCGCTTGGCCTGTCGATACCTGTCGGCTGCCTCCGGAGTCCCACAGGCTAACCAAGCCCGATAGGACTCCTTCTTCAGCCTAGTGGCTCCCTTCACCTCTGGTGTCCACCATTTGGTTCGGGGATTACCACCACGGCAGGCACCAACCACCTTGCGGCCGCAGCTCAATGCAGCAGCTTCGGCAATGGAGACGCTGAACATGGTCCATTCGGACTCAATGTCCCCAGTCTCCCTCGGAATGCTGTTGAAGCTCTGCCGGAGGTGTGCGTTGAAGATCTCGCGGACTGGGGCCTCTGCTAGACGTTCCCAGCACACCCTCACTACGCGTTTAGGTGCACCAGGTCTGTCCAGCGTCTTCCCCCGCCACCTGATCCAACTCACTACCAGGTGGTGATCAGTTGACAGCTCAGCCCCTCTCTTTACCCGAGTGTCCAGAACATATGGTCGCAGGTCTGCTGATACGATTACAAAATCGATCATCGACCTACGGCCTAGAGCGTCCTGGTGCCACGTGCACTTATGGACACTCTTATGTTCGAACAGGGTGTTCGTTATGGCCAAACTGTGGTTAGCACAGAAGTCCAATAACAGAGCACCGCTCGGGTTCAGATCAGGGAGGCCGTTCCTCCCAATCACGCCCCTCCAGGTCTCGCTGTCGTTACCCACGTGAGCATTGAAGTCTCCCAGCAGGACAACAGAGTCTCCAGGTGGAGCACCCTCCAGCACCCCCCCCCCCCCCCCCCCCCCAGGGACTCTAAGAAGGCTGGGTACTCTGAACTGCCACTCGGCGCATAAGCGCAGATGACAGTCAGGACCCGTTCCCCGACCCTAAGGTGCAGGGAACAAACCCTCTCGTCCACCGGGAAAAACCCCAACGTACCGGCAGCAAGCCGAGGGGATATTAGGATACCCACCCCAGCCCGCCGCCTCTCACCAAGGGCAACTCCAGACTGAGACAGAGTCCAGCCCCTCTCCAGGAGACTGGTTCCAGAGCCCAAGCCATGTGTAGAGGTGAGCCCGACTATATCTAGCCGGTACCTCTCAACCTCACGCACTAACTCAGGCTCCTTCCCCACCAGAGAGGTGACATTCCATGTCCCTATTGCCAGTCTTGGCAGCCGGGGGTCAGTCCGCCAGGGCCTCCGCTCCTGGCCGCCACCCAGCACACAATGCACCCGACCCCTATGGCGCCTCCTGTGGGTGGTGGGCCTGCGGGAGGATGGGCCCCTGTCTCCTCTTCGGGCTGTGCCCGGCCGGGCCCCATGGACTAAGGCCCGGCCACCAGACGCTCGCCCTCGGGCACCCTCCCCGGGCCTGGCTCCAGGGCGAGGCCCCGGTAACCCTATCCCGGGCAGGGTAAACTGTTCCCTCGGTGTCCTTTTCATAAGGGTCTTATGAATCGCTCTTTGTCTGGTCCCTCACCCAGGGCCAATTTGCCATGGGAGACCCTACCAGGGGGCAAAAGCCCCCAGACAACATAGCCCCTGGGATCCCTGTGACACACAAACCCCTCCACCACGATAAGGTAGCGATTCAAGGAGGAGTGCATTTAACCACCAGCTAACATTTCAACTCATTCATTCATGATTAGTTAGTCGTTCCACTAGGTGGCACTCTAACCATTATGTACAAATGGCATAACAAACATTTCCGAGCTCGAGTCTCATTATGCCTGCGACCTTTGGGTGAGATTGGACATTGTGTTTTTGAGTAACAGCAGATTACTGCGTTTTGGCGAGTGATTGAGAGTCCACGTGCTGCTATAACCACCCCGTTTCCCTGAACGTAAAAAGCTTCGCAATTTAACAACACAAAGGTCTTTGGATTCCACACACTGAAGAATAGTTCAATCTGATGAAATCCCTTGGAGGAGTTCGTCAAAGAACGATGCCTGAAAAGAGGGGAAAATGTTGCCAAAATTGCACATTAATTTTAAAATGGCTGACTTCCTGTTGGATTTGGGATATTGCTCCAAGAGACTTTTTTGTACATCTTGATATCTCCTATAAGCTTACCAGGTTTCAGACTCATACATAAAACACAGAGCAGGGGCTGTGATTTTGAAATTTTGTAGGGGGCGCTGTGGAGCCATTTTGGGATATTCAATGAAAATGATCCCATAACAACAAAGCCTTAAGCACATTGGAGGTGTGCGCCAAAGTTCAAGACTTTTTAAACTTTCCCAGCCCCTCAAAAGCCACTTTATTTTTCATGGTGAACAGCGTTGCCACCAGGGTGCGCCGTTCAGTTTAAAGTCACAATTTTCGCACTGCAGCATCATGAAGGACTGATGGTGATATTCACCGCTTTTGAGGTGGCCACGATGAACCTGTGAAAATCAGTACAACAAAATTTAAGCCATGACATTTCCTGTTGCCACTAGGTGGCGCTGTGCGTATTCCCGACAATGGGCACATCAATCTGTTCAGGGCGGGTCTGACATCATGCCTGTAAAGTCTGGTACTGATCAGACTGGATTTCATTGAGTTATACTAATTTGTTTCTTCATGGCGTGACATCAAAGTTCGCCATGCCGCTGGGGTCACACCCTTTTGCGAAAAGTCACAGTTTTCACAGTAACCCAAGACCAACTCCTTAAGGCTTTCCTGGAGAAATTTGAGGCTGCAGATGTCACCCATCACAATACTGTACCCCAAAGTGTAAAACATGACATTTCCTGTTCCCACTAGGTGGCGCTGTCCCTGATGTCAAATATGGCAGTTGAAATATGTTCAGGGGTGGAGCCTTATCATATGTGTTCACTTTGGTCAAGGTCAGAAAATCTATGACAAAATGAGAGGCAATAAGATTTTCATGGCGAGTCATCGAAATTTGCCGTGGCGCCACGGCCTCACCGTATTGTGAAAACTCAAAAGCTCCGCAATTTAACATGGCCCAGGTGTGTAGTTGACACTGAACAAAGATGAAGCTTATACGACCAAATCCCAAGGAGGAGTTCGAAAAAGTTCGAGGCATGGAAATGGCAAAATTAGAGCCAAAATGTCACCTTCTCTTCCAAATGGCGGACTTCCTGTTGGGTTTGCGTCAATGGGCCCCAAGACTTTTTTGTTCGTCTTGGCATGATACACATGTGTGCAAAAATTTCATACATGTAGCTCAAACGATGTGGTCGTAGGGCTGCATTTAACAAGGCATAGGTGGCGCTGTAGAGCCATTTTCCAGTGCTCATATGTAAATGCATTAAAATACAAAATTTTTCACCAGACCTGGCATGTGTGCAAAATTTCATGAGTTTTTGAGCATGTTTAGGCCCTCAAAAAGGCCCTTGTTTTGCCTGAATAATAATAATAAGAAACGGAGCAGATACAATAGGGCCTTCGCACGTTTAGTGCTCGGGCCCTAATAACAATAAAGTGGAGTGACCAGTGCAGATTAAACAGAGTACTTGTAAAGCTGCAGGGTAGCTTCTGAGTGCATCCTGTGGACTGTGTTGTGTGTGTTTAAGTGTTGTGGTTGAGGTGTCGTATGGCTTGGTGGTAAAAACTGTTCTTGAGTCTTGTAGTCCGAGCAGACAGGCTCCTGTAACGTCTGCCAGATGGTAACAAGGAGAACAGCTGATGTGCTGGGTGGCTGTGGTCCTTGATGATGCTGTGTGCTTTACGGAGGCATCGCTGGAGATAAATGTCCTGAATGGCAGGAAGCCTCGTGCCAGTGATGTGCTCTGCTGCCTTCACCACCCTCTGTAGTGATTTACGGCTGCTGGCAGAGCAGCTTCTGTACCAAACTGTGATGCAGCTCGTCAGCAAGCTCTCAATTGCACAGCTGTAAAAATTTGAGGTGATGTTGGCGTTCATGCCAAACTTCCTCAGCCTCCTCAGGAAATAAAGCCGCTGGCGAGCTTTCCTGATAGCAGTGTCTGTGTGAAGGGTCCAGGAGAAATCCTCTGTGATCTTGTCTCCAAGGGATTTGAAGCTGCTGACCCTTTCGACCTTGACACCGTTGATGTGGATGGGCTGGTGTTCTCTGACTGGTCGTTTCCGGTAGTCCACTATCATCTCTCTAGTTTTGCTGATGTTGAGAGTCAGGTTACTTTCCAGACACCACTCGTACAGTGCCATCACCTCCTCTCTATAGGCCGTCTCATCATTGCCTGTGATGAGGCCTATGATGGTTGTGTTATCCGCAAAATTGATGATGATGTTGGACTCGTGTTTAGCAACACAGTCGTGTGTGAACAGGGAATATAGGTGGGGGCTAAAGCAGGAATAAAGCAAAACGGACTCAGTGCTAGTAGAAGGACAGCAGCTCACACACATACATGAGGGAAAACATACGGAGAACAGATTGAGACACAGACAATGTATACACAGGAGGTGATGGAGCCAAGTGGACACACCTGCAGAACACAGCTGAACAAAATATGAGACTGCGAATTGCTAAGTTAATAGCTAATGCTAGCTAGTGTGGTTAGCAAGCTACACCAACAGATGAACAGACATTGGCTAGTGCTACGAAACACATGAATGAAAAAGTATATTTTACTTCCCAAACTCCCAGATGAGCCTACCCTACAACTTTGCCAAAAAACCATTAAAAATACTAAATATGGGACAGTTGGTTATTCTAAAAGAAGATGATGCCATTCAAGTTGCTAAGAGGAATTGGTTGTTTTATGGTAGCATGTCTGTATCTTTGCCTATGGAAAGCCTAGTGCACCAGTGCAAATGTGCTTGTGTAGTTCTCCCAATAGCAAGTAGCTTGATGTGGATGAAGCTGTGAGACCCTGCGCACGAGAAAATGCTAACTTCCTGGTTTGAGACCGGATGTGGGGTTGTACATTTCCGGTATAGCTTTACTTTGCGGCCAATCGCTACTGCGAAGATATACTCCAAAATCATGTCCAAAAATGGAAAAAGGAAAGATCGCGTTAAGTTACAAAGAGCAGAAGGTGGGAACACTCACCACTGTTGTGTCATAAAAAAATCAAATGATCAATTTTGACGTTTAAAGAGTTTAGATCGATCAGTTGTTTACATCACTCAACACAAGCAGAACTGCATTACAAAATCAGAAGACACATCGTCCATATTCAGAAGCACATCTCTGTATAGTGACAGTTATTATGATTTAAACAGGCAAATGTTCAGCATTCAAACTACAGGTGAACAATAGTCAAACCAGATGTTCCCCCGTTATGTCGATATCAGCTTGTCATGATCCTGGGTCTTTTGACCCAGCGTTTTAAGTTTGAGTTTATTTTGTTCATTAGGTTATCTAAGTTCATTTGGTTATTAGACTCCTTGTGTTTTCTTCCCCTGTATTTAAGTTTCCCCTCAACCTTCGTGTTTCATGCTGCGTGTCATTTGTTATCAAGTTTGTATTATTATGCCTAAGTGTTTCTAGTTATTATTTTCCCCTCGTGTTTCCAACCATGTTAAATCTCCCCTGCTCTTCATGCGTTTCATGTCTGTGTCTTACGTTGTCAAGTTCGGGTTGTCATGTCTATGTCTCATTATGTTTCCTGTTTTATTGTGAAGAGGTCTGGTGTTCTGTGTTCATCATGTTCAGTTTTACTCTCCCACTGTGACGTCATTATGTTCATGTGTGCCAGCTGTTTCCTCATGTGTCTCCACTTCCCCTAATCACCTCCTGTGTATTTAAGTCCTCTGTTTTCAGTGTGTGATGGTCAGGTCGTCTGTTGTTCACGCCATGTTCTCCATGCCATGTTTCTAGGTTTCATGTCCAGGTTTTTCCATGTTGTTTGTTTAGTTCTCCCAGTTTAGGTTAATGTTAGTTTTATTTCTGTTTGCCTTGCCCTTTATTTGTACCTTTTCTGCCAGCCTCATTAAACGGCTCGCTTTTTGTTGATACTCAAGTCTTGATCCAAGTTCCTTGGTGTCTGCATTTTGGGTCCACTCTTCACAATACATACAGTCTGCTCTCGTCAGACTGTGACACAGCTAGTCAAGTACACACCTACACAGCATGTTAACAAACCGTGAAAAAAAAGCCACACAAAAAATGAATAGAGATTGACAGACCACGTGACTTTCGCGCATAGCATGCCAGGTACTAGTGGCAAAGCAATGCATCAAACGCAAGCATTTGCAGCACCGCAAAACGTTCATTCTCCGGTTCCAATACCTTCTTGCTTTTTCTTTGCCCCCCCAAAAAGGTATGTACAAAACGAAGGAGTATTGCTGGTAAGGGTTTCTATACATTAGTGTTTACGAAGGGTATGTTGTGACTTACCTTCAAAATTACAGTGGTCCCTCGCTATAACGCGGTTCACCTTTTTCCTCGCTGTTTCGCAGATTTTTTTAGTGAAAGTTTGCATGCTTTTTTTTACGTCACATTGTGTCCTGTGTCCTGATCGCTGCAGACGATCTCCTCCGTGACGTCTCTCCTGTACAGTACAGAATCGCTGCATCGATCACTAGCAGTGTGACTGAAGTGCAGTACTGTATGTCGACGATGTCTACGAAACGTTTTGCACCATCAAAAAATAAAATTGGCTACTTGATTTCACCTATCCCTGGTTATTTTTAGAACATAACACTCGCGATAAACGAGGGACCGCTGTTTACAGATACTGAGAAATATAACATTTGAATCCCTTTTCTCTTTTGCTCTGAGGTGCGGGGGAAAAATATCGACAAGTCGATGAACATCATTTACAGATATATTGGGTAAATGCCCACGACATCTATAGAAATGTAAATCGCCGCTTGATTCATTCATTTGCTTAACTTGTTCTGGACGGTAAACAGGGCGCGAATAGGACACCGGAAACAAAGCTCCCCACAGGAGTTTCCGCACCGGAAGTAGCATATGCTAACGTGCACATAGTCTATTGTAGCCCACAAAGCAGTTGTTTGTGACACTGCCCCCTGGTGACAGTAAAGAGCTACAACATTCAGATGACAAAGCTGTGGGTATATTGTGCGCAGGACCTCAGCAGAACCAAGACGAACAGTTTGGAGAAGGAGAACAGTATGATTACGAGAAAGGGTCTTTAAAGTCACCAGGGACTGACCTATTGCTTTAGAGAGTTTTGCAGCAGTTTGATTGAAATGTTATGTTATGTTAATGATTTGGTTGTAGAAAGGGAGAAAATAATCAGTAAAATTACATTTCAAAGTGTTTTTTGTACCAGGCTTCAGATTTTCTGATGTAAAGTTGGTCTGTCGGGACTGACTCCCTTTTGAGCTAGTCTCCAGCTATTTGTAGGTTTTGTTGCTTCCTGTTCATTTTTCAGCAGAGAGGATTTTCACTTAAAGAAAACTGAACAAAAAACAAAAACACTCAAAAGTACACACTGGCTATAGTTTTCTGGATCAAGAATTGAAAAACTTTAAATCAACTTATTCTTTTATTGTTAATACAAGGCAATTTTTCTCTTACCAGCTGCTTTTAGTGCCTGCATATAAATCCATTAATAACTTTGCCATAATTACAAGTGAATGTTGCTGGAAAAAGAATAATAATATAAAAAAAAGTGTTCATTTCTCAACTTAGCTGATGTGTTCATTGCAAGGTTTTCATCACATAGCCGTATCCGGATAACTGCCTGCTTAATGTGCTTCACTTGGTGTTTCCGCTGAGAACACAGACACGGCAAGTACAAAACACCTCGGTCCGACAGACACAGTTAATGGTCATCACCTCACTCCTGCAGAAGCTTCATCTGATGACAGCTTTATGGAAACCTGGCCTGACCTTTAGCTCACTATTGCCATGGAAACAGGTTTATACCCATGTCAGCTTTTCATGTCAGCAGTGTGCTATTATGACAGTGTCCAATATAAAAGGTATACAGTTTTCACCTGGATGATCAGCTCATCTCCAAATAATTGCCTAAGCAACTTTTTTGTGTGTATTCTACGATATTTACACCATCACTCTCTGTTAGATTGGTTTATGTGCTTACAGGCAAAGAACACTGGCAATAAATCACTCTGTGAGTGATTTGCTGTGTTTTGAGGTCAGTGGTTTGGTGTAATTAGGCCAGACACAGTAAAACAGTGAGAGACGGCTGTGAGAGCGCTGAGAAAGAGATGGAAAAAATAGAAACAGAAGAGAGGAGGAGCAAGATTTTGAGATAGCTCCTGAGCTCTTTTTTTAGGCTAAGAAGTGCTAGCTGTATCTCACTGATACAATGCTCTCATACACAGCAGAGAGTGGGCCAGAGCCAAAGGGCTCCACACTGAACCTCGCTGCTTAGCCACGAATACTGCCAGGAAGAGTGTGCCACCTACAGGTGCCAACAGAGAGTGAAGAGGTAAACTGACATCTTCACTCTTTCACTAAACGAGCAGTGATCTTTTTTTTTTTAGATTTGATGTCTCCTTGTAAATTAATGGATAGTTTTTTGCTTTAGTCATAACCAGTAGACGTATGCTTGTGTAGAATAAGAAGTTAATTTTAAGGAATACAGGAGACCATTAATCTGTAGACATAAATCAGAATGAATAGTTTTCAGCAAACATGCCCAAAGAATGCATGTCTAAGAATGCAAACATTCACTGGATACTCTCACTGGATACATAAAATAGTGGTTAGTTAGTGGTTATAAAGTATCACAAGTCAAAGATGTTTCTAAATAGTGGGTAGAAAATAGAAAAATTAAATAAAAGTAATCTGAGATTAAAATGTTTACAAACCAGAAACAGAAAAATGAACAAAGCCACAGAAGCGCTCACACTCCATTCCTCCTTTGCTTTTATAGGCTCTTCTTTTAAAAAGCTCATTGCAGCAGCTCTTTGTAGGTTTGGATGAGTGACTTGTGGAGCTATTTCCTTTTGGCATACCTTCACTCTCCTCTCATGACGAGACATTTTGGCTGGCAGGAGGGAAGATGAGTGGAGAGTTGGGGGAGAGGTTGGAACATTTAGCTTTATTCTAAATGAACAAATGCCAGGTGTCACATAAACTATAGAAATTACACACACATCCACACTACACTGAACACACTCCATCCATTACTTGTTACATTCCATGTTAAGAGGACATTTGTCAGAAAGGAAATCCACCCATGAATGAATCCCATACACTTTTTCTTCACTTCATCTTCAGCTCTTTCACCTCCTTCCTCTCATTTACAGGGAGGGCTCTCCACTGGACCAATCCTCTGTCTTTCCTTTTTGTTTTGTTTTCTCCAATCAGCTGCTCCCGCTCCAATAATTATCTTTAACTGCTGATGCCAGATAAAAGCTGATGCATCCCAAATTATTTAAAGTCCATTTAAAAGATGCTTTATGAAGAAAAATAGTATTAGGGACTTTTCCAGTGAAACCACAGCCCACAGATGCTTACCAACTGTGCTATCCTCTTTTACACACACAAGTTATAAATCACGAAACACTCCTATTATGCTATGGTAATATAAAGTACTCTGAGTGGTCAGGGAGACTAGAAAAGCTTGATTTAATGCCTCTCCTTCCCACTATGAGTGTCCAAACATTTACTGCAAAGCTTTTCTTTTTTGTTAAACTCATCAGTGAGTAAGACCAGTGATCACTGCAGAGGTAAAACTGAAAAAGAGAAAAAAAGTGCAAATGAAACCACCTGTTTTTTAATCTGTATACTACCAGCTGAGCGCCTGGCAGACAGCTGACCCGGTTGTGAGATGGGTCCAAGTTCTCTGTGAGCAATTAGCATTCTTTTCTCCGAGGGCTGAACAGTTTTCAGGCTCCTTGTTAATATAGTAAAAGAAAATGTCATAAACTCACAGACACTTCACACTAATAGTGTTGGCAAATACATTTCTCTGTGACTGGAAGTTAATAAAGTGGACTTTTTATTGTTACTAAGTTCTTAATCTTTTTAAGCGCAATATTGCTTTAACTTTTAACTGAATAGGAGTTATTTTATACTGTACTTTTGTGTTTGGCCATCAAAAACAATATCTTAGTCACTAAACTGAGACAAAGTAGGTGGAAAAGGAGAAGACGTGGGAGAAACTGGTGCATTAATATAGCTCCAAATTATCTTTGAGAAGTGCAATGTGCAGCAAAGGTGCACGCCCCTGCTAAATGAGCCCTGACAAGCTCTCAGTGATGCCAGAAGGGGAAAAAATGAAGGGAAATGGAAAACAAAGCCTGAGAAACACTTCATCCAGAGCTGTTTTTTTTTTTTTGTTTTTTTTTAACATTTTTTGTGTGCCGTCTTTGACTTTATTTTTACAAGTCAGTTCTTAATCTGAAAACTGCTTTCTAGTAATTGGTCCTAATGAGGAACAAATAAAAATGTGCTCACTGCACGTGTTGTTATAGTTGTGTTGAAAGAGAACCACTCAGAAAACGTCACACATTTCAATCTACATACTGTAATATCACAAAATTAATAGCAAGTTAAATAAAATATCTTTAAGGAAACCAAAATATACCTGAAGCACAATGCTATTTATAGGCCTTTCCATCAAAGACTTCAGCTTTCCACTATGTGGCTATTTAATACCCTATTTATTGTACTTTTTCTCTATAAATACATCTTTTCCGCTGTCACCTCCAGTAACCCTGGTGTTATGTGAGTCTTGACCAGACGTTACAGGTCACCTTCCTGACATAATCCAAAACAAACAGTTGACAGGATAACCCCTGGCCAGGTTAGAGGATTACTGTCTGACTTCATCATTCAAAAGACACTACTGCCTCCCCCTCCATTCATGCATAACTAATCACAAGTACACAAGTAAGCTTTTCCAGGTTACTGGATTTACAGATCCATGCGTGTACGTGTATGCGTGCATATATGGAAAATTTCTTTTCACAGTTTATTGAGCTCTTCCAGATTACCTCATTTGTTTGTGTAATTATCAGACAAAAGCACGAAAGCGGGGAATTCTTGTATTCTGTAGTTAAGTCCTGTTGCATATGAGGGTACCAGCCTCGGGTCATTTGAGTAATGACTCAAGTTCTCTCTCATTTGCTCTCTCTTTTTTCCTTTTTGTGAAGCTCTCTTCACCCATAAAGCATTTTGCTCTCTCACTTCTCACTTCAAAATATTTTGTGCAACATAAACTGATGCAATCTACTGTTTATTTTGAGATAGTGTGTGTGGGGGAAAGTCTCAGTGACAACACACAGGAAGCTGTGTTTTCCTGCAGTATAGGTAATACAGACATAAATATAAACAAAAGATAGAAACATTAGAAACATAAATAGAAACTTTTTTTTAACTCATTCAATTAAATGATACAAACAAAAATTAACTACCTTCAAATACTTTCTCTACAAGGCAATTTGTCCATAATTTTTTTGGAAAAAGCCCAACAATTTTGCAATTCAGCCTCTGTACAGCACCACAGGGGATTTTAAATCAGAATGTGATTGTAGTACCGACCTCTGTGTTATTGTCATTGTCTATAATCAAGAGATGTCTCCAAATACGTAAACTGGGTTTACACCAACGTGCCAGCATCTGCTTATGTTCAAGAGCAAAAAGGAAGATCAACCAGAATAACAGGAAAACAAAAGTATGGGGAAAGAGAAACAGTCCATGATGTGAAGCATACCACATCATCTGCCAAACAATGTGGAGGGAATGTAATGGGATGGGCATTTATGACTGCCAGTGGAACTGAGTTACTAGTGATAACTGACGATGAACACTACACTGCTGATAGATGTAGCAGGTCCCTTTGGGACATGGTCACCACTTGTGTCTTTGGGCCTTAGGACCCTCCTCTCGACTCGTACCAGGGTGGCTGCCTGTTGCCTCTGGTCATCTGGGACTCTCATCCTTTGGCTGTGAGCTCCCCATCTACAGCCTCCTGCCTTCTCCTGCTAGGATGGATGCACAGGGGTCGCCAAGATGTGATAAATGAAAAATACAAATAGAAATGAATAAATAAACACATAAATTTTTTTTCACATGAACAAGAGGAGGCTATAGAGATTTTATATAGATATGTTTAAAAAGCAAAATGTGTATGGTACCACAGTGCATTCAGATTACAATTATGATTGAAAAAGCTGCCATTCAGGATTGGAGCAGGATGGATTCAGAAGTGTACACGGCAATACTCTCTGCTTAGATGCAGCTAAATATTGCTGACTTAACAGCACTTCGCAGTGTAAGCAGATATCGACCCTGCAAAAAATGCAAAATAGGAGTTTAAAATATCCCAAGAGTTTCTCAAGAAAAAGAAATAGACTAATATTCAATGACCAAGTCGGTCACCTGATCTCATCGTGCTTTTCATTTATTATAAAGGAAACCTGAAAACAAAACTAAAACCAAAATGACCCAAATACAAGCAGAATGTGCTACAGGAAATGCCTAAAAGAGCATCTCAGGTTAGGAAATACAGCTTTTGGTGATTAACTGCGAAGGATTTTCATCCAAGTATTAGGAACAATTCTTAGTTTTAAAATTGTGTTAGTTTGTCCAATTAATTTTAGGGCTGTAATTCCTGCAGAAGTTTTGTAAGTTGACAGTCTGCACATTAATCACATCTTAATTGTTTCCACTGTGGTGGTGTAGATGGAAAAACTACAAAAACAGTGGTTGCGTGACAAATTATAGACCTTGCTATAACTGGGACTGAGTCAAAATAAGCTATATTATACTACCTTTCATTGTTTGTACATGCTGTGCTTGCTAGCATTAAAGGGATTCAAGTTTATTCTAAGTATAGTGTCTGTGTTCATTATAATCAGCCCCTGCACACAGTCCAACTGCATGGCTGGGAAGTTGGCAAAATAAGATTGCTTTAAATAACTGACAGTGCTTATGCTTATTACAATAACAGATCATCAGTGGAACAATGGACTATTGTGTGATGGATGTTTTGGTTGCAAACCTTTTGAGTTACTATAAATCAGAATATCATCACAGACACAATAAAAAACACACTAATTCCAAGTTGATTGGTGATCTTCAACCTGTGCTTTATGCTGTTGTCCATAAGTTGTTATAATGGTATAATCATTGGATCAACAGTGCAAAACAAATTTGGCTCTTTTTTAATTAAATTAGTAAACTTTTACATACAGAAATGATCTTAGGAGATAATCTTTCATTCATATTCATTTGAACTTGTATCACACAAATTCCACACGGCTTTCAGACAGTAAAAGTTCAGATTTAATGACTGTGCTGTTGCTGCCTGTCAGCGATGTTTAACTGCTTTCATCAAGGCTGTATATTATCAGTGTCTTGTTTTCTTTTCTCTGTAGCAACTCTGTCCCAGCGTGCCAAGGAAGAATGTCTTTTTACTCGTCTATATGTTTGACCATTTAGATGTGTAATTACATGCAATGTTGGGTGCCGTTAGCCAGAGGCCAGATTTACTCCAGTTCTCTTGAACAAAAAAAATTGCTCATGACTGAGAGTCAAAAATAATTACAGGCCAAGCAGAACAAGCGTTTATGTCAAACAATGAAGGCGGTTGCCATGTAAACCACTTTACTGTACATTTATCATATGCATATATCGTATAGACAACAAAAGCTTGACACGAACAAGTAGTTTCACTTTAATAATCTCTTGCTAGCGCCTCCTGTGTCATTTCCATACCCACAAATATTGGCATCTTATTTATTTATAAGATGTAGCACTGTGATCTTTTCAGTATAGCTAATTTCATGTATTTATTTGTAATTCTTTGTTTGTGATTCAGGAGAGTTGTTTAGCTCAGAGATTAGCTAACCCCGTGCATTCTGGTTAGCTCATAAGATGCCTAGCAACTCTGCTAAAACTTTGGGCTGATGGAGCATGCGCATTAGCTCAGACTCATTGCTAGTGAATAGCTAATATCAAAACAGCTGAGCCAACAGACTTCCTATTTGCTTCTTGCACATATAAATGGAATTACAGTTTATAATCATACAGTTCTTTTGGAGTTTTAGATATCAGGCTTTTAGCCAAAGGTTTCTGAACATACAAACCTTCAGAAACTTGGATTTTATGCTACTAATGTTAGACATTGAAGGCTAATGACATGCTAAGACCACTTTAAACATAACATGAGTTCCCAAGTGTAAGATTCAGGCTGAACGATGACTGGGAAACCGTAACTTAGTTTATAAAGACCATAGAGCATAAATAGACGATCAGAAAAAGAAAAGAGAGGCAGGACTACACATACTGTACAGACGGAGGTAATGAGACACGGGTGAGGGCAGGTGGAAACAATCTGATCCTAGAAGGGAAAGGAACAAAAGAAAACAAACAAACAAACAAACATTTCAAGTAAAACAGGAAGCAACCAAAGCGAAGTTAACTAACATCAGAGATCAGTTTTGATCTCTAGTAACTAAAATATCTGACTGTTTTGAAGTAGCAGAGTATGTACAACAATTTAAGTACATCACTTTAAATTAAGTTTAGCCTAAGTAGTAAAAATATTTGAAAATGTGCTTAATTAAACAGGTGGTTAAACAGATCTGCTAATATTCTGGAAGAGCTGCACTCATCAACCTAGTGCCTATACTTTATTTACAAGTATTAGTCCATGTGCCATCTGTCTTTTCTGACATCTGGGCTGCAGCTGGAGCTGGGAGCGTTTCCTCTGTCATTACTATTACAGTCTGCAAGGAAGTCTTCGGTGTCTGTAGACTCTTTAGCTCAGCACTTTCATTTTTTAACTGCACGTACAAAATAAAAACAAATGTGTACCAATCTCACGTGTTTCCATCAAAGGTATCAGTGTTCTTTTTTCTCTTAAATGCATGCTCCATCTCATAGACTAGTAAATGTAGCCAGTCAGACTCAGTGTGTGCAACAGTAGAAAAAAAGGCAGTCTCATATCATTGGATCTTGATGTGTATTCAGCACATGTAAACAAACAGAATTACATCACATACTGATTTTTAAAGCGATCCAAGAGTGTGGAGAGATACTGATGAGCTGATTTGGTATTATGTCTGATTTATTGTGTTTTTAAAGCATACCAACATATCACAATCTTACAGCGTTTAATTTTCTATCCATATTTTAAATCACGACTCCTCGTTTTACATTTTCTGATCAAAACGTCACCTTAGGCGCAGTCACAGTAAATGATGAGTGAACGGGTGGCTCGATGCTTGAATTAATTGTTAAAGCTAAACAAATTTGTTTCTTTATCCATTTTCCCCAATGAGTCAGGCAAAAATTCATTTTTTAACCTTTTTCACATGAGGGTAAGAGACGTTCTACGCGTTTTATTTTCAACTTTAATTTATATATTTTATCTTATTCTTCCCAGTTAAATTTACCCTTCATTCTAATTTGTGTTGTACAGTTATTTCATTTTTAACCTTAATTTATATTTTATTCCTTCCTAGTTAAATTTACCCTTTTTAATTTTTCATATTTATTTCCTATCTTATTCATAGCCTTTTCCTTTTTTGTTTTCTTTAGGTCACGAGCAGTTGTCCAAGCATTTCACTACATATCATACTGTGTATGACACACGTGTACGTGACAAATAAAATTTGAATTTGAATTTGAAGCCCCACCCCCTGCTCCTCCTTCCACACCAACATATTCCTGTCAACTTTCCCAGACAGCCTTGTTAACTTGTCTACCGCACTCTGAACTTCTGCCAGTACGGAAATAATAAACACATTATTTCTTCGAGTCCACTTAACATCAGCCATCACTTGCTTCACACTGATTTTTCTGTGGTTGACTTTAGTAATTCTCATTAAGTAAATTACACTTTCCAAGGTTGACACTTCTTACTTAACCTGTTGCAAAATTCCAGCAGGACTTATCAGGGTCTCGTGAGAAAACAAAAAACCAGAAAATAACGCAGAGTTGCTGAATAACTTTAGGTCTTTCAAATTTGTATAGCAAAGTGTTAAGTCTGAGTGATAATGGCTGAGAACAGCTTAAAGTGGACATTTGAGTACTGTTTTCTTTTTAAATAACACACCAAGACACAAGGCATGATTTCAACTGATGTGTTACAGACACTTTCCCATGCATCCAGGAATTCTTTGACTTCCCTACAGTTTTTACAACTGTTTGTGTTAACTTTAACAACAGTAATGATTTAACACTCTGCCTCAAACTGGATGCCACTTGTGCTTTTATATTCAAATTTGAAAATGAAAAAGCAATTTGTTGCTTGCCTAAATCTGACACCAAAAAAACGGTTTTATTTTATTTTATTTTTCTCAAGTCAAATGAAGACAAGTTCCACTGACTAAATTATACAGTTTAAGAACTACTGTGTGGGAATTAGTGGCATCTAGTGGTGAGGCTGCATAATTACAACAAAAAGAAAACCGCTTCCTCACAGGTCCTGGTGAGGCGCGCTCAGTTCAGTGTAAATTATAAAAGATGTGTACAGAGCCGGTGTTGGGTTTGTCCATCCTGGTCTGCTGTGGAAACAGGATAAAAGGAGCTAACAAAATTTAACAGAAGCTCAGCAGTATATAGTTATGGTTGATTGATTAAAAATAACTACAAATACTATATTTAGTTTCGTTCTGTGTCTGTGACTAGAGCTCATTAAATCAGACACACCGGTCCTTTAAATTGAGCCTCATGTTTCTGTACCTATGACAGATGAGGCTGCAGATGTTTTCCATTCTCAAAAAGAACATCTCTTTAAAACCTTTAGGCGATTTCCTTAAATGTGTCCCAAACCTTCCCTTTAACTCAAAGAATAAATAATAAAAATGTTATGTTCAAAGGTCAAAGGTTAGAGTCACCATGAGCTCATAGAACAACTGGCAATTCAAAGATGGAAATTATGACACAATTTCACAAACAGGCCTAATAAAATAAAATGATAAAAAGACATTTTAGACCCAAAAGTTTAAAGGTCAGGTTTACTTTGGCATCATTTTGCTCTGGATTGTAAAATAGCAACATTATTTGGTCCCCACCTGAAAGTCTGAGTCTGAAGAGATGTAAAGTATCCCTTGACTAATTGGAGTCGTAAATTGCAGCACACAGTGTAATTCACTGTAAATCTATATTGGAAAAGGTATTTTAGTACTTCTGGAAATGATTAAGTATCATGCAGTTTTTAGGATCTGTGCATAATGTTGTTGTGTTCTCATGAGCAGCTGCACATTGATTGCATAGCTGAGAGCCCATTTAGTCACCCCAGAGAGCTTCAGTGGGTAAATATCGCCACCTTGTGTTGAAGTAGAGGATTCACTCCTGCTGTTCAATACTAACTCAATAGTTTATAAAGTTTAATATTCAAAGTGATCATTGTAAATGCTGTTAATATAATTGTACTGTAACTTTTCTTCATTTTTCCTTTACAATGTTTGTTTGTTTGTTCTTGTTTTTTTTACAAAGCAAAAGGAGGTGATGAGCACTGCACACAACAAAGGAGTGCATCAGTGTAAGTTTAACAGTAAGATAACACCTTTTGCCATTAATTCACAAATCAGTATCATTTTTTCTTACAATTTTTTTTGCAGTTGTCATTTTGGCATATAATTATCACAACATGCGTAATTCACACTCTCTGCTCTGTCAGTTCCTGTCTCCACCTACACCATGTGACTTGTCAGAGGGTGAGGCACTTGTGTGCACTTGTTTCACAGGGTTCAACCGCTACGCAGGACTAGGCCAAGGCTTGGACGGAGGGAGAGGCATCTTGTGCCCAGAGCCATGGACTACCAGCAGAAACTGGCTGAAAAACTCACCATCCTCAATGAGAGAGGAAATGGGGTGCTGATACGAATGAACTACATTAAGAAGGTGAGGGGAAAAAGAGGAAGAGTTAAGAGACAAATGGTGTGAACTACAAAGAGGAGAAATAAGGAACTTCTTGTTCATTTTATTTATTTTGGTGTAAATATGAGTTATCAAATGATAAAAATGTATCTAAGAGCAAACACGTAAGCACACACTGATTCAGTGCTTAGCGGTAAATTCGATTTGAAGTTATTGTGAATCATTTTCCTTTCAGTTTCCTGACAACCTTTACAAAGCAGTGATAGGTTCACTGTACAGATCACATCCTTATAGCAACAATAAAAACAATAACAATGTTTGCTAATAGTTTAAGAGCTGAACATGTTTCATTTTTAATGCACAGAAGTAACAAACTTCAAACAGGAGCTATACCAGTACAGATGACATGAAATTTACAAATTCTCAAACTCAGGAGGGTTTTCTGAAGGTGGAGTTTAAACTCTGGTTATGAGATATAGAGATATAGAGATATAAAGATATAAACTATGAGCTGGGGGAACTGCTTTGTGTGTTTACTGGCTTTGCAAGATGGGAAAACTGTCAACTGAGGCTCTAGCTGAATGTATTTTTGAGGAGAGGAAGTGCAAACAGGAAGTTGGTCTGTGCTGTCAGTCAACTCAAATTTCAGTTACTTTGAACATAAAGCTGTAAAACTCCCACAAAAGCAGTAAAATTAGTGAACAAATAAAAATATATGATCATTTTAGCCACATGTGTGTCGATAGCGTGAGTCTTGGCAATTGTAAAATGACTGGAGAGACTAATGGATTCACACCGACAACCAACACATTTCGAGAAACGGCATGCAGTTTGCATCCATGTGCATGATATTCATCAAGGGGAAGTGGATAAACAGCTGAGACTTCAGCAAAACCCCAACAAATGCATTTTTCCACTTCTGCCCTCACACTTGTGAGCTTTGAGTGAAGCCTTTTGCTCTCAGCTTCTAAACAGCCCTGCGGGAACAGTTTTATGTTAATGATCTTGCTCAAGAGGTTGTTTAAAGGGGTAGTGAAAGCAAAGCCAAGTTACTTTAATTGTTTTCTTGTCATTGGCATTTTCTACCTATCGTCGAGCGGCTCTTAAAAATAAAAACAAAAAATAAAAGCTATGAAACTGAAATGTGAAAACATGACATAGAATATATTGTACATGTTCCTGTCCTTAATCTCCACACCTCTCATCTAGACATGTGGAGATCCCAAACTGCGGCCCTCCTTCCTGACAGATAAGGCCATGGAATCTGCCATCAAGTATATCAACAAGAGATTCCCCAACATCGACTACAGGGGAAACATTGTAAGTGCAAACCGCTTTTGTTCAAGCTTATTTTTCCCCGAATGTTCGTCTCTATGTTTTTCTTCTTGTTTTGTCGGCTTGTGTTCATAAAGGTTCTGTTTCTTGAAATGAAAATGAAAACATCATTAAATATGCCAGAAAGTGCTTTGCTTGTGTTGTACCAGAAAGATTAACGTGCGAAAATGAAAGTTTGAGCTCTCGAGAACATAAAATTGATTTATGAAAGCAGCACTTCTGTGTTTTTTTGCAGTGCACTGTAAAGTATTTACCAATTTGCTGATGTTCTTTATGTATTATGTTCATGTATTTCTTGTAATTCATGAATCACTATCAACCACAGAGGAAGTTAAACATCACCTCACATCTAACCTCTGATGTCTCCATTATTGTTTAGCAAAATCTGACCAGCATCCAGCGACAGAAATCAGAAGTGCTGTCCAACACAACGAGCTACTACGAATCTTTCCTGGATGTCATTGAATTCAGGGTGAATATAGTTGTTTTTCATCATCTCACATTCATTCACATTTAAAATCTCACAGTTGTTTTTTGATATTGAGTATGTTATTGAAACACAATATATGATAATTGAAAAAGTGAAAGTTAATCACACTGAAAATTACTTGTGCATCATTTCTTATGTAGAACTGTGAAGACATCTTGAGCCGCCGCTCATTTCTTTATATTTTGCTTTTAAAGAACCCGACTTTCTTATAATTTTTTAAAATTGTCTTGAGCAATAGTTCTGCAGGCTTTCTGGAGGTTATTCAGACTCTGTCATGGTTGTGCTGTGTGGCAGGCAGGATGTAGGCCCCAAATGCAGGATACAGACAGAATAATTAACAAAAAGGCAGCAGCTTTATTGCTGGAAAATACACACTAACACTAGGTACATGATCACTGAAAAAGAAACAAACAAAAGATTAACTTGAACTAAGAATCATGCACTTAACTACAAATGACTAGACAAGACTTGACATCATATGATGTGGCCAGGGAACCTGGCACTTATGCAGGAACACACAGCAAATGAAGAGGACGCGACAACAAACAGGGGAAGACTGAGGACTTAAATACACAGGCAGGATAATGAGAGGATGGGAAACAGGTGGAAACACAGCTGGGACAAATCAGACAAAAATAAGACAAAGGGGAAGCAAAACTGAACACACTAACATAGCATATGCACAGAGACACGGACTTGACACAGAGGCATGAGTGACTGGATATGAAATGTGGAACACAAGGAGGACACGGTGACTGAAACTAGAAGCTAAAAACAAATATAATGTGAACAGAAAACCATCAAGAGAACAAAACCATGACTAACAATAATTGAGGGATAGAAATTAAACACAAAACACTGGGCTACAGACCCAGTGCCGTGACAGTGCCTCTTAAAGTTTTTCTTTGGCTGCTTTTTCACTCATTTTCTGTTCCGTCCAGACGTTGTACCTGATCCCTTTCAGAGGAATACTTTTGTTTGTTAAGCCACGTAACATTGACCTATGAATCATTCAAGAATAAAAAAGACACATAAATCAAGGGCTGAACAAGCATCTACACATAAACCAATTTTTATCTTGTTGGAAAGAACAGCTTTTTCTTATGTCTTTAGTTGAATCTATAAAAAATACTAAAGATAAGCATAAAATCAAACCAACAAAATGAATCTCAAAGAAAATTAGCCAAAAACCTGGCACATATATGATGAAGTCCTCAAGAAACAGGAAAAAAATCCAACAGAGACCTGGATTAGAATCCGAGACGTGCACCTGGCTCTTCAGTTCATCCATCTACCAAAGTCCCATCAGATATCATGGTGGAACTGAAAATCAGTGAGAGTGATGAACTTAAATCTGGAAGGAGAAGATCAGCAGAGAGGTACAACAGCGAGTGTCCATAGTGATCTATAACACATGGTGGAGGCTCTGTCATAGTTTCAGCAGTGCTGTTGGGGATCTTGTGATTTCAGGCCACCATGGAAAGTCTCTGATTGACAACAGATGAATTTTTCAGCTTAGCAAACACACTGTGACCTGAACAGAAAAATATACAGTGGAACATTATCAGTCATGGACTGTCCTCCCCAGAGCCAGGACCTCAACATTACTGAGGCAGCGTGGGATCATCGGGAATGGAACAAAGGGCATCCAGAATCCTAAGAGGACATTTGTGATGTCCTTTGAGAAGCCTGACCTATTCCTGAAGACGACTTAACCTCCTAGGACCTGGCGTCCACATATGTGGACATCACATTTTGGGTTATTTAGACCAAAATACTGAATTTTGCTCTAGAAGGGCCTGATAGCCACTTACGAGGACATTATACTGCTACTGTTCTATCAAAATTTTAAACGAATATCCTCATATTTGGCTCTTTTTTTTCCTTAAAAACAAAAATAAGGTTAAAAAAAATCTGGTAATTCTTTGTTTTTACATTCATCGGGCCCCAAAATGACCAAATATCAAAGAAAAATTAAAAATACATGCCATGGAAGAGTTCGGGTCTTAGGAGGTTAAAGAAATTACAAGACAGTCTGAGAGATTTCAGCCTGTGTTGAAGAATAAAGGCGATCATACTGAATATTGACTTACAAGCTCTTTATATTTGTACAAACTCAGTTTTGGCCTTATTTGTGGTATTTCTATGTGTTCTTGCATACGGTTATAAATCGTTGAACCCATTTCCTGGTTTCATAGCAAAATATAGGATATAGAAGAAATGAGTGGTGGCTCAAGACTTTCACTCTACTGCATAAGAAAAGACAAACCTGAAAATAGAGCGCAGTGCCGGCGGTCGTAAACAGAGTGACGTTTGTCTCGTTGTTCGCTCTGCACATTCACTATTTCAGACCTTTTGTTATTAGAATACATTTACATATAGAGTGGTTTATTGTGACCTAAGAAAGCAATTGATTATATTGCATACACCGAGGGCAGTTAGCTCATTGTGGTTTTAACACCTTTCTCAAAATATTCATTTTTCTCTGTGTGGAGGTTGCAGCAATGCCAAGACATTCATGGTATTTGTAAGACTTCAATCATGATACAAATTATTCATGATTATAAATTTTTCTTTAAACTTTATAATGACCAAAGGCAAATTTTCTTATTATGCAGGTCTGTCATTTGTAATCCAATCCTCCTTTTTCCATTCAGGACCATGTTTATGAGTTGCTGAACACCATAGACGCCTGTCAGTGTTTCTTTGATATAGTAAGTATTTACTCTGTGGGTAGTGTTTCGATGAAAACATTAAAGTTGTTACCTGTTCGCTTTGGTCACCAGTCACTCTGATACTGCTGCTGTGTTTCTTATTCCTGCAGCCTGATTACACATTGCACATTATGTTGCTTTTTCTTCTCACGCCCGAGCTTCATCTTCTTCTGCTATTGCCACATTTAAAATTGCACCTGTTCTTTATATTTCACACCAAACCCATCCAAAATAATCTTTTTGCCTTTAATATGTGATATCTGAAATGGAACGTAGAGCAAATGATGACACTAAAATTGTGATTTCAGACAACCAACTTTGACTTCACCAAAAACTACTTGGATCTGATCATCACGTACACCTCCGTTATCATCACGCTCTCTCGCATCGATGATAAGAAGGCCCTGGTGGGAATGTTCAACTGTGCCCACGAGATGACGAATGGAAGCAGGTGGGGAAAAGATGGACGCCTCAGCAAACGTCGTGCAGCTTTTTAAAGTGGCTGCAAACAATTTCAAGTGCTAAACGCTTCATCCACAAATACTCCAATTTTTCTAATCATTATAATACATTTGAACTTTAAGCATTAGTTACTACTTACTTTAAAAGCCGCACTTTGTTTGGCTAATGCAAGGCCATTTGCAGTAACCACAGTCTGAATTATTTCAGCAACTCCAAAGTAAGTCGCATAAAATATTACAAATCTAAATCAGATGTTTTTATTCTCATTAAAACCTTGTAAGTTGGATTAAAATAGTACTGTGCTGCACTGGTATTGCAGCTTTGCTGCTCTTGTCATGCCTCCACTGAATGTGACCCCTACAGTGACCCCTCCTACCCTCGGCTTGGCCAGATGTTTCTGGAGTATGATCATCCCTGGAAGAAGCTCACGGAGGAGTTTGGCCCTCATACAAAGGTAAATTCAAAAATGTGTCATTAGCTGTCCAAGTACAAAGGTAAACTTTAAATACAGTAAAGTATGCAAAATGCTAGTTCTTTTATATAAAAGGTGTTTTTCTTTTTTCCCTGCACCTGAACAACCCAACTTCTTTTATGCCTTCACCACTCTATGAAACAAAAACGTTTTATTATAGTTTGCCTTTTTCTCCACTATTTTGTTTTTCAATGATGAACCATTAAAAGGGTTTACTCATGGGTTATCTTGAAATATGCCCGTGTGCGTGCAACAAAACAAATTACCATTTATCAGGTTTTTAAAGCATTGCCTTCTCTCAGAATTTCGTCCTTTTGGCTTTTAAAATGTTCTCATATCCATCCGTCTTCCTCACTCGGTGTCCTTTGCACCTCTATCCCTCTGTCAGGCTGTGACAACAGCATTGCTTTCGCTGAAGATGGTCTACCCACGGAGGAACCTGCCAGCAGAGCAGTGGCGAAGCGCCCAGCTCCTCAGCCTGCTCAGTGCTCCAGCTGCCATGCTGGACTCAGCCTGTTGTGACACTGTGAGTCTCATTTCCTCTCATACCCTCAACTCCTGTTTTGAAATAGTGAGACGAGGTGTAGAGAAATATGACAATGTTTTACTACCAGCATAAGAGTGAATGCATTTATTCAGGTTATTTATGTGAGTTCTGTTTTTATTCTGCATCTTTAAAACACTTAATTATGAAAACTGTGTGCCTTTAGCTTTTTTCTGCTTATGCCCCAACTTTTTTTATATTGAATATACTTTGTCTTGTATAAAAATCTACACTTTGGAAGGCAGCGAATACTCCTGCAAATGAAAAAGGACCAAAACACAGTATAGAAAAGGGATGTATAACAGCTGAAGTAAAGACTTTATTCATGTTGCCAACAGTAAATGAGTCTGTGGGAGTTAATAAGTTGGTTGTCTTCTACAGATGGCGTGCGAATACCTGTCTATGGAGACAATGGAGCGTTGGATTATTAGTAAGTGTTTCTATATTTCCAATTTAAATGTATTTGTTACAGAATTTAAGTGGTTTGAGAACCTATTGGATATACCCACATGTAACACACATGAGAAAAATGGGTGCACAGTAATAGTTAAGCCACCCCTCATTTATTTATGATTTTGTGAGGAAAATGGGAAATAGATGCAGTGATTTATAGAAACGTGCAAACATGAATGAAAACACAGCATGTAAGTTAAAAATTGAGTATGTACACTTCTAAGGAACCTGGGCTCTCTGTCTTGTCATTTCTTTAAGTAGTCTTCCTTCTCTCACCCCAAATGGTCGCGGCAGATGGCCCCGCCCCTCCCGGAGCCTGTTTTTCCTGGAGGTTTCTTCCTGTTAAAAGGGAGTCTTTCCTTTCCAATGTCGCCATATGGGGGTCATATGGTTGTCGGGTTTTCTCTGTTTCTATTATTATAGGGTCTACCTTACAATATAAAGCGCCTTGAGGCGACTGTGTTGTGATAAACAACACTGTAGAAATAAAGACTAATTTGAGGCTCTTCGAAGGGTTCAAAGCTCTTCTTTGGACGATGCCTGTCTTTTGTTCTGTTCTGTATTAAAATGATCCCACACTGCTCCAGTGATGTTGAGGTCCGGGCGCTAATTCAGCACACCTCAGCCTCTGTTCCCTGTTGCCCTTCATGAGAATGGCTTCTTGTCTTCCACAGACACCAATTCTAATGAAGGTTCAGCAAACAGCTGATGGTTAAACTGAAGCTCTAGATGCGTCTCTGAGGTCCTGTGTCATATCTTTGTTGGCTTTTTTTTTGCACCATTTCCTAAGATCGTGACTTTCAGATACTGTTTGTCTTCTGTAGATAGTAGTTTAATCAGGCCTGGTCCTTCTTTTGTAATTCACTTTTCCAGTTTCCTCATTTTTTTTTAAGGACATACTGCACACCATCCCGGGACTAGCCAAGCTTTGGACTCATAGCACTAACGAGATGGTAACAGACTGTGTTTGTTCCCTAGGTATTGGGATACAGTGTAAATGTAAATAAAAACATGATTCAGTGATTTGCAAATCTCATAAACCCATTTTTATTCACATGTGGAACACAGAAAACATATCAAATGTTCCAACTGAAAAAATTACGAAAATAATAGAGTTAATTTTGAATAGGGTCATTTTTCCCCACTGTGCAGCACCACTCTTCTTTTAACAACAGTAAACATCTGGAGCTGAGGAGAGCAGCTGCTGAACTTTAGGAAGAGGAATGTTGTCCTGTTCTTATCTGATATTGGATTCCAGCTGCTCCACAGTCCTGGGTCTTTTTTGTTGTATTTCTCGGTTGGTGAAACGTCTGGAGACAGGCTAGTTCAGCACTCGGACTCTTCTACAGCATGAAGCCATGCTGCTGTATTAGATGCAGTATGTGGTTGTCATGATTCGGCTGTGTGCAGGCAGGAATTGGACCCAAACGCAAACTCAAGGGAAACAGGACTGAACTCAAAATGCCAGCTTTTATTGCTGAACAGAAAACTTTACCAAACCTAAACTGGGAAGATTCTAAGAAAACACACACAGGGAGCCGCAGAGAGAAACACACAGCATGAAGGAGGACACAATGCTGAACGCAGGAAGACAGAGGACTTAAATACACACAAGAAGTTATCAGGACAAGTGGCAACACATGGGGAAACAGCTGACACACATGAACATAACGACATCACAGGGGAAATGTAAAACTAAACGCAGGAACACAGGACCTCTTTCAAAATAAAACAGGAAACATAATGAAACACAGACGACATGAACTTAACAAAAGACATGAAACACATGAAGGGCAAGAAAGACTTAACACTAGGGTTGCCAACTCCTTGAAAAATAAATAGGGGACACCTCGTGGCCAGGGTTGGGCGACCCGATTGTCTTCACCTTTGCCAGTGTGGGGAATTTTTTAGCTCTTTTTCTTGTGTGTGAAATTATTTTTTTAACCATTTGATAAAGTGCGTCCCTTTTCAGCTCAATACTTTTGTTTCCAAATACGGAACGATTCCGTTTTTCAAGGGACGGTTGGCAACCCTACTTAACACAGGGGTTGAAAACACAAAGGGAATGTAATAAACAAATGAACTTCACCAACTTAATGAGCTTAAACAAACATCAACTTCCAAATAAACTAAAACGCTGGGTCGACAGACCCAGGAACATGACAGCGGTTTAACATTGTCGCACTGAAATAAAGTCTTCCCTGAAAAAGTCATTATCTGGATGGGAGCATATGTTGTTCTGCATTGTTGGTGCCTTTCTAGATGTGCAAAATGCCAATTTCACAGACACTCATAACACTCATAACCATCAGAAATGCAGACTTTTGAACTGACCTTGACATCAAGATGGTTTCTCTTCTCTTTAGTCCAGAGGATGTGGTGTCCATGTTTTCCAGAAAGAATTTCAGATTTTGATTCCTCTAACCCAAAGCTTTCCACTTTGCCTCAGCCCATTTTAACGACTTCTGGCCCAGAGAAGAGGGCAGATGGGGGTATCCATCTATCCATCTGACAGAGGCTTAACCTGCATTTGTGTGAACTGTGTCCACAGACAGTGATTTCTGGAAGTGTTCACGAATCATGCTCGTTTTTAATGAAGGGCCACCTGAGAGCCCAAACATCACGAGCACCTTATTTTAAATTTTGGCCGTGGTTTTGCACACAGAGATTTCTCCAGATTCTTGGAACCTTTTGATGTTTTTATGTAATCTTTGTGAAAGTTTTGAAATTTTACGTTAAGGAATATTATCCTGAAATTGTGCCACAGTTTGTGGATGCACTTTTTTGTATACTGGTGAATCTCTGTCTATCATCAACCCAGTTATGTTACAGAGTGTGGGAAATTTACCTTATTAGTTGTAAAATGCTCCTTCAGCTGTAGCTTTAGCATCAGTTATTTCTTCTATGATTTTCTTACCCACATTCCAGCTTTTCCAAGATGTGTTCTTGCCGTTAAATTCATACTTGCTATCTTAAAACGATACATTTTCTCAGCTTAAATATCAGATACTTTTGGGAATTCAAGTTGTGAAAAGAAAGAAATATGTAACATAGTAACTAGCAGTATTCCTTCAGTTGTGTAGACTGTTTGATGACAGTTGCTAACTGTCCTTCCTGTAGTTGGCTTCCTGCTGTGCCACAGCAGCCTTAATTCAAACCAAGCCTCCCAGGAGCTGTGGAAGATGGGCCTGCGAAGCGGCATCTACCTGACCCTCACCAGAGATGAAGTCCTCAACATACACAAAGTGTCAGAGGACCTCTTCGACAACATTAAAGGGTATGCAGCCGATGCTGCTATAGTGTACTCTGCATTGGGGACTGTGAGAAAAAGCCCCTAATTAAGAAATCAGATCATGGGTATGAGATAATGCTATTCTGAGATTTCAAGCTGTCAAAGCTGACGACCAGAGCAGATTGGCTCCTTAACAGACTCGCATTGTAATTGAAATTAGGAATAGAGGGATAAAAGGTCAACAAGAAATGATAAGAAACAGATCTTTCTGTGATTGTGGTGTGATTTGCAGTATAATGTTTAGAGTATCCTCTTGATTTATAGTGCAGTATCTTTTCATATATTAATTTCTAATAAAAACTGAGACTGAGGTTAACATGAAGCTAATAAAGAAAATGAAGACACTTTGTCATTATCGCAGCAATATTTGATCTTATTAACATGTTTTTTCTTTTTCATCAGATACAACAAACGAATTGCAGACATCAAGGAATGCCGTGAGCATGTTTTAGTCAATGGGTAAGCCTGGCAGGAGACGGCATGTTTTTATTTCATATATTTTATCTGTGACATGAGCTATAACACCAGTAACCTTGTGTATTTTTCTCTGGATAGCGGGGCCATGCACAGAGAGAGGCGGCATTTCCTCAGAGGGGCATTGAAGGAATTATGTAAAGTTCTGGAGGATGAGCCTGGACTTCTGGGACCTAAGGTAGACCAGTAACGTCGTTATTGCAAGATCTTTCACAAAGACACATTCACATTGTGATAATTGGCCGTAGACATCACACATCCAGCAGTCTCACATTTCATGGTAATTTAACTGCTACCAAACCAAATCTGAAACTTTTTCCTAACATTCATTTTTCTTCTGTGTTCTGTGTGCCAATCAAATCCCCAAGGCGCTGTTTGTCTTCATGGCTCTTTCATTTTCCCGTGACGAGATCCTTTGGCTCGTCAGACACTCTGAGAATATGCCAAAGTTAAAGGTTCCCGAGGACTACATTGACAAGTAAGTGCAGAGAAAGTAAAGCGTGGCTATGGGCTGCTGTAGCTGCTAGTGATGCTGACGCTGGGCAGAGATCAGCAGCAGTGAAATAAATGAGGCATGCCACTCACAAAAAAAAACCTTTTTTGATTTGATACTGTATATCTGATCATGGCTTCAACTTTCAAATGACAGTTTTCTGTGTCCGTTCATTCTTTTCACGATTTTTTTTTTTTACATTTTCCAGTCAGCTGGCTGAGTTGCTGTACTACATGGAGAAATTAAGAGGTCTAATGAGAAAGTACAACAACGTAGTTCAGCGTTACCATGTGCAGTACCTGGCACAGTTTGATGCCTTAGTTCTCAACGACACCATACAGGTACCTGAACGTAGGAGTATGTGTGTGAATATAAAGCAGTAGTTTAAAGCACACAGTGTTTTTTTTATTAGAGTGTTTATTAGAGTATTTTCTTTTTTCCATCGTAGAACATGTACGTGTGTCCAGAGGAGGAGTCAGTCCTAATGAGCTCGTTTGTTTCAACTCTCTCTGGTCTCTCAGTCAAACAAGGTAATCAAAAGCATTACTGAGCATTTACCTGTGAATAGACAAGGAAACAACCAAATAAAGACACTTATCAGTAACCAGAATTATAATGACCATGACTGGCTTTTCCCCTGCAGTGGACAACAAAGAGGAGTTTGATTTCAGGGCTCTTAGACTGGACTGGCTAAGATTACAGGTAAGCAAGTTTAATGCATAGACTGTGATGTAGAGTTCAGGTAAAATGCATGTTTGCAGCAGAAATCAGCGTCGCATCTTCATCTTTTTTAGGCCTACACAAGTGTGAATAAGGCCCCCCTTCCGCTAAAGGACTATCCCGACTTGGCAAAAGTGATGAACTTGACGCAGTTTCACACGAAGATGGTGGACGCTGTAGAAGAAATGCTGTATGAGACATCTGAGCTGTCCATCTTCTGGTCAGTCTTCTCTTCTCTTCTCTTCTCTTCTCTTCTCTTCTCTTCTCTTCTCTTCTCTTCTCTTCTCTTCTCTTCTCTTCTCTCACAACTCTTTTTTCTGTTTTACAGCTTCTACCCTCGTGTCTTTGAGAAGATGTTTACCCAGAGCAGCGAGGAGGTGACCATGAAGCGTTACCTCATGGCCTTCCCTTTGGCCTGTGCTCACTTCAGTCAGAGTGGAGACCCTCTCTGCCCAGAAGAGGTCAGTGTTCAGTTATCTTGCTGAGGAAGCTATAAATCACCAGCTAAAGGTGGTGAGGACAGCAGACATGATTGTTGATTTGTAGCTCTCGTGGTGAATCGTAGTTTATGACTGCTATAGCATGCATTATACATTGATGACAAAGTTAATAATTTTACACAGAAATCGAGACCTCTTTTTGTTGTGACTAAATGAGTGCAGATTTGTGCATTGTCTTTATCTACACTCTTTCCCAGCTCAGTCTGCAGTACTTAAGTTGATTAAAACAGCTCATTCAACAGTGTAGAGGTATTTGTGCTTTGACAGGTACCTGTCTGTATGTTTGCACATACCTTCCTCCATGTTCTGTGTTTTGTGTGCCAGCACACACACACACACACTTGTGTTTCTTGTGTCTCCAGGTACAGGCAATGGAGAAGAGAAGTCTGTGCCTGTGTGTCACCTTCTTGGAGCAGATAGCCAAGCAGACCAGCACTGTTGTGTTAGAGATATGTGCTGAGCAGCGCAACCTCTGCGATCAGGTGAAGTCCCAGTCTATTTCAGGCTTTAAAAAACTAATTATCTAACAGATTTGCCCTGCCAAAATCCATATCCAAATGTAATCACACTTGCCATAGCTGGAGGCAGGGAACAGACTTGGGAATTTGAATAAAATGATAAGGCAGGTCTGCATTTCTGGATTTGATTAAGTCATGTTGTTTCTTTAATCCCTTGAGAAAAATGTGATGAAACGGTTACTTTTTGACAAGATTTCTGCAATGCGAATGAAAAGTTGCATAATGTGTTTTTGAAGATGTCACTTTATATTTGCATGGATTTAATTCTACCACCCTCCTTCTCTCTCTTTCTCAATCTGTCTTTGTCTTTCTCCTTTCTTTTTTTGCATGCATTTTCCTACTTGATAACCTCTCAGCTGCTGCCGAAGCACTGCGCGGAGACCATCAGCGCTGCCCGATACAGAAAGCAAAAAAAGCAGATGCCAAAAAAAGGAGAGGTCCAAAAAGAAAAGCCAGGCGCTGAGAGCCTCAGGAAAGACAGGACGGTCGCTAACAAGTCAGCTTTCTTTTTGTTTGCCCTGATTATTTTCATCTCTTTCTCAACCATATGATTTGTTTTCACCTCTTCTGAACCGGCAGATGGTTTGAGTATGTCTAAATGAGTTTAGCTGACGCACCCCTATTACCCTCTGGAAATGCTTTTTTTTTTTCAGCAGAGCTCGTTGAAGTCAAAGAGCAGTTGCATAATCACGCAAGAGAATCGGATCAAATCAGTTCTTTCACTGCCTCGCAAATTTCTTGCCTTTAGTTATTAGGAAAAGAGGATGAAAGTACTCTTTCGCAAGGTGTAATTGATTTTGGACTTTAAGTCCCTCTGAGGTGAATCAGTCAGGTGCTGAGTCAAGCCTTTAAATGTGAAAAACGAAGCACCGTCGCCCTTTAGATAGAACACACAGCACTGTTTTACTGGCATTACATTTTATTTCAGTGTTTTCAGCGTCTGATCACATCGTGTAAGTAGCCAAATTTAGAAAGCTCATTAATAAAGTTGTAATTCTGTCAATTCATTTTTCCTCCCCTCAGCCTCAGCTTACACATAAACCAGATATGTTTTACAGTGTTATTGTTGAATATTTGTCTTTACAATTATACCCTCCCTTCTCTCTTGCCTCCTTTTTTCTAGCATGGACAAGCTGCACCTGATGCTGACAGAGCTCTGCTCCTGCTACAGTCTTTGCGGTGACTTTGTTGTTTTCGACCACATCGTTGTCCCTACAGAGTTCCTCATATCTCAACTTGAGACGCGTCTTTCTGAGTATGTGGGGATACGGGTTTTTATATACGAGCACATAGGAGCAGAAATCTAATGCTCACAATTGCTTTAATTGCAAAAAAAGATCTAATGTTAATTTATGCTATGCAAATGTAACATTGTGCATATCAACACAATGCTCACTATATGTTAAAATTAGTTGAATGGGAGCTGCATGCATTCTGTTTAGAAGTGTCACCTCTATTATGAATAGAGCTTGCAGAAGTATTAAACCTAAAAAGTAATAATTTTTTTGCAGGACTTGACAGAGAGCAGAAAAAACCAGCAAGCCTTTGATTTTTCATTTGGCTCTTGTAAAGTGCCTTCTCCATCTCTGTAGTGAGCCCCACTTTCTCATCATTACAAGCTGTGTTCTACCAGCTTAAAATCTCAGAAGAGATTCATCATGTCCCTTGCTCTGTATCATTTCAGTGCTTATTGCTGTTTAGATTAGATTTTGGTACCAGGGTAACCCAGTGTTTCTCTGTATATACTTCGCTCAGTCTCGCTGCCTTAGCTGGTGATTATCAGCGCACTTGACGATTGGCATGCTTTCAGTGATTAGTTGAAACTGTAAATAACGTCAAGGACAGAAAGTGAGAGAATGAAGGTCTTACAAAAAGAGAAAACTGACAGCGAAGCCCTGGAGCAGCGCCGAGTCACCATGGCTCGTTTAACCCATTTTAAGGTCCCATCTGTCCACCCTCAGTCCACTTCAGCCCAATGACAAGTGACGTTGGTTAAACATGTTTCTCCAGAATCATCGTGAGAATGACCAATTACAACCAGACCACCCAGGAGATTACCCGTCCCTCTGACCTCCTGGCAGGGATAAGAGCCTATGTAGCCAATCTGCACAGCCTCTCGTGCTACATCAATGTGGACGTCACCCGGCTGGTGAAGAGCGTACTGCTGCAGCAAACTCAGCCACTTGACTCCCACGGAGGGCAGACTATTACAACTCTCTACACAAACTGGTCTGTCTCATGTATAGGTGTATCTACTGTACTTAAACACACATATCAAAATACAGTGATTCATGTATAAAGTATATTAATTCCTGGACACTTGTAGGAAATGCATTACAAACAGAAACCCACTTTGCATACAGGTAAATCCTGCTGAGCTTCTATCACTTACCATATGTTTCTTGTTTTGTGGGTTTTCCTTTTATCCAGGTTCCTCGAGAGTCTTCTGCGCCAGGCTAGCAACTCCCTCATCGTCCACTGTCCTACGCTGCACTGCTTTATGAGCCAGGTTACTGACACGGAACCAAGTTTCAGAGCAGAGGAGTTCTCAGATATATCAGGTCAGCCTGGAGTTTGATTATTATAATTTAAAAAATTGTCCTACAAGCTGTGCCTTTTGCAGATTTTTGTGCTATCGCCTTCTTTTCACAAAAAATAAAAGTGAAAGTGAGGGTAAAAAATAAGAATGTGGTAATGATGTATTTGGAAATATATTGTATAGTCTTATATTGCCCGGTTCGTTACGGGCTGGTAATTCAGAAGACATTTATCAGTGACTTGCAGGCCGTAGTATCCATAGCAACATATCCAACTTTTTATTATGAGCTTGTCACGCACTCGGTTCCTGTACTTAAGCTACAGTAGCCTGAATAATTTCAGTCACTTGGGTGTAATCTGAAAGCAGATCCCCCAGCTGACACTTTTTATCCTGTGACAAAGGACACGTTTTCATTTATTTATTTTTTTATCTTTTATTGGTTTTTGCCAAACCATGTTTGTATGCCTGATAGACTCAAAATAATTCCCCTGTGGAAGTTTAGTGATGGTGATTCCAGAGTACATGAGATGACTCACTCTGTTTAGAAAAATCACGTATGTCTCGTCGACTGCTGTGACGGCATGCAGAGGAAGCGCTATTGCACAAGAGGATGTGGAGCTTGTCACTGCGGCGGTGTGAAGTACTTTCTTGCACACGCTGTGTCATGCAGTTTATTCTGGCCCTGCTTGGATAATTTGAATTGCAGTATTACTTATCATCTCATCCACTTTTCCCTCCATACCTCATAATTATTCCAGCATGTCTCTCCTCCACACAACCTCCCGGTCCACCTCCACACCACCCCGCAGGAGTAATGTACCTCTTTATGACTACACTAAGGCTATATGCACTTCGCTAAAGACCTCGGCTCATGCATGCAAACATGTGCAGGATACAAAACACCCCCCCCCCACACACAATGACATCTTTGTTCTCTATATTTACTCCTCAGTGAGTATCTGTTTGCCTCAGAGTGAGTCACTTGCCTGTCCATGAACTATTTCCAATTTCAGCCACACACATCCTTATTTGTCCGTGTTCATTCAGAAGTCAAGTCGAGTGAACGGCCTAATAGCTGCAGTTGTTTCTGTCTCACTGACTCAGTTACACTCACAAATCAAATTTAAGCAGTGTCTTTTCTCATCTCCTCGAAACAAATACATCTTCATCTAAGCTTTCTTTTGTGAATCTGGCACCGCTTTAAACTGCTGTTGATCCCTTGCTTTTCACTATCCTTAAATTGTTCGTATTAACCTCTGAACAGAGTTACAGGCTCTGGCAGAGCTAATTGGTGCATATGGCCTGAAGTTTCTGAGCGAGAACCTGATGTGGCACATCACCTCTCAAGTCACTGAGCTTAAGGTACAGTATGAATCAGTGCAAATGTTTCAACGATTTTATTGTTTTCTTTTAGTATTTCAGTAAATGAGCATATTTTGTTTTAGGAAAGCACAGGTGTGGCTTTCATATCAGCATTTACTGCTTACGTCAGCATTTTTTGCTTTTGCTGATTGTGTGTATGCGGCGCACACAGTGCAGCAAGTGCAGTGCACTGTTTTTTATGTCTTGCATAAAGGCTTTTGAGGTCTGTTCACCAAGTTGTTTCAGTTCTCCTTGGTGGCTTTTCTGTAGTCTAGCAGAGAGACAGACCACTAATAACACTTGTCTTCGCTCATGCTTTGGTGGAGAAACAATAGATTCTCACACATGAGAGAGGGGTTAATGCAGCTGTACTGGTGTACTGGCTCACCACTTTACACCTATGATTGAAATGAAACGATGCTGCCACACAGCTCTTTCACACCTTTGACCTCTCCCTGTTTTAACATCCAACTGTTAGCACTTATTTTGCTTCCTTCTCTGCTGGTAGAAAATGGTGGTTGAGAACATGGATGTCCTGGTACAAATGAAGAACAACTTTGACAAACCTGAGGAAATGGTCAATCTGAAAAAGAGGCTGACAGGTGAGAACTGGAGGATGGAGCACAGCGAGGAGATAACAATTTAACAATGTACATATCCACACAACAACGATAAGTGGAAGACAATGGATGGATGGATGGATAATAATAATAATCGTGATAATATTAAAAATATACTGAACAGGAAATAAAAACTCTGTGTATAATCTTGTAAGTTGACCACCTTTACCTGAGTGGCATTCTTGTCCCAGTTTCACAAGTTCACCTGTTATAGTTTATAATAGCATGTTCACTTGAGCCATGATTAGCGACAGAATTGCCCACAGTAATGTAAACCATGGATTGTCTGCTCGTTCTACTTGTGCTTGAGTATGCATGAAACGCTGCAGGAGCACAGCTGTAAACCCCCCGATGTCCTTTATACGCACCTCTAGGTGGAGAGAACGTGCTGAAGAGGATGACCATCATCGGTGTGATTCTGTCCTTCAGAGCCATGGTCCAGGAATGCCTGAAAGATGTAATGTCCAACAGGATTATGATAAAATAACTTATCTTATGATGAAATTGATTAGAATATAGTTTAGATTCACTTCATTTCAAGGTTTTTTTCCCCATGATTCGTATAATTTTACACTAAAACGGCATTTCTTCTGCACTAGAATGAAGACTACACATGATAGATGAATAATAACTTCTCGAAAAAAGCTCTTAATATAAAAAGGTGTTTTTCTTTCTTGAGATATGATCTCAGTAATATTTCATCATATAACTCTATAATTTAGATCCTGCATAAACACTGCCCCTACCTGACGGGACCCATTCAGTGCCTGAGAGACTTCAGCAACCCTGAAGCTGACATCCAGGTAAATCCCAGCTTTTACCCTACAGCTAGAAAAACACATCCATATATGGAGATCTCACTCAAGAACGAATGTGTAGTAATCAAATTTTCATGGCCTGTGAATCATCACATCGCAGCTGATCGACCTTGGGTTGTGTCACTGTGGAAAAAATGAACACTGTTATTGTATTAACACTCCAAATGCAAATGTATCATTATTTACTTGTTTATGAGTATAGAATATAGCATGTACGGGTGCTCCATAATTTATATATTAAAATAACAGATGGAGAACAACAGTAGATCTGAGCTGGGGAGCTTAAAGAAACAACATTTTGGTAAAGTACCAAACATATTAAATTCCTTATCTCCCTCTGGACCAATCTGTGTGACTGTGACTCATGAACTCTCCCTCACTTTACTTACGTCTGGCTTCTGATTGAGGCTTGACAGCCGTGCCACAGTCCGGGGCCAGGATAACCCCAAAGACGTCAGCAGCCCCCTCATGCCTCTGTGAGAGAGTCTGATTGCTGCTGCAGCGTTGCTCTCTGAACCACATCAGTGGAAACATTTTGCCCAGACAGGCCAACCATGCATGCAACCAGAAATAGGGCAAGATCAAACGCCGTGTGTCAAGACAAAGACATCCACTGCCGACTTAGTGTAACTCCTTGGAAAGTAAACTGTTATTGCTGTGTTATGAAATGCAAAGCACAGATCAGGATCCCACAGTCTGCAGGAAATGCAGGAAATTTTAAACGTTTAAAATGAAGCATTAAATTTGAACTCTGACAAGCAAGTCATTAAATCATCGTTTTGTGTACCTAAAGGGGAAACTTTAGGGTAAAAAGGGAGATGCTGCATGCAAAAAAATTAAATGCACTCTATTCAAGCACCATCCACTTATTGTCTCTAATACTGTGTGACCTTACAGGTAACTCTGAGCATATATGAGCTGGCTTCTGCTGCAGGGCTACCATGTGATATCGATCCTAGCTTTGTTGCAGCTATTCGCAGCATGCAGACAGGTAACACTTAAACTATGATCAGCACCCCCGATATGGTGCATTGCACTTTAATGGCTTATTTAACTTTTTTCTTATACGTTTCACTTAAAAACCTGCAGATAACACATCCCCTGACGAGGAGCACAAGCTGTCCCGTTTGTTACTCGTCTACATTGCCGTGTCCCTGCCCCTATTAGCCCTCGACCCCAACTCGTTCTACAACCGAGAACACGGAGGTGAATATTTATTTGTTCCTTTCAGCTGCTTATCGTTTTTTGACCGAGATTATTCTCCAGGCTAATCTGTCCGTCTTCCTGTCATTATTTACCGGCTGCTGATAGTGTGTAAAAGAGGTACTCTGCCCTGAAACATGAGGCGTATTAGCATCTCTGTGTATCATACTTTCCAGTCTGGCATGGTCTGAAGCAAAGCATGTCAGTTAATGAGAAACACGTTTCTGTGAGGGACTTTTGTTTACAGATAACTTTGTCTGACGTGCATTGATACAGTTACTCTTGGCATGTGGCCCTGCTGACCCCAAGTGCCTGGCTCTGTGCCTAGACTAAAACATTAAGAGGAGCAATAGCTCAGATTTCCATCAAAGGGCAGAGTGGCATTTGTCACAGATTATTTTCTTTGCCTCGATTTTCCATTGACATGTTTGAAAAAAATGTGCCCTGTAAGCCAGAGGAAATATGCTCAGCATGCTTCCTCTTAAGTGTTCATTAAGTAAATTTTCCAAAACCGTTGGGCCTCAAATTCATCCTTTCTGTGGTAGTAATAGCTTTTTTTAATTTATATTTCTTTAGGCCACAACAACAACATCCACTGTTTAGCTAGAGCTATCAACCAGCTGGCTGCTGCCATGTTCACCATCCAGAACAAGAACATCGAGCAGCAGCTCAAAGAGTTTCTCCTGGTGAGTGACACAGATGCTGATTGTGATGTGGTTTGGACAAATACTGAATGATTTAAACCAATACTGAATAAATTAAATCCTGACTTTCACTATGTTTACACCCCAACTTTGAAAAGCTAATAAGTAAAACAACAAATATACAACACAAAAGATCAGTTAGACTGCCCGCACCATCATGCTGCATCTTTTTTATCAGACGTTGGCTGTTTTTTATGTGAAATGCTTGATGGGCTCTAAAAGTATTCTTAATAATTAAGTCTGCGAAGGAAAAAAACACACAAACAGTTCTTATCTCTCCTTACAACAAGTGGTGTAGGTGGAAATTGAGTCATAGCAAGAAATCATGAGAGCGGAAGGTTAGAAAACACTGAAACAAACAGCTTCACAGACAACACTCATCCAAGCTGATGCGTAGATTTTCAGCAAATGCAAAAGTCATATGGTGAAAGACAAATGAGGACAATTACAGCAAAAACGTCTTTTTGTCCTCGTGTCCTTCCACAGCTGGCCTCGTCCACGCTGCTTCAGTTGGGACAAAATGTGGAGAGAATGGAGATCAAAAACCGAGAGTCCATCTACCTGCTCCTGCACATGGTAGGTGTGGCAGCGTGTAGAGAATCATTCATGCGCTTTGAACTTACAGAGAGGAATCTGCAAGTTTATCATCTGACTAAATGGAAAAGCCTGTGGCTGTTAATTAGCTGAGGATTTTTTTCTCTTTACAATGACTGGTCAGACCTGCAGCGTCTTCTTTAATGCCTCTCTTCTTCAAAGCATTTATAATTGAACAATTAACGACTCCTTTTAAACCTCACTCACTTAGATCGTGGAGGAGTCTCCGTTCTTGAGCCAAGACATGCTGGAGAGCTGCTTCCCGTACGTTCTCCTCCGAAATGCCTACAGGGAGGTGTACAAGTCCTTCATTGTGACTCTGGGCTGAAGACCTTGTTAAAAATACTTTTCGTTTAACATTTATTCAGATTAATTTAATATGTGCTGTACTTTTTGACAATGTCAGTGTTATAGCGCTCAGTTTACATAATAACCTTTTAAAAAATCAGATGCATTTTGTAACATCCTCAGTATTATACTTTAGATACATCATGAGTACAATAATATATGTTTTTAAAATATAACCCCATCCAATCGTACATAAATCATTGCATACATAGATGCTGTATAACATTGTTTCTAACAACCTTTCCATGAATAAAGAGACAATAATACGCTTTTTGCCCTTTTTTCACGAGTATTCAACCCGAGTTCCTATTTCCAGTCTGTCCTCCATCCTCACTTGCCCTCATCCTCTCTCCCTGGATGATAGTCCTGTCCTCTCCATATTTCATGGACAGTTTAAATGATGCACTCCAGTTGTACGGAGCTGGAAGTGCTTGTTGCTAATTTTAGGTGGCCCTCACTGATTATATTTTTGCACTAACTATATTTGCCATGTCACACCATTCTTCCATTTTGCCCTCTCTTCGGTCTCCTCCCTGTCTATTCGGCACATGCTGCCGTTGTGTCTCTTTGGTTACCACAGTGGAGACGTGTGTGCTTGTGTGCGGTGTTTATGTGTACGTGCGCACACCGGGGACCGAGCCCTGTCACGGGAGCATGAGAGCTTCAGTCCCCACTATGAGGAACATTTATGGAGATGAATGTTCATGAATAAACTGCAAAATTATGAACAGAATTAATCTGTAAATGTGAAGAAATATTTTTCTGTGCATTAGACAGAAAAGCGGCCTTCCTTTCCTTTCATATTTTCATCACTTTTGTCCACAGAATAGCTACATATCAGGTGGAAGATTTGCTCATTCTTATTTCATCATGCTTCCCATTAAGCACCTACCCGCCTTGTAAGCTTCCTTTTCTATTTTTTTATTCTTCCTTATACTCGTAAAGATTTAATGGAGATTTTTCTTTGCCTGTGTAGTAGAGTGGCTCCTCTCTCTTCACTCAGTTTTGAAATAGAAGGTTTACAACACACTATAATGCTGCTATAACGTGAGCTAGATGCTGTTTGAAATCACTGGTTTAGGATTTAGCTTGTTTTATGAAAAATTTGATCAAAAGAACTTTTAAAAAAATAATCCATAATTCATGGTAGCAGGCAAAGTGCAGGTTGAGCAAACCAGGAGCTAATTTGCTTTTATTTGTATTCTGAAAGATTAATTAAATGTCTGCTAGTGATTCAAAATTCTATATTTGTGTTTACCAGTACAATGAAAATGTAATCACACATAAAAACATGCTCTAAGAATGAGTGCTAATACCGTCGTGTCTTTTCTGCATAAGGAAACCTTGCATGCATATGAACTCTTCCCTTGCACAGCCTATCCTGAGCCCCTGAGGACATGGTGGAAACTCTGGTCCTGATATGAACACTCTCTTGCTGATTGTATTGGTGACGCAAAGCCTCCCCAGCTGAGCACTGAACACTAGGGGATTACACCCACACCCACATACTGTGCACACTGCAAAATACTGCTTACATACACAGGAGACGTAACAAGGAGCAGCATAGGTAACATAAACTAGCCTTATGTGCACATAAGGCTGGTTTACATCATGACATAATTGCACATGCTGTATTTACTTACAGAGGTGTAAGCCATTTCGTATCTCTCTTAAACCAACAAACACACACATGCAGCTGGTCTTCTGCAGCGGTGCAATCCAGAGGTCATGACACCAACGTGTAAGATACGTGGAGCAGCTGATCGAAATCTCAGCCTTATGACATGGAGGATAACACAGGGATGGTAAGGCATTTATTTATGTTCTTACCCTATGATCATAATTTCTGTAGATTCTGTGATTCTGTGATTGTGGAGTACAACACTGTTGATATGATGTATTTTTTTAATTTTCATAGTCTATTAATTGACGTTAATTGTCCCAAATTGCCAACCCAAAAATGATTAATTTATTCTGTCAAGTGTATAATTCAGATAGAGTGGAAGCACAGGTTAGGGGAGTAAGCATGTCGTGCACTGTATTGATCACCTGATCATAAAAATGATTTGTCCCTGTACCGTGTGGTCAGACATGTGTCTCTAGTTTCATTTGTCCACGTTGGGCTGATACGTCTGCCTTCACACCACTGCAGTGGGGGTAATATCTTTATTTATAGTGCTCGCTATATTTATGACATTTCTGGAAATCTTGCTAGGATTTATTCCATGATGGGTTTAAACTTCATGGGTGGATCAAAATTTTTATAATTCAATTATTATGAATTATCCATCAACCGGCTGGGGCTGTTCTGTGTGAAGCATGTTCTGTGTGGATTTCCCGTCTTCCTCCCACAGTCCAAACACGTGGGCCATAGGTGAGAGTGTGACCTTGAAAGGTTGTCTATGTTAGCTCTGTGATAGACTGGCGCCCCGTGAAAGCTAGAATAGGCTCCTGCAAGGCTCAATTGGATCAGCAGAAGAAAATGGATGGATCTTGAATGCAATACAAATATGCAAAAAATATGTTTTCAAGATTTCCCTGATTGTGTGCACAAAAAATTCAACTTAAGCTTTAAGTCTTGGGCTTTTAAGAAATAACATCACTGCTGAATCAAATGACTTGATGTCGAATCAAGACTGTAAAACAAAAAGTAATATGTATAAAACTAAAGATTATGAGGTATAATAAATAATAATAATAAAATGTTATTTTTGAGATAAAATATAATAATATTTAAATATATATTAGTGCAAAATGAACCAAAACTTTCTGCAGTGCCTATCACAACTGGAGGAAAGTGAAAAAATATAATAATTCTGTTGTTTGCTTGATTTTGCCCTTTAGTCTTACCCACATTGCCGACTAGGTTTCAGAACTGCATCAGAAACAAGTGAAGCTTGGCGCTAAACCAGATTTTGTGGGTTTGTGTATTCATTTATTCTTTAACATTCTGTTGTGAAAACAGACAAAAACACCCCTACGTGATCTCCTGCACGGTCTGTTTCTGCAACATTTAGTTCCTGTAAGAAACGCAATATTTATTCTCCCTCTGAAGCGCAGGAGTAAGTAGTCACTGGCTCAGGTCGGTCCACGGAGAGAGAGCAATCGGAAGGTGCGTGCTCGTCATCATCAGAGACAAACAGGAGTGATGAGAGATAAATGGAGGGGAAAAAACATTAAGATAAAGCAAGAGGCTAGCAACCACACAAAGGAAAATTCTCTTTTCAAAGGGTTATACATAAGATTGACATCGGAAGAAATACTCCTCTGCAGCCTTTAATTTACATAGAACAGCACGAATATGAGCCTACTCTCTGGTATTTCCACAAGTTGATTCTTTAACAATCTGAAATTCGATGCTGTTTTCGATGAGGGAAAAAATAAATAAAAAACAAAAAAAGAAATACCCAAATGTGACACAGGAGATGGAGAATCATATGACATGATGTTACTTATCTTCATTTCTACAATATGCCATGTCATGTCAAAGAGCATGGGAGCATGAGAGTGAGTCTGACCCAGCAGCCAAAGCAGCACGGCCAAGGAGAGAGAAAAACCGGAGGCAGGGGTTTTCCCAAGCCGCGTTATTGCACAACTCTCACAATACTCTACTATAAATAAAGGCTGGTAACAGATTTTGGGCCTAGAACTGTAAAAGTGTTTAGAGATGCGCTTCGCTGTCTCCTCTGGTCTTTTTCGCTCTGCCCTTTTTAATGTCTCAAAAAACAGAGAATTCCCCTTTTAGTGTCCAGATACAACGCATTTAGCTGACAGTGGTGCACATTTTAGTAAATGTAAGTAAAGCGAAACCAAGAAATCTGTTGTTGAAATGAATTATTAGGATGATTTCACATGTTTTTGAAGCTTACATTTTGTGCAACAATTGCAAAAAAGTAATCAGTTTAAAGACATGGCACATTTTTGTGCATAGCTGCACCAATAACAGCAGTTAACCTACTGCGCTTTTGCGGACGGCTTTCAAGGACAAGTTTTGTTTATATGTTTTGGTTTGAGTGGCTCTGGTGGGCTTCACTGAAAGACTGTCTGTGCAGTTCTCTGATTTGCGGCCGGTGGAAAATTCTCATTTGGGATTTGAGTACACACTGCTTGAAAGCCTTGCAGTCAACACTTCATCAGCGAGTGAGGTCAACTCTCTCACACCTCACACAACGGGTGTACACATATACACAAACACTCATGGTCTGACAAAGACACTCACAGCGGCTCTCTCTCTCTCGCTCTCTCTCTCTCACACACACATGTGCACACACTGACACGGTTTGGGCCCGCCTAACCAATCAGAGAGAAGTGGAGTAGGTTCCCCCAGAAGTGGGTGGGAGAGTTGTTGAAACAGAAGTCTGTCTCAGGACACATAAAGTTTGCGTTGGTAGTTTGCAGAACTTTTCTGCTTACTAGTTCCCTAAAACACATTTTATTTTTATTTTTTTATATTGGCATTGTTTTCTTTCTTTCTTTCTTTTTTTACTGAACTCTGGGGTCCATCAGAGCACAGCTTGAGCACGGAATGGCTGAACTGGTTCGAATCCGTAAGAAAAAGCTCCAGATACCCATCTCTAGGTAAGACAATTAATAGACTTTATGTTTAGTTCACTACACACTCCAGCTTCTATTTGATTACATGAACAGGGCAAGAGGACTTTATCAAACATGCTTGCTTTTGTTTGTTTTTTGTTACAATAACGTTCAGCAGCACAGCATTTCTATGCAGGAGATTTTCTGTTTTGCAAAAGTGGAAATGTGTGACTCAAAAATACACTCGGAGTTAGAGGGTTATGGTTTGACATGTTTCACACCGTATTTGCTCTAATTAAGTTCAACAAGTATTTTGCGTTTAACCTTTTGGTCGTACAAATATACATAGTGACATGAGAGAAGAAACGTGTTTTACTCCAAGTGTGAACACTTGTCTTGCCCACGCTTTTGCTGAAGGAGGTAGCTGTTGCAGAAGCGGTGGGTCATGTGGTTTTGTTTTGGTGAACTCATCTGTTTTTTAGTTTGAGCAGGGTTCAGAGCTCCAAACCTTGTGGGGTTTTGAGTGCGGACAGGGGTGGGGGTTGGGATGACGTTGTTTTATTAATTTGTGCTTGCAAATGAGATGCCATTAAGTCCATTCTCTTGTGCTCATCTATACTTGGAGAGGACGACATTCTGCAGTGTGTAGATGTGTAGATTCAACAATGCTTGAGCCAAAGGAGAATTTGTCATCTTTTTCTATAAACACACTTTCACGAGTGCACTTGACGAGTAATTTCCTGTAAACGTCCTGTCAAAGGTTCTTCTGCCGCAAACAGTTGAAACAAAAAAGGCTGTGTTATCATGAAAGATTACTTGAGATAGAAAGTGAGCGGTGGTATTCAGATGCATGCTATTTTTATGACTCGACAGCTTTCAAAAGCCTTTGCCAGCGTGATAAACACTTGAAAAGCTGTGAGCGTCTCATCCCCAGGAGTTGGCTCCATTGCCCGGCCTTACGCTGTTTGAACACAGTCATTCTGGTCACCATATGGGCAACGCACTAAGATGTTTTGAAGAAATTATCTGCGGCACGGATACTGTATATTATCACGTCGATATATTTCAGAAGTCAAATGAAAACACAATCACAGCAGAAAGATTCCAGTCCTACAAACTAAGGATACGAATTTAATGACAACTGGATCAGACGCGGAGCTTTGGGACTCATTCCTGAGAGGAGGTTACAGTAACACAGGCAGGTGGGTTACACTCTGAGCGACATCGAGCATTTGCTTTCTATTATACTTGAGGGGATGTGCTTCCAGCACGTAATTTGATTAAAAGTTTCGAAACCAAAAAGAGGCAGCGTGTTCTCAGAGAACATTTAGATAAAGCACAAAATTATGATTTTTTTCAGGGAGTATATTTTGATATAATTTGAGTTACATAAGGGCCTAACCATGGGAAGCTTTCCTCTCATGGAAAATTTGGCACTAATGATGCCCTTTTTGGACAGCTTGGCACTTAAATCACTTCCAAATGAGCTTTTTCCGTTCATCAGGATTTCTCAACTGATTGTTAAAACACTTTGGACGTCATTTCACTGACTCAAGACAACAACAAGTGCTGTCGGTCTGCAAAGACCTGTTCACGGAGCTGCAGGTTCAAGCTGTTCCTATTTGTATCCTAAAATAACACCGTAGGCAGAATAAGTCACAGAAAACACTGATTTTTGTTCCTTAGCTATTGTTTCTGGACCCAAACAGAACTTTAATGTTTACCCATCCCGCTTTTTACTTATTGCACGTGGATGCTGAGACGTGCAACAATTTTCAAGCACCAAAAATGATTCCAATATTTCGTTTACTTTCAGGCTGAGGAGCATGCTGAAGCAGCTAGACGAGAAAGATGTTGATTTTGAAGAAATCAAAAAGAACCTGGAATACACAGCATCGTTACTAGAGGCAGTGTACCTCGATGGAACAAGGTAAAATAATACAATAAGAAGAAGAAGAAGAAAAAGAAGATAAAATTGTAGATCAGTTTTGTAGATCAGTGCTGAGCTTTCACATCCTGGGTAAGCAGCGAGGGGAAAGCACTAACCACCACAGTATAGTCCTGCCAGAAAAACAATATAAGTGTAAAAGATGTTATTCAAGGAGTACATGGGACACCTAATGTGTGATTAGCTTTTATAACTGAAAAAAGATCAGTTCATGTCTGTTTGATCAGCTTCACTTACATCTTCCTCTGAGTTGTCTTGTACTTTTAAAGTACTTTTTAAAGACTTTGATGAGATCATTGATAACACTGTCATGTTGCTACAATATGAAGTTGCAATCAGCAGCAGGTTAGCTTAGCTTAGTGCAGAGACTGAAAATGGCAACTCACCTTTGTACATCCCTAAAGTCCCTAATGAGAACTTAACACCTGTTTTGTTTAGTTATTCCTTTAAACAGTGACTCATCTGGGGCACATTTCACCATTGCGACTAAACTAAATGACCACAGTGTTCTCTAAGAGATATAGCTAGTTTTGAAACTGTTACAAACAGAAACTAGAAACCAGCATGTGTGAGAAAGTGGGATTTTGGGTTAGCTACAGATGGCTGATAGAAGTATTTTAACAATCACATGGATTAGCAGTGAAAGTCATATGAAAAAGAAAGTTTTCACCCGATTATATCTAATCCTGTGAAAAAATAAGTACACCCCGTTATGCGGTAGCTTATTGTCTATATGACCTTATCAGTTCTCAAATCATTGTGGAGAATTTTAGGCCCACTCTTGAGTTGTTTGACAAATGTGTTTATGCAGAGTTCTCAGTTCAGTCAGGTTGAGGTCTGGACTTTGACTGAGCCATTTTATCACCTTCATTCTTTTCTTTTTCAGCAATTCTGCTCTAGATTGTTGGTGTGGTATCAATGACGTGTTGCATGACCTAATTTCACCCAATTTAGCAGTTGAGCAGATGGCCCCACATTTGAGTCTAGCATATTGTGGTATATAGAGGAGTTCATGTGTGACAATGAGTGTAAAGAGCCCAGGTTCTGCTAAACTAGTCTGAAAACTATTGTTCATGACTGTTTTCAGCTGCATGCATTATGACCAGACATCTCAGCTTTGGTCTTTTCTGTCCAAAACACATTGTTCCAGAAGTCTTGCGGTTTGTTTCGATGCAACTTTACAAACCTAAGTCGTGCTGCCAATTTCTTTTTGGAGAGACAAGGCTTTTTCCTGGCAACCCTTCCAAACATGCTGTACTTGTTCTGTCTTTTTCTTATTGTACTGTTATGAGCTTTAACATTTAATATGCTAGTTGAGGCCTGTAGAATCTGAGCTGTAGCTCTTGGGTTTTTTTGTAATGTGTTTGACCTTATGGCGTGGTCTGACCTTGTTGTGAATCTCCTGGAAAGATTGTTTCATTGCACTCACCTGAATGCTTCACACCAGCAAAATGACAACGCCTGTACCTTTATAGAAGTGCCCACACCTTCTGATGATCAATTAATCACGGGGATCTGATTAGCTCCTGATAGCTACCTACTTTCTTATTTCCTATGGATTCACTAAGGGTGTACTTAGTTTTTCACAGGACTGCATAGAGTCCTATGAAAACTTTCTTTTTCTCCTGACTTCTCAGGCCTTCCCCTGCATGTCAGATGAGGAAACTGATAAGAAAAGTTTGGTGTCATCAGCACAGCAGCCATGTAAGTGTCTAACAGCAGAAAGTGGTCTTTCAGGAATGGTGGTCTGGTAGCCTGATTTACAAAGCCTGAGGTACACAATCCATGAAGTGTGAAACGGAGGATTTTATGATCCAGTGTGTCATAGAGAAAACAGAGTGAAAAAAAACATGTTGCTTTCTGCAATTTTAGGTGCTGTTTCTCTGCTAATATTTGAGTGGAAGCAGTACGATGAAGTCTCTTTTGGTTGCCTTTCATAAAAACCAGAGTAAAAAGTGCCAAAAGTCTTTCTGGGAGTAGTAACTTCTTACTTAGCTTATTTAACAGACATACAATTGAAATTAAATTTTTAAATTAAACTTTTGACTGGACAGTTAATGGAAGTATTTCTAAATAAATCTAAATGTGTAATATAAAATTATCCTTACACCATTAAACGTCTCTGAACCACAGTGATATCGCAGAGGCACATTATTAGTGCTGCTCATTCATTCTCAGTCTTCATTTTTACCGTGTCTTAATATTGTCTAACAGTCACTGTTTCTCACAGGCAGTGTCTGGAGTCTGAAGATGACCTCCAGCAACTGCAGTCAGACGGGGTGCCGTCAGAGGTCACCGACTGGCTGGCTTCCACTTTCACCCAGAAGATCCGCCGTCCTACGCGGCGCTCTGATGAGAAGCCCAAGTTTCGCAGCATTGTGCATGCAGTGCAAGCTGGGATATTTGTGGAGCGGTATTACGTTTCATTCATTTCTATTTCAGAACTGCAAGCATAATGAATGATGTTATGGAAAGGATCCAAATGCAGGACATGTACTGTAGGGAAATTATAGAAATAAAAGAAAGACCCAGACATGATAATCTAAAAAAAAACAGAAAATCCAGACAAAAAAATCTAAAAGGCAAAAATGATGGAAAGACACAGAACATAAACATGGATTAAACAATGAGGCTAAACTATACAGAATATATACACAGAGGAGATTGACTGGGAAACAGGACAGTTATGAGGGCAGAACGCAGGAGGAACAAGTAAAGGAAGGTAAAAAAGGCTGAAGAGGAGCAGATCATAAAGGAAAGAAAAGACAGAAAGTAAATGAGATACCACAGAAAACCTGCCATGAAGCTAAAATTGGGACACTGCTACCCAGAAGACCAGGAGAGAGATGCACAGCAGGTAAAAGCAAACACAGGGAACCACAGGGGAACGAGAACTATACGAGAACAGAATAAAATAAAATAAAAACTGGGGCCAACTACTCAATACTATAACAGACAATAACAGACATCACTAGAATGACAATGAAATCTCAACAAGAATGGAAGCTCAAAGTGTCATGACCAGAGTCATTATGAAATCAAAATTTGAATGCAAAACTCAAAATGATAAACAAGAACTCAAAACCCTGGAATCGTTTTTTAAAACAGCAATTCATAAAATACTGACTGGAAGACACAGAAGCAGTCATACAGCAGTAACTCTCTTTTATGAAACTTAAATAATAAGAAACAAGGAAACAAGCATCTCATATAATAAAAGTCCCATTATAAATTACTGATTTCATTGTCTGTACAATAAGTCCGATACAAGCTCACACTCTGTTGTTATTATTACGTCCACAGCAAACACAGCCTGCTACACACGGCTGTGAAACATTATCTCCATTTTCTTGTTAAAACTTCCTTCCAAAGCAGACAGGGACTTTAGAGGAGTTATATAAACAGCTCCTAAACCGAGGTCGCTGCACAGCGTCAACATCTGAACTTTAACTGAACTCACCCTAAACATTCCCTTATTCCAGGATGTTCAAGAGGGCCTACACAGCAGCCATGCCGGACCAACCTGCAGCGGTCGTAAATTGCCTCAGGGTAAGCCCCCTCTAATCATAACTCTCACAGTGGGTTGGATCTTAGCTAAAAATATGGACATCACATAATCTATCGTATACACACCAAAAGTATACACCAGTACTTTCCTCTCTTGCTCTTTAGGACGTGGACCGTTGGAGCTTTGATGTGTTTGCTCTGAACTCAGCCAGCTCTGATCATGCACTCCGAACTCTGTTCTTTGAGCTGATCACCAGATATGAGCTCAACAGTCGCTTTAAGGTCTTTTAACTTTGCATTTCATTGTTTAGTTTGTATATAGTTCATCGTCTATACAATGACTCATTATAGTCATTGGAGAATTTCAGTGCTTTGGATGGAAGATCTCACTGTAATATAATCAGAGCCACTCTGAAGGAGTATTATTGTGAGGAACTGGTGTTGTCATTTGCAGATATTATCAGGCATATGGGTTTTATTATCCTTTGTGGTGTTTGGAGGGCTAATGGGTTAGCAAATTATGTGTGTAAATCACATGCATCATGCCTTATTACAACATCCAGGTTGTTTTAGCTTTTACTGTTGACATAAACTTTGTGAACCTGTGGTATTTTAAACATAGCTTTACTTTTGATGATTATGTAACTATTTTTGCAGATTCCCATCTCGTGCCTCACAGAATTTCTGTCTGCGCTGGAGAGAGGATACTGCAAATACAACAACCCCTACCACAACCACGTTCACGCTGCTGATGTAACTCAGACACTGCACTGTCTGCTGCTGCGCTCCGGACTCGTGGTACAAAAGACTAACCTGGATTTTCTATTAAAGGATAAGGCCGGTGTGATAACTTTTCTTTTTAATTTTCTGAAAATTCCATGAAAAAATCAAAAGGAAGAATGTGTAGCGGCCCACCTTTTAACACTTTCCAAGCTTGCTGGCCTTTCTGTGGCACTGTGTCCCATTTGCTTTGACTGAATAGACAAATAGGTAACAAATATATAACCTATTTCTTTAGGAGTCACTTTCCTAATTTGCAGTGATCTGTTGCTTTTACAAATGTGGATTACACTGTGTAAAATGTTTTTTAGAAGTATATCGACAGACTAAAATATCCTAACAACTCTTATGGATTGCATTTACATTTTTTTTAAATACATGTGGCATTCATTATCACCCTGAAGATGAAGGCTAATGACCAGAGTCACTGCCTGACGTTAGCACCACAGTAAGGATCGATTGTAGAGCACAAATAACAATCAAATTCCAAAATGACTTTTACTTTCAGAGCCTGCAGTCCTGTGACAATAGAAATGATACTTCCTGTTTTGGTGGCGATGGTGTTGCAGGGAAACAGGATCTGTTCCATTCTAACTTTTCTTTAACCCACTAAGCACTGCTGTTTCAAAGTGAAAATTATGGAGACTAAATAAAGAGATGATGGCCTTTATGTTTTTCAAGGCCTCCCCACGTTAGGGAGTTCCCATGTCAGGACTTTCAACTTGTTACATTGTATCTATGCACTCTATGAGTTGCTGTCTTCATCATCTGACCTTTATGAAGGGTGTCTCTGGAAATATTGCACATACAGACTTTTGGCTTAGCGAGTAAAGCATAATTTATGGTCTTGCGAATGTGTCTGTGTACATTTCCGTTGTACATGTTTCCATTTAGACAATGAGCGGAAAGGGGTCTTTACCCCCCACCCCGAGGTGCTCCAACATCCTAACTGCACATCACTGGACACACATGACTTATACAAGCGAACCATAAAACATTCCAATATAAATAAAAATGCTGCATTAAAAGCACAGACAGTGACTGCAGTGGACACTTTACATATTTTTAACACTTGTAGGCTCTGTGTGGGCAAGCACCTACACCACTGGACATGAATGTGGAGCTATAAAAAGCGTCATGGGTGAAGCTGCTGTGGTGCGCAAATACAACCACCTTGGTGGGTGGTTGTATTCTGCTACTTCTAAGGCCAGATAAGGACCAGATGACTTTTATCATGTATATATTTAAAACTTTTAACTGAAAGATGGTGTACTTTCTTTTTTACCATTATAGTACTGTTGTTTTAATGGTTTTATATTTGTGTCTATCAAGCACTGGCTGACAGAGCTCGAGGTGATGGCATCCCTGTTTGCTGCAGCCATCCATGACTATGAACACACAGGAACTACAAATAACTTTCACATCCACACAAAGTAAGCTTTTTTTCTGCAATATTTTCTCAGCTATATATGAGCCACCTCCTGTTATGAAACTGTAAAATAGTAAGAGATATCAGGAAGTACAGAAATAGTGAGGTACGCTTTCTTAAAGCGTACCTCAGTATAGTTTTCTTCTTTCCTCTGTATCGTTTTAGTAAGAGAGCGAGTGAGAACCCTCTAAGGCAAACACAACTTCATGGACAGAACATCGTATTTTTAGACTTTCCACTTAGGAGGACTGAAGAACGTAGTCTCATGGCACCCATCATCATCATGCTTTATTTCGGGAATAAAGTACAAAGATGCCTGCCCACAGCAAAAGAGCACATCTGAACAGCAGATCTATCCCAAAGTCAGTAACTCTACTTGGAACATCATCTGACTTTGAGATAGATATGTAATATATATGATATGGGCTGAAAAATCAATGCAATAAGTTATTATGTATAGCACCTTTAACAACAGACTTTACAAAGTGCCTTGCCTGACAAGCAAAAGGACACAAAGAGAATAAAACAACAAAAATAACAGGTGCAATTTATTTAAAGTGGAGACAGATTCAAATGAAAAAAAGAAAGATTAAAATGTGGGTGCAAAACAAATAATGAAAGGCTAAAAAAGAAAACCCCAGAAATAATATGCAAGACAAGAGAGATGTTATTCAAACATTAAAAACCTATAAAGGACGACATCACATGAAATGGCATCACATAAAAGCACGTCTATAAAAATGTATTTTACGAAGTGATTTATTGGAAGCCTCTGATTCTACGAGACTTCCTCATTTCAAACATTTCTCCTCATTTCATAGCTGACAGGCCCTGATGCGAAAGCCATGACTGCATTTGACATTAAGCCTCAACTTTCAGGCAGAAGTGCTGCCTGAATGTGGCACAGGGCCAGACACGAACATGTGTTAAATGTGATTGCACTTAAAATCAATTCTAAAACAGGCAGAGAGCTAGTAGGGGATCAGGATCGGGGTAATGTGTGTCTGCTAAAATGAGTAGGAAGCCAAGAAATTAACTTTCCATGTAAACCAGAGGAGAACGTAGTAGCCTAACCTGGCGATTACCAAAGGAACAGTACTCTACTGTGCTGTGCTGTGCAAAAGTCTTGAGCATCAAGTTCTTGTGTCTTGACCATTTTCAGAGGAATGTTTGGGGTTTTTTGTTTGATGATCTGCTGTCCACTGAAGCCTCATCAAGAAAAGACACATTTTGGGTGCTTTTGCCTTTTTTCTCATTTTCCAAGCAGAAATATAAAGAAATGAGACTTTTGCACTGTAATTTGTAAGATTAAGTAATATAATTTCTAATTTTCAGGTATTGAGTTGACGAAAATGTGCCACCCAAATATAACTATATAGACTAAATAGTTATAAAGTCATCAGCTAGACTTTTAGGGTCACTAGATTTTTTTTTTAAAAAGTATGTCTCTGTCATCTGCATAGCAATGAAAGGAAAAACATTATGAATAAATGAGCCTGGTTCTGTCGGAGGTTTCTTCCTGTTAAAAGGGAGTTTTTCCTTCCCACTGTCGCCAAAGTGCTGCTCATAGGGGGTCATATGATTGTTGGGGTTTTCTCTGTATGCATTATTGCAGGGTCTACCTTACAACATAAAGTGCCTTGAGTCACCTGTTGTTGTGATTTGGTGTATAAATAAAATTCAATTGAACTGAATCATGAATATTAGGAAATTACAGACCCACAGAAGTCTTACCAGAATTTTTCATTTTTTACCACACACTTTTTACACTCCCCAACAGACCACTTTAACACACACCTTTGTGTTGTTGTCTTTAAAACCATTTCCTTAAGTGTTTTATTCAATGTTTATTTCACTGGTGAAAGGTGGCAGAAGCTTAAAAATAAATACTAATTGGAAAACTGTCCACAGTGGGCTTTATTACCCATTTTAACAGCTGAATGACAATGAGGGGATACAGGATGCTTGATTGATAAATCCGTTAATTATCTTACTTTAGTGAGTCATTAATACCCACACTGTGTCATTTTTCATTACATCCCACCTCCTCTTCAGCACTTTAAAATTCATCATTAAAGGCTTGCAGTCACAGTCATTAAATTGTTCCCAGAGGACTCTCCTTTTATCTCAGTCTCACCTCCTTCACTCAGAGCAACTGTGTTATTGAAGTTTTCACTTTAATGCACAGGAACACTTTACAACCTGCCCATCTGTCCGTCGACTGTCTGTAATAATCTCCACTCACCTTTTGTCTCCAAGGTCAGAGTTTGCATTGATCTACAATGACCGGTCTGTACAAGAGAGCCATCACCTGAGTGCAGCATTCCGCCTACTGCTGGACGACCAAATGAACATCTTTATTAATTTGACGCGGGAGGAATGGATGTAAGACCTCAAAATTTTACAGTGTTAATATTATTTTTATATTTTCATAACCTTAATAATAATTAATTTTTGTGTGTTATAAATCATGACCCATTTTCCCTCCCGAGCAGACAGTCACAGGGAGACATAAATAGGTCGTAGAAAAGTTTTCCCTCCTCTATTAGCTGTGTGATCAGTTGCTCACCTGTTGATCTCTTGTTGGAGAAACGTTTTTGCTGTCTGTATGTATGAACTTCACAAGCCTGTGTAAAAATGTCCCCATCGAGCTGTTGGTGTTAAAGGGCATTCTGAAAAGTCAAAAGTCCCCTGCAGAAATAAATTTGTTAACAATGTTATAAATGAGGTTTTAACCAACAGCAACAGCAACATTTAGTTAGAGTCTGGGCAAAGACAGCTGTTAAATGTAGATTAGGTTTGCAGTAAGTCCTCATATGCGTGTATATGCATAGGCATGATACAACATTGGGAGAAGAAAAATAAATAACGGAGAATTCATGCTGCAGGAGAATGTAGGAGAGCAAAGCTATAATTTGTTTATCTTAGTGTGTTTCCAATGTGACCTCTAGGAAAAACTAATTGGCCAAAAAGTAACATTTTATTAATTAATACTTTTGTTTTATTTTATTATGGATATATGGAATCGACTGAAACAATTGCAGTACATTTATTCACTAGTTTTAAATATCAGTTCTGTGGTTTGGAGCTAGTTTGTGGCTTTTGACAACATTTAGATTTTTATCTGTGACGACATTTATAATTATGTCATTATTCTATTTTATTATCGTTATTTTACATATAAACTGACATGCTTTGCTTTAAGGAAACAGCCCCCAGACCTCAAGTTGGTTAGTGCACTTATGGGAAAGCATACAGTGTCTCTTATAGCTGACCCTGGTCTTTGACCTCCTAAGATATCGTGTAACGACATATTCACCAAACAGCAGAGGAATAACAAACATAACAAACTCTGACTACAGCGTCTAAACTTGGAAATGTAGTAAAGAAGTTGCATTTGGTAGATGCTATAGGAATGTTGTGATACATACATTTAAAGTAAAAGTTAGCTGTAGTTGATGGTCTGCGGTGCAGTCTGCGATAACAACATATCTATACTCTGCATAGCTTCTTTGTTGGCTGCTGCTTCATATATTACTCACAGAATATGCGATTGGGGAGCTGTGCTGATATCACACAAGATAAACCCCAGCTGCATACTTTAGTGGGCTTTTCTAGCAGTCAGTGTTGCCATGGGAACAAGGAAATCTATTAGGAAATCTAAACAGGTTACAACCCCATTGAGCCTTCCTGTCTGTCATTTTTACTCACTCCTCATCAGCCAAGGTCAACTTGTACACTGTGTGTTTTTGTGTGTGTGCGTTCTCACAGGGAGCTGCGGTCACTCGTTATAGAGATGGTGTTGTCCACTGACATGTCCTCCCACCTTCTCCAAGTCAAAGCGATGAAATCCTGTCTACAACAACAAGAACGGTACTGCTAATAGACTGTGCTGTTGTTTGCACTGTGGCGCATAATCAGCAGGCCATGTAATGGATGCTTGGAGTGCAGTGAGCTGATTAGAATAGCCTGCACATGATGCAGGCAGTTTGGGTTCAGGCTGGCTGCTGTTTAGTCTGCTTTTCAGTCTGGAGACACAACAAAACAACAGTTAAAACAGTGGTTGCCTTATGCTCTCTACACCAGGATTGACAAGCCCAAAGCACTGTCTCTGTTACTGCACACGGCTGACATAAGTCATCCATCCAAGCCTTGGGCGCTGCACTCTCGCTGGACCAAAACCTTGATGGAGGAGTTTTTCAGACAGGTAGGCACTATATATATATATTCTGCTTAACAGGCCTGAGATATTTCCTATTTGTTGTTTGTCATCTCGCTATGCTCTTCATTTTATTTCACACAAATTCAAGGGCAGAGTGGCAGGCTCCTCTCTGAGCCTGTTTTGTTGCAGATTCTTTCCTGTTATCAAGAATTTTTTTTCTACTTTCTAAAAGTGCTTGCTCAGTGGGTCTTTACCCCCCACTTTTAAGCACCATATAACTACTATTTTGACTAGTGATGAGCATGGATTCATGTCAACAAGGATAACTAGAGATGTGAAGGAGAGAGTGCAGGGAGGGCAGAGTGCGTGGAGAAGAGTGTCAGCTGTGATTTGATTGGCTATGACATGTGGCTTAGAGTCAGTGGCAAAGTCACCAAACGTAGTCCTCTCTGTGTTGGGAGTGACGAGGATGGACACAATTACAAATGAGTACATCAGTTAGAGTTAGAGAGATGAGCCTGAGATGGTTTAAACATGTGCAGAGGAGGGATCGAGCATAAAGTGGACAAAGCATGTTTAATGTGGACCTTCATGGATATAGTGAAGGAAGACCTGAGACAGAGGAGGACAGTGTGGCAACACCTAAAGAGAGAAGCTGAAAGAAGATTTGTTTTGGATAAAAGAATAAGCTACTTGTTGCCAACAGTTAGATGAGAAGATGAACAGTAAATAGTGTGTAGTCAATAAAGAGTTTAAGCCAGCAGCTACCCAGCTCAGCTTAGTGCAAATACAGAAAACAAGGGGAACAACTAGCTTTAATCTCGCCAACCAACAAGAAAATCTGCCTGCTAACTTCCAAACTCACTAATTAAAACAGGACATCTTGTTACTGGATAAAAATAAAGTGTAGCCACTGTGATGCCACTGTTCTTACATCACTGATTCCACGTTGGAGTCCAGATTCAAATTTGTGAGCTTTCTTGTTCACTATACTCTGCAGATGAATGATGATTGTAGATGATTGTAGAGGAAGTCCAAATCCTCCAATTTGATTCCTCAGTGGTGAAAAAATGTTACACTGGAGCCTGAAGCCATACCTCAGAGAGAGCTTAGTACATAGTATGTTAGGCCTCTCTCTTTATCCTACCATATTAGACATTTACTTCCTCTATAGATCTTATCAGTCTCTGTGCCTTCACTTACTTCCCTTATTTGCCAGGCCTCTGTCGTTCGACCTTGCTGACGACTAACATGTTATGCTGTACACTATTGTTGTTTATCTGTTAGGATTGCCATTAGCTGTGCCCTAAACACAAAGCCAACAAAGATGATGTATATACTTTGTTGCCTGTAGCGGTTAAATCCAGCATTTTATCATTCAGCTTCTTACATGCACTTACATGCACTTACATGCACTGGCTTCCCAGTATATGTGATTTGATTTTCAGGCTTGTTAGTAAGGATGGCGGTCATTTTCTAAAACAAAAGTGCATTAGAGTTTATGTAGCCTGTCTCAAAGGTTGTCCTTGATTGCATGTGGTTTAGATGCCAGCTCATTTGTAGTTCTCGGTGCTCGCAGGCTTTTGCCACACAATAAATGTAAATTCAAAATATAAAAGAACACATTATGTTATATTCTTAGACATCTCCATATCTGCCCTGGTGCTCCCTGGTCTCCATCTGACTTATTAGCTCTGTTATTAACTGCATGATTGATGAGTCAAAGGGCTGCATGCCTAATAAGAGGCAGCAGTTTTTGTAAATTGCTTGTATAGGGAGGGTGGATATTACGTCAGAGCTAAAGAAATCCATAAAAATATCTCGTTGATATGACGCAGAGGCAGCAGAGAAGGAAAATCTCTCCTAACAGCTTATTCTGCATTACTTTGGTACTAAAAAAATTAATCAATCTTAACAGCTCAAGTTTTAACCCTTTAAAGCCTGAACCATGAAATAATTGCTTTAATAATAATTGTTTATTGAACATTCTGACAAAATAATAAAACATAAATTCAATATCAAAATAAATTTTGCTTTATTTTGTAATTCATTGCTTAAAAATGTATATTTTTGTTATGACTTTTTTTCAGATCTTATGTAGTCTCAAAAACCCATGTACATGTCATATATAATGTAATGCACTTGACTTTAAAGGGTTACATATGGGAAATAGAGGACTGCAGAGAATCAGTGTTGTTGCCTTTAAAGCCTCACAAACCCCAAATAGAAAGTCAAGCTATCATGTTTTTGTTGACCTTTGGGGAAAAGTATATAATAAAACAATATAATGAGCCAAAAGCTGAGGACTGCAAGAAGTGGCTTTTGGTCTTGACTTTAAAGCATCAGCTGACGCTATAGCTGTTCTTCAGCTCAGCAGGAGACGCAGTTATCCAATCAGGTGGAGGGACTCTTTCTGTTGATGTCTGAGTTACTATGAGAACATAATTACCCCACAGAGAAAATGCTTGCTGTCCTGATTGTCTGGCTTTTTGGCGATGTTAGTTGGCACGACTGTAGTGAGTGTATTTACAGTGACTGCTGCACGAAGCTGCTCCCACTCTGCTTTTTTTACTACCTGGATCTGAAGGAGATCAGAACAGAAGAGGTGTGGGAGAGCGCTGTTGTCTCAGAAACAAGACGTGTGCGTACCTATGAAACACGTTTTCTTTCTGTTTGGCTGTTAATTAAAAAACGTTTGAACAGTCTCATAGTTTCAGGAGGCGACTGTTGGAACAAACTGACCTTTTAAAAGTTATTTTCAGGTGTTGTGTGGGATGCCCTTTAAGTATCTTCTTTCTCTCTTTCTATCTTTGTGAGGGTGATAGAGAGGCAGAGCTCGGCCTCCCCTTCTCTCCACTGTGTGATCGACAAACCACCCTAGTAGCTGAATCCCAGATCGGTACGTCTCATAAATCACACCCTCTTTTTTTAAAACCAGCTTCCTCATCGCTTTTGTCTGTTGTTTATGCCTTTGTAAGATTTTCAATAAATATCCATCTCAGATACATAAAACAAGTAAAATTTATTCTCTAGTGAAGCTAATCACATTTTTTCTCTTTCCAAAAGTAACAAGCCAGTGGCAGGATTTATGTTCATTTTATTTTTAACAGTTCACAGTGATATTGCAGCATATGCCCTTTGAATTTTAGTGTTTGAATCACTGAAATGCACTCAAATTTCTTTACTGACATTAAAGACGTAACAAGGTTTTAGTATTTTTGAGTCACTAACAGTTTACTTCACATGTTGATATGCTGGATTTTGTTCTCGCAGGTTTCATAGACTTCATTGTGTATCCTACATTTTCTCTGCTGACCGATATGGCTGAAAAGATTGTTATTCCTTTGGTGGAAGAGAACCCAGGCCCACCAGACCCCTGCAACAGACATAGGTAAACACAAGGCCTGTGAAACCTGCTGGGAAAATAAACTTTATTGCACTTTTGGTTTTAGATATTAATATAATAATAATAATGATGGATTGGATTTATATAGCGCTTTTCAAGGCACCCAAAGCGCTTTACAATACCACTATTCATTCACTCACTGGTGGAGGTAAACTACAGTTGTAGCCACAGCTGCCCTGGGGCAGACTGACAGAAGCGAGGCTGCCATATCGCGCCAAAGCATTTGACACACATTAGAAGTCTGTTTTTACTGTGATATTGAGTGGCACACAGAGTTTGACTAAAACTGATTTTAAAACTCTTGAAAACCTACTTCCTTCGTGTGTCTTAGTACAATTAGTCATTAAATGGCTCCATCTGTCACTCAGATGGACAGACACAGCACTGACACTGCATAATTTTTTAGCTTTAATAGAATTCAAACTGGGGACTTGTTAAAAAAAAAAGTATCTATACAGTTGTCCCAAAAGGAGGAAATTAACTTCAAACTTTTTTCAGGCTTTAATTATGCTGTAAAGCTGGTCAGTTTAACGTGAAGGTCTACTTGACATGCTTTTGGAGTCAAGCTCTGGTTATTCAGGAAACTTCAGTTTTTGGCTCTTTTGCAGTTTTACACTTGGAGCTTGTAGTTTCACTAATTCTTTGCTTTCTATGTATATGTTGATCATGTACACCGTGTTTTTTATGTTACTATCATTTGCTGAGTTGGTCAAAAACCTGTAATCATGACTTGATAATTTTGAGTGACAAAACATGATCATTATTCAAAGGTGAATTAATCTTCAAATTTGTAGCAGTAACTGCTCATTTTAGACACACCAGAAGGATAACCAAAGTCAGTAGGAACTCAAAAGTGTCAGCACAAAATCCTGTTTATGTGCTGCTTATTTTCCTTTTAATTTGTTTTCTTTTTATTGAAGATATATTTGAAGATAATTTCATGGAAAAAAAGTGCAATCCTTTACCTTGGTGTAGAAAATCTCAGGTTAAGCTGAGTCATTTGTTTTCATGACTGGAATATGAATATGCATACAAACAGCACTGTTTTCTTTCACCAGTAATCTTTGGAAGGAGAGCTCCAGAGGCCTGCAGTGGAGCCTCGCACACATCACAGCTGAGCTGGTGAGCTTCCGCTCTACTTGGACACGGCACACTGAGGACAACAAGCTCAAATGGAAGGAAAGTGGCTCAAATGGTGGGTTGTATAATTATTTGTTTATACGTGCAAAAATCACAAATATGCATTAAAATATAAAAAAAATAAACACAATTGAGGTTTTATTTAAATGTCTATACTTAATTTTATATTCTACTTAGTCTCCTTTTCTGCTCGCACATATTTCAACAACTCAAATTTAAAAAGATCACCTTTAAAAAGCTTGACAACCTCTTTTAAAGTAGAATAAAAGACCTGTTGCTGATCTGGCTTAGGAAAAGCCTCTTTGTTCCATAAATGCGCTCAGTACCCTTGATTTGATTTGTTATCTAAATTCATTTTAGAATGATCTCATGTTGAGATGAATTCATACAGATATTATTTTCTATTCAACCTAACTAGATTTTCTGATGTCTTTTCCCAATCTTCTATATCCTCCAGGATTTTCAGACCCCGGCGAGACAAAAGAGCAGCGATCGAGACAAGAAGTGTTGTCAGAAAAATCCCTGCAAGACCCCACTACAGATACAAAATAGCAGACAGCAGCTCCTTTGTAATACGTGTTTGCAGAATAGAAAAAAGTAACACTTTTGTAACAAAACTCAGATACCTTTTACTTTAAAAACTGAGAGATCTTACCAAGGTAAGATGTAGCGTAATCACAGAAACTTCCTCATTTTAAATGTAGCATACTACAATAATTTAAATACAAAAGTACACATGCTGGTCATGTTATACAGTCTAGTCCATATCATTAATTTAATTTGTCAACTAAACAGCTGTAAGTTACATTTGAACTTTCAAAGCATAAAACAATCATTTAACCTTAAAATAAACTTTGTGTCATATATGAGTTTTTTGTAGTCTGTTTCTTTGTCTGGGACATATTTACACATGGGCCAGTAATCCAGACATGACAACTCAATATAGGAACTTAAGTTAAATCGGTTATGTTTTGCATTTTCCAAACGTACAACAGTTAACTTTTTTTTTTTTTACTTAAAAGCAATATTTTAAATTTCTTTTGAAGAGCCTTTATTGTAGAAGGTAAAATTTGATATTACTCTGTATTAATTATCTTGTATTTAGAAAGCAATCATACCATAGTTCCTTGGTTATTGCACCTCAAAAATAATGATAATGAATTAAAAAGTAATAATGCAAGTGAACTAAAGAGGCTCTTAGAATTTAAAAGGGAGAAATACTTTAAGGAATAAGTAGTAATAATAAATAATAAAGAGGTAGAGGCCGATGTTTGGTCAGCCAAAATTAACCATTATAAGATGGCAAAGCCCCTGCGACCCTGAAAAGCGGTAGCGAATGGATGGAAGATGGTAAAGCATGCATTCAAATTTAAAGTGTTCTCTGCTCTCCCAGCAAGAGGAGCTATAGAGCAAAGACTGCAATGGCCCAGGGGTAGTTCAGCTTCACAACCAGCTTCATATTTTAATGCTCGTCAGTGAAGCAGTTTGGAATTGCACCATCGCTTTTCTTCTTACAACAGATGGGAAAAAAATGTTTTTCTAATTTGAATCAGCTGATAGTCTTTAAATGAATAAATGCCACAACAACAACTGAAGACACAGCTCTGCTGCTTGTCAGTATGATTTGCATGATTTGAGCTTCCATCCCAACACCCACTTTGAATATAAAATGAATATAAATCCATCACACAGCAAGACAGTAATGACTGTTACACAAAGAGTCTTGTGTTAAAGAAAAAACTGTTCTGTAAGATATGGATATCCTTTCTATAATTCAGCTAAATTTTAGGTGCAACAGTGTAAATGTACATTACAAAATATTTTTTAAGTCTCTCTAACAGATAAAGTGCAATTGGGCTTTTATTCTGAAAGGATCCTTCACTATGTCCACCTCCAATCACAAAGGTGAAACGCTTTAACAGCTAAACTTGTTCACAGCAGTCTGTAAAGATACAGTATCCCACGCAGCTTAAACTGCTGCAGTGTTACAAAATGCATTTGTGAAATCTTGTCCTTTTATGAAAAATATGTGCTTTTATGCTCTTGCTTCAGATTGCGTTAAATTATTTAATAGCAGAGCGTCTATTTTTAGAGTAAAGTTAAAATCAGCTTTAGCTGAGCGCATGACCAATGATGCAACGATACGTGAAGACTTTAAGAATTCCTGCTAAAATGCATCTGGTTTTCTTTTTTTGACACTTGAATGGGCAAAGCTCTCCTGGTTCTTTGCATCTTCATGCTAATGCTGCTGATGAAGTTCATATAATCTTTCCTACAAAAAAAAGAAAACAATCACCAATTTAAACATTTTATTGTATCAAACAAATTTAGATTACAGATGTAATCATCAATCAAGTAAAACTAGAACAAAAAAAGTCCATGTTATTCAAGTAAAGTACACTACTACCATTCAAAAAACAAGTTTACCCATAAATACATTGCAGGAAGAAAAACAAAGCTTGCGGAGGAATGTTTTACTGTTCTTCTTGTTCATCGTGGATAAAGTGACCATTGTTGGCAACTGAGTAACAAACGGCTGTTGCTGTGGCTGATTAATCTCCTAAAGTGACACTGAAACTTCAGATTTAGTTTTGTTCATTTATTCCATTTAGACATGTCAAGTATGATGTGAAGGTTATAGAAAGATTGTCACATGATGCCACTTCAGTGATACAAAGACAGATTACATGACAAATATTTAGTGTGCTGATGACTTTAAGATGTCTTTGTTACAAACTAGAACACAAATAAAATGCTGCAGTTAAAAAAAAAAGTGTTTAAATTTGTTGGGGTTTTTTGTACAAAATGAAGCACAGTAAGTACCTTGGGCGTAGACAACAAGTCACTGTACATTCAGTGCCATGCAAGAGGGTGTTTCATGACCAGAATTTAAATTCCCAAGAACCATTCATGTGTCAAAAATGAGGGTGCAATTTACTCACTGAGGATGGATTCCTCCTTGTTAATCCTAAATATGCAAACGGAGCTTTAGAGACGATCGGTTGTACCCTGTTTATCAACTAGACATTTACAAGAAGGGTAATAGTCTAGTTATCAGTACATGCATTACTGTAAGCTGACATAGCTTTCTACTTCTTATTGAGTAACAATTGCTCACACAGGGTTTAAAGACTTAAAGACAGGCTTTCTCCCTCCCTTTATGCTAAAAAGAACTAAAATGACTTTGGGGAAAGGTCAGCGGTGCTTCTCTTCAGCTGTCTGCATGTGTGTGACTGACTGACAGGAGTTTGAATCTTAGCCACACAAATAACAAACTAAGTAAACATATCTGCCCTGTAGCCTTTAAGCTACAGGCAATCGTTAGCAGTGGCCCTGAAGCATAACCAGGGGAGTCAGAGTCAGACCAGCAGTTAGATGTGGTTTAATGTGCTGCACTTTAGCTTGCAGGTTGGTTTTTCTGTTTTCTCTCATTCAACAAGCAGTGCCTTCCTATTTGTATCGGGAGTAATTCTCTATTCTTAAAAATGAAAACAAAACCAGAATGACAGCTGTTACAGTATAATTAGTCTACTTTTCTGATGGCTGGACTGGTTTCTGACTGGATTTCTTTTTACATCTGTTTACAGAGTCAATACCTGCAGGCTTGGGATGATGTTAAGGCTGCAGAAAAATATGTTTTCTGGGATTATTTGTGAATCATTTCATCTAGAAATGATCACATTAAAAATATTTCCAAGAAATGACATTATACGTTTTGTCTGTTTAGAACTGCAGAGCATGAAACTGCATCTACACAGAGCTCTGTGTGTGTAAAAGTTTGTTGGACGCAATCACTGCAACTGTGAGCGCAGAATGTATGAAAATAGACTTAAAGCATGAAAATAAACTTCTATAGATTGAATTTCAATTAATGCCCAGTGTGATTAACCTATGAGCGACTCTTCTGTCAGACATATGTGGGACAAATGTCTGAAGAAAATGTCTGAAATGTGCTCTGTGTAGACACAGTTCAAGGCTGTGGTTACCAAACTTTCTGGCACGCCCGCCTTCAGAAGTCGAGCAAGGATGACAGCTCAACAAAATACAGATCAACGGTCATTAGCCTCTTTTTACATTTTTCAGTCAGTTTAGTTTCACCTTATTTTGTAACTTTGGTAATCACAGCCACCCACACACCGTGCTTGTCTGCCCCACCAGGCAGGCTTGACAGTTTGAGACCCACTGGAGCCAAAGGAAATCATAATTATGATCAAAAATGGCTTTCTAGTTTCTTCCATGTGTTTAATCGACTAATTATTAATAATATAAATAAAATTGCAGTTGGCCTTAAAAATATTTGTAAATATCAACAGAGTTGTTCAAAAATCCAAATATAGGTTTACTATAAAATATCAATAAACCCACATTTATTTCTGTCTTTTCTGGTTGCTCATACGAGGCGGCATTTGAATTTAAATCGAAGGTTTTGTCTCTGGTTACTTACAAGGTTCTGATGCTATTTTATTGCTACGAGATGGAACAATAAATGTTGAATTCATGGCACGTATAAATTGATTGAAAATGTCTACATTGATTGCAAATAAAATATTTGTTGTCTTTGATAAATCAACGGGATATTAAACCTGTGACAGATTATGATAATATATGTGTGAGTAAGACATGAAAGCTTGTCCCATTAACCAGATAATAAATCCCAGTTGGGGGATACAATAGGCTAGTTTTAATTTAGTGCGGGGGGAGCTTTAACAAAAACAAACATAATTATAACAACTGTCTCTCTACACAAGATTTGTGACACAAAATAAATGTAGAAACTTTTGTTTTTTTTCCTCAAGGTGGTAACTAAGGCCTGGCCGTAGAGGAATATTGAAGCCCTGATGTTTTGAAAAAGTGAATCTGCAGACACAATCTTCTGTCATTGTGTAGGGCTGACTGAGCAGACTGAGCAGCATTGTGTTGCACAGAGGACTGCTCTATTTCTCTGTCTTCAGGCTGCATTTCTTTGTCTTCTCCTCTGCCGGCTGACTCACTCCTGCTTTTGTTTCTGCAGAAATATAGACAGAGACAAAAGAGTGAGAGAAGAGGCTGGAGGCTGACGCTGGAGATTTTAATGGACTTGTGCAAATAAACAATAAATATTTACAGCTTATTTAGTATTTCTCCAATTTTTTTCTTTTTGCTGCTGTGCTTTTTTTTTGGGGGGGGGGGGGGGGGGGGGGGGGGGTTTGCATATGAACAATAAGGTAAGCGCGTAATCAACATATTGCTACATAAACATTACATGCATTTAGCTTTTTATTGAGTACTATGGGCATTAGTAAATTTATTATTTTATTAAAGCTTCCAGAATCACTGGGTGTTCACATGAGTACATGTCAGAAGTAGCAGATACCAGATGAAGCCTGAATTTAAACCTCTGGTGTGGGATCAATAAAATCAGGGGTTACCCTGATTCTGTCATATTCTCTATTTGCTGTCATCCCTCTAAACCTTCTGCCTGTTAAAACGAGATGATAAATGAAACAACAAACCCAAAGCATGTTTTGGAAAGCACAGGTGTGTTGATGATGCTCGATTTCCACTCAGGTGAAGTATTCAGCTGAACCAGGATAAAGCCCAGACCTGCATCTCTCTCTCTCACTCTGGCTATCTGTAGGTATCTGCACACTCATTGCTAATTTAGTATATGGTTGTCAACATTATTTTTTTTTGTCATGCTAAAATAAATAGCTAAAAATAACAGTCTCTTTCTCTGAGCTGAGTTCGGCTTTTGTCTGATATTTGAAGACTGAGTAGTGAAAAACTGAAGTGCAGTGTTGGGGAGTAAATGGTAAATGGCCTGTATTTGTATAGCGCTTCACTAGTCCCCAAGGACCCCAAAGCGCTTTACACATTCAGTCATCCACCCATTCACACACACATTCACACACTGGTGATGGCAAGCTACATTGTAGCCACAGCCACCCTGGGGCGCACTGACAGAGGCGAGGCTGCCGGACACTGGCGCCACCGGGCCCTCTGACCACCACCAGTGGGCAACAGGTGAAGTGAGTAACTGCATTTCGTTAAAGTTACCATTTAAATAGGTGATAATTAGAATACAGCTACTTTGTTGAAATAAATGGATTACACAACAGTCATTTCCAGTTTCATATGTTAGGCTATCTACACTCTAATTTTAGTAATTCCACGCATTGCCAGAAACCCAAACAAACGGTTCTAATGTAACAACGTCCTGCTAATTTTGGTGGCGTCAGTTAAACAATGGACCCGGAGCCAGCACAACAGAGGCAGCACTGCATGGGCAGGAATTCATTTCTTATTTGGCAATTCCGACACCACTTCACATTTAAAGAAGAAAGGAATGGGGGAATATGACTGTGCAATGCAAACTCTGTTTGCCAGCAACCAAGCTGCTCTCAGCATCAAACCCAAAGAAACATCTGGAAGTCAGTTCTTTTTAAAAAACAAATGTTAGCCTACTGCAACTACCTGTAGCTGAGGTAGCTACCTGGGTTATGTGCCACTTCAGTACCTTCGATCTACTATTGCTGTGTGATTTATTACTATTACTGAAGGCTACTCGCAATATAGCAAGTAATCCAAAGTATTCACAGTATGTTGCTCACATTGAGTAACTTAACAGAATACATTACAAATTACATTTTGGTGCATGTATTCTGTAATCTGTAGTGAATGCATTTAAAACGTAACCTTCCCAACACTGCTGAAGTGACATCATACCTGGAGGGTATGTCCATCGTTTATATACAGTGTTTGGCATTTCACTGTCATGGTTTATAATATTGGAACACTTAAGGAAGTGAAGCATCATTAATTTTACTTGTGCTTTCCTTACTGTGACAGGTCAAAATGTGTGCTGTGAAAGATTTACAAGATGGAAAGCAGAGAGAGGAGACAGACTTGTTAACCAGCTGATAGTGGAGCTGGAACAGGTGTGCTGAATCTCTCTGATGACCCAAGACTTCACACCATGCATGGATAAATCAGATTGGGTTTTCACGACCCTAAACTGTGCTTCTCCAAACATAGCTCATTAAATGTAACTATGTAGTTGAGCTAAGATTTGTATTACTCCGCATCCATGAGGCCCACACTGTCGCTCAAAATCCAAATGTGTGAGAAATTAAGTCAAGTGAGTCAACCAGCCAAGTGGTGTGTTACCTGCAATGGTGAACTTGTAGTCACAGGTTTCCCTTTGCTCACATGACACTTACTACAGTTGAAATCAATGAGCAGCATTTGTATCATCCTATCAAATGATCAGTAGCCAGGAGTGAGCTGTGTTTGTCTCAGCATGTGAAATATGATTAAAAAAATTTATATGAATTTTAAAAGCGCAAGACTGGAGAGATGTTGGGCTTATTTCAGCTGTGGGTTCACTAATAAGACCATCAATGCCTCATGAAAGATTTTAGGACTCACAGCAAGTCATAGAAAAGAAATAATACATTTCAGCGAGAAAGAAAGAATGAAATACAGAAAGGGGAAAAAAGACAAGCTCTACATGCTCCATTTGCACCATATGCCAGTATTAGCTCTCCTCCTGCCCCCTTTTCCCAAACCTGATTTTTCCACTCGTGTGTGTACCTTCCTCTCAGGGTATTTCAGCCATGTCGGTGCTCTGTGAAATGGGGATCAAAGCCACTTCACAGATGTTTGTTGACGAGCCATGATTATATGACAGCAAGCCAAAGCTGTTTCGCAGTTTAACAAATTTAAATAAATCCTGCCGGCTGCATGGAGGATGAGGAGTCCCCTGAGGAAAAGACCACGTTGGAGACATTTTCTGCAAAAAGCAAAGCTCTAATGACAGTTATGTACCTGCTTGTGCATTGTTTTGTTGCGATGAGGGATCTGCTACACTGGCAACACTGAAGCAATCCTCTTTCTCCTTGGTGAGGGGACACTCGAGCCCACCGGCAGCCTCTAATAGACTCTCCCTCGAGAACTCTGCAGAGGGCAGAAAGACGAATGGTAAACAAGATGGAATGGAAGTTCAAACTGAGTTGAAAAGGATGAAGATGTTTTCGTTATTTCAACTAGTCTCATCAACAATTACACCTGAAGTGTCCAGTTGGTGATCTTTGAGCAAAGCTGCCAACAACTGATGTTAATAATCATTCATTTATTTCCCCTATCTTGCTGTTAACTCCTTTCACCCGGAATTAGGACTTAATCTGCAGCTCATCTATAAGGTGAATAATGCAAAAAGATTAAAAAAAAATGTCAGTGTAAAGCTTTTGAAGCTTTTACACCACAAACACATCTGTGTTACAGCGGATTTAAAAAAATGGCCCTGTGCTATTACAGCTTCAGAAAAAAAAAGAGTCTTGTCCACTCATGATGCATTAGTCCCGGCCAATTACTAAAGTGTACACAGTGTATGCCGTGACCTTGTATCCACCTTCCATTACACTGAACTGTTATCCCTGACCCCGAAAAACTCACCTCTGGTTTTGTCATCAGACAAAAGCAAAGCCAGGAGATAGTATCTGTTATGGTGCTGCTTTGATCTATAGGAAGTGCTTTTTTTTTTTTTTTTTATTAAAGGAGAGTCAACATTAGTACTGAATATTACAACAATCTGACAAAATATCAAAACCAAACTACCTGGGTACGGCTAATGGTTTCTGCAGTGAAACCCTGTATTTGGTGAGGTTTCACTGGAGGCTGAAAAAGTTAATTCCTAATGGAGCCTTTGGGAGCACCCTGACCTATTTAATTTTTTTGGTGCTGTTTGTTTTGGCTCTAAAAAGGGCCTCAAGGACAGCCGGGCTGCTCTTTGATAATGCAGAGAAAGTGTTTCCTTATCTGGACAGCAAAGTGAACCGAGAACAGAGATGGTTATAAGACGTTTTCTTTTTATCAAATCATTTTAAATGATTTGTTGCATGATGTGTCAACATAATTACAGTATGTCATCAAAATAACATAAAAGTTAAAATATACTAATTATGTTAAGCTAACTATATTATTTGTACTAGATATTTCCTGTTTTATTCCATCTAGTCTATCATGCTAAACTAAACAAGCAGCTAGCTAAATTTTTATTGATGATACTGAGACAAATGTGGTTTCTTCACATCGTGACAAGGAAACGAACAATTCTTTTAAATTCTGACTTTTTTTTAAAGCATATTTCCTCATATTCTCCCATTTTTATCTGATGCCTTTGTTTCACGTCTACCCTCCCCCTTTTCTCCTGATCCATCATCGATTTACATACATTCCTTACAGACATCTTAATGTTTCTTGCCTCATTTTCTTCTTTACTTTTATCCCTTTTCCCCTTATCGAACACCCCGGGGTCATATTAATGTGCTGTGTTTGTTATTTCCAGTATTTTCAGCTTTTTATGATGCCACACAGCATGGCCTTCCATCTTCTCCTTCCACTTTAGGACCTTCATACTGCTTCATAACCATCTTTTCATTCGTTTCTATACCCTTTCCCCCCGCAGTCACCCCTCAGGCTTTATTCATAAATTAATTTATGTTTTGTAAGCAATATTTATTCCCCCTTATGCTGCACTGACTGACTGAGATACAAAAATCAAAAGCAACCAAGCAGATTTACACAAGTATTATATTCATGTCCAAATAAGGGAGAGGAAGTAGAAGTTGAGTTGGTTACAAATAGAAGGTGAGTAGTTTGTTTCCCAGTTCTTCCAGTCTGCATGAAGAAATGTTCAGAACCCCAAATTGTCTCTGTTGCATCCGTCAGAGTGTGAGCGTAATAACTGAAAGTAATTAAAGGCATTTTAACAACAAAACATTGTATGACTGTGAGTGTGAATGTAAGTATTTTGATTGCCGTCCACTACATCACAGGGTTTTATAAAATCTCGTTAGATAATTAATTGAAATAATTGCTGAAATCCGAAGAGAACAAATATTTTACAAAAAACAGGAAAAGAGGAAATGTTTATGCTCATCCATCAAAAATCTTAGCGCCTCTCAGAAATATGCTCTTGTGCCCTTTGGAGGAGTTTGATTTGCAGGGTTGGGAAGCACAGGATTGAAAAACAGCAAAGGCACTGAGGCCGAGCAATATTCAGCTAACAATCCTCATAGGGTGCACAATTATAGCCGCTTTTCCACGCCTATAGCTGCCACTCAAAGCTGTTTTGCAGAACACGTTTTCATTCTGTCACTTTGTCAATGTCATGTCTGTTGGTATTGGTGAGTTCTTTGTTCTGCAGCTGAGGGATCTCTCTGCGGCTCTCTGAGCTTCAGGCTTTTCAATGCATGCAGACGGAGGGGTGGATCATTCTGTCCGATGTAATGATGGAAATGATGATTGCTTGTCGCTAAGCATGACGGTATGTAATGTAGGTAGTAGTAGAGGGTACTTTTTACCCGTTATTTGCAAATAACTCCTACCTACTGAAATCCACTATCACTCCAAAATATGATTTGATAGGTTGTAGAGGTAGATAAATATTCACTCATGACCATATTCACTGAAGATTATCTTAAGGGAAAATCAACATAAACACAGAAATACGGTAGGTCTCAGTGGACCAAGTGTTGAGTGTTAGTCTTTGTGCCTAAATTAGTACTGTAGCAGATTTTAAGGATGCATCTGTTGCTGAATAAGCAGCTGCAAGCACACAAATTAAATCCTGCTTGACAGCCTCCGCACATACCCTCCATTTGGCAACGCAGTTTCTCAAAGGCCTCTGCAGTGGCCTCATCGTCGTGGGGGAGCTCCTCTCCCGTGGGCACAGAGTCGGGGCTGGGCCGGTCTGACAGGCAGCTCTCTGAGGAGCATTCGTCTCCAGCTCCCTGCTGCTGCCTGTACAGGTGGTGCTCTACCAGGAACTGTAGCTCTGGGAGGTAACAGAAGAGGTAAAAGAAAAGCAGGGAAGAGAAGACGAAAATGACAAGAGGTTAGATAAGTGGAAGAGCTATCTTGCAAAGGAAGAGGAGGTGGGTTTGTAGGAATATTGAAGTTAAAGGGTAAATTTAAAGTGCAAAAAAAATCACTAGGGAGGTGAGAGTAAGGAAAGAAAGAGGTGTGAGATGAAGGCAGCCAATGGGAGAAAAGATGGGTCATGAATAGCACAAAGGTAACAGAAATGAAGGGAAGTGTAGGTGGAAAACATATTGTGGGTTAAGAATCTAATAAACTGGCAACCCCCTGCACAGTTTGGAGTGACAGGGCAGGTAAAGACACATCAGAGTTTGGATATGAATTCTTTAATCGCTGTCTCCGGCCTCCTCCATCTGTGGTTTATTAGTTTTAATCCCCTTGTAGTAGGAAACTAAAGCACACTGATTATCTCCTCTGCAAGAACTGACTCATCACACTCAGAGCATGCAGTTTAGCTGTAAAACTAATTGAAAAGGAAATATCCTAGAGCTTCCTATTTCTTTTATCTCGTCTTTAATGTTCTCTTGATTCACTTTTCGTAAACGCTCCATGTTATTGCACGTACTTTGCATAAAACCATTTACATGTTGTGTTTGTATGTAAGCTGAATTGGTCTCTTAAAAATGGATTTGCATTAAATTGCTGGGTCCAAGTACCCCAAAAAAGTAGAAATAAAGATAAATAAATAATTTGCCTGTTTCATGTGGTGCAGGACCTTAATCTCAAAATTAGAGACCCACTTTTTAAACTGAAAACATAAAAACTGGGACGAATTCTCATAAGATAATGGGAAAATGAATGAGTGTTGGATTGAGTGCCGACCGGGTCCACATATAACACTCAACACCAATAACAACATGTCATCAACTTAAATGAGAACACCTGGACTTCCACTGGATGTTTTTATTTGGGTAACGTTTTGATTTGATTCCTTTAACAAAAACTACTTCTATAACAATTTTAATGTTGAGAGGTTTAAATGTGGAGTGATCCGGCTAACACTGGCAAGCCACCCTCTTAGCGAATAGAAATCTTTCATTTTGTGCCAAAAATTTACTTTTTTGAACTAATGCACTTACTGTATGTATGAGGCGTCAGCTAGTTAGTTTATTTTTTTTATCTTGGTGTTCCATCAGCTTTTTGCTGAGCAATATATAAAACAAAACCCTTAATACTAACTAATATACTGCAATAGTTTTCGATTTCAATTGGATTCAGTGCTACTTATATAGCACCAAATCACAACAAGAGTCACCTCAAGGTGCTTTATATTGTAAGGTAGACCCTACATTAATACATACAGAGAAAAACCCAACAATCATGTGACCCCCTATGAGCAAGCACTGTGGCAACAGTGGGAAGGAAAAACTCCCTTTTAACAGGAAGAAACCCCCAGCAGAACCAGGCTCAGGGAGGGGCGGGGCCTGTTGCGACTGGTTGGGGTGAGAGAAGGAAGACAGGTTTTGGTTGCAACAATATTTTTCTGTGTGGTAATGAATAGTGTTAGTCATAAAGAGCTGATTTATGATCAGTTGGTGTTTTATCAAAAGAGCACACAACAATTTAACAGAGATTACACAGAGTACTGGTTTATGGTACTTATTATCATTTTGACTTGAGCAGCTTACTAACCTTCTTCTTCAGTCATTACCACAGTCTTCACTGTCTTACAGTAAAGTAGTGACAGAGTATAAAGCATTGTCCTCCAAAGCCAAATGTGACTTTTGCATTTGTTTCTCAAGCACCAAAAGTGTGCTATAATACTTAAAGTACCAGCATCACAGTTACTGTAGTATTGATGGCAATGCTTATAAAATAACTCACCTTTCATCGTAGGCGTTCCCTTTTGCCCTTTTCGCCGTTGCCGAGGAGAGTTCAACAAGGCTGCCTGTGAAATATCAGCGCTGCGCGTCAGCTGGGCAGAGAGCTCTTAGATTGAAGATATTACTATAACATAGAACTAGCTTAAAATTGAAACCCAGAATTCACATAATTTCATTTTCGTAATCTTGTTACAACAAAATCAAACTTTAATAGACAAGAAACTAGATTACCTTGTACAGCTGATTTGGGAGACGATCTTCATCAATTTCTATGAGAAAGCAAACAATAGAATAAGTACAGGATTAAATTATGAAAAGGCAGACACACACACACACACACACACACACTTGATAACTGCACAGAAAGTTTCCACGTATTTCACAGTCTGATTTTAACAGCTTATTCTTCAGTGTGAGAGCACTGTCGCTGGAGCACTTGTGTGTTTGAACAGTGTGGAGCACAGTGGATATATGGTGACCTCCAGCCAGATGGTTATCTGACACGCTGTAACCACAAGCACTGCAATATGGTTTGCTCCATTTTTATCCAGAATTGTTGGTCATAATGTTTTATTTTTCATCATACGTCTGAAGGATTCTTTTTATGATCCACTTACATCTTTCACATAGACCCCTGTATATGCTCAACAGCTGTTCTCAGATACACACCTAAGCACGTGCAACACTCTTAAAGGGAAGTAAATATACATCATACTGTGGTGCACTCTTGAGCAGAGCTTAGTTTGACTGCAATTATTCACATATTATATAGATGCATAAAATTCTTAAGAATTTTAAAATGTTCATATAAAGTATAAAACTTTTACAGCGAGGGAAAGAATCTAAAAGACTAGGCTACAGCTGCCTGAAACACTGAAATATTCTTTATTTGTTGTTAAGCTAATTTAGTTTGATGAAACTTGTGTGCTTGTACTGAAATTACATTTTAAAAGCAAGATTTTTACTTCTAATTAATCACTTACAGAGTTTTATAGCACTGTTTATTTGAATACAGTTTTTACTTAGCAGTAGAGGACAGGTCCAGCACAATATGAAGTATGAATTCTGAAGCTCACGGGATGAAGAAAAACTCAATAAAAAATCAATATATGAAACACGGCTCTGTTCGAAACAATGAAGAACCGAGAAGGAAAGAAAATACAGCTCACCAGAGTACAGTGAAACCATTAACCGGGATCAATAGCGAGCGTTTTGAACTTGGATCCAAATCAACGTTTTACAGCTTTAAACTTTTTTTTTCTAGGACACCACCTTGTTGCTTGGCAACCTATGCATCCCCAGGCATTGGGAAGGCACTGTGTGTGCACCAAAATATTCCCACTAAAAAGTATGTGCTAGACTGCTGAAAAATGCCACTGATGTGCTTGTTTCTTTTTTCATCATCGCTCTCTCTCTGTCTCTCTTCACCACACACATGCATGGGGGTGTAAGAAACACGGTATAAAAGCCAATAAATGTCATTTAAAAAAAAGATTCATCCCCGTGAAGCCGAATCCTATTAACACAGCATCCCAGGAGTTTTAGAAGGTTCATATGACATTATGGATGTTTTTCATATTAACTTGTGGGCTCTCCTTTACGTCTCCGGATCATGTTTGATAAAACAGTCTGAAATTATCAGTGAAAAAATACGTGTATTCTATGTTTCTTGAGCAGCACTATAACCTCTCACTGTGTTTGCTATGAGAGGCTGCAAATATTATCATTAGAGTAAATATGTCCTGCAATCCTCAATATGATAAACTGAAGAAAGTGGCTGGATGCACGGTTGTGAAAATATATGTTAAAAGGTGGTCTTGTAGAATTTTTCACATTAAAAGCTTGATAAAGTTGATATATGATAAAGTTGCCTCAGTAAGAGGCTATGGCCTTATTTCTATGTAGAGTGTAAACCATTAACTATCATTAGCCAGAAAAACAACAAAACAATATCCATACTCGCTGTAACACCTGTGGCTCAGGTGGTGGAATTGGAAGGTGGGTGGATTGAGCCCACAGTGTTATGCAGTCTGAATGCTGAAGTATTCTTAAGATACTGAACCCCATATTGCATCGACTGGAACGTGTGTGTGTGTGTGTGTGTGTGTGTGTGTGTGTGTGTGTGTGTGTGTAATGAAATAGATAAAAGTGCTGCATGAATGTGATTGTGGTTGGGTGAATAAGACTTGCTAGGGTATACAGAAGGCTGGGGGGAAATGGTCCCCTGCATCCTTGACCCTAATTAAAAACTTGCTTATGTTTATGTTCAAATTCCTATTACTTACAATATATTGTTTATTTTTTTAAATATGGTCCCCAGAAGGACAGTTAAGCTAATTTTGCTTTAGTGCAAGCCTTACCCTAACAGTGACGCAACCCTCGTCAGATTCATGTGCTCGTAACATCTGATTGCATAACAGCTAAAATAATATATACCAGTCTTGTTATCTTGTTGTTTACTCAAATAACAATCATTTCAGTTTTATGATGTGAAATATAGACATGTTGCAAAATTATTGTGACGTTCAGTAGACGTAAAGAAAAAAAAGACGGTCGCCTGGCAAAATACAACCGCTTCAGTGGACCAAAATTGTGCGTCCAAAAATGAAGTATAAAAGATGTCACTCTGACATCACCTCAAGCAGCAGGATACTATTTGACATTTTAGACTGCAGCCCAAAATGTATTTGTGGTTATCTTAGTTTTTCTTAGGTTTTATGATGATTTAAGTTAGTATTTGGGATAAGCACAAGTTTTAAAATGTTTAATTAAATCAAACAGCACAACTATTAAAATGTGTAGCAGTAGAAAAGCTAAAAAATAACTTGGGTAAAACAGAAAAATTGTTCACATGGCTGATATTCAGATTGTTTTGTCTCGTGTTGGGCCCATCTGTGATGCAGAATGAGAGAAAAGGCCAATAAAAAAAGCCTTTTCAGCACTGATGAGTCTATCACTGCAGCTCCCAGCTGACTGTCTGACACGACGCCAGATGAGAACAGAGAGGGTCTTCTGCCTCCACTTTACTCTGCCAAGCTGCTCCAATTTAGCTATGCACTGCTGGTGTCTGTTTGAAGCTGGCCTGGTATATCTGATAAAGAAAAAGCAGCCTTGCAATAAATGAAAAAGAAACACTGTTCTCACACTTTGCATCTGAAAGGCTTGTTTTTCTGTGTTCATGTTGCAGTTTGTTACTGTTGGTTACAGAGAAGATGGGAGGTGAAGTCTTTGGTTTGTGGACAAATAATAATTGCCTGCTTTTAATTTTAAAGGCAACATTGTTCCTCCTCCTACACTCAATCCCCAACAAACCAGCAGCCACTTAATGCATAAGGCAGATATCAGCAGTTTAAACTCGAACAACCGTATAATGTTGAAATGAAAAAAAGGCTTAAGGGCTGGAAGTCTGTGTCTAAAGACTGATCAGAAAAGTGTCTTTCCTCTTGCATATAACAGAAAACCCACTTTATTATTAATAGTATGTACATTTTAATCAGCGCACACACCCACGCGCCATTCTTTTTTGTTATGCTTTGTTTTGTTTTAATATGCTTATTTGTATTCTTGTCAGTAGTCACTTGGCTTAGGTACAAAGATTCAGTCTTGCCTAAAGCTGTTGTTTTTAGGCCTGCACCTAAAAACAGCACAACACAAAACTTCCTGACGCCTTTTGGATTTAACATAAACACAACAATCACGCTGTTTTTAACATCCATGGCATTAAAATAGAGTGTAACATAAATACGTTCTTTTACTTTGTGCACAAAGTGGTAGGTCTGTGAAGAGTGTGCTATTTAGTTTGTCTTATTCTTAGTGAAACATGGTCTGTATGTGTAATATTCAGAAGACTACACATATATATATGATTATATCATATCATGTTGGAAATTCCTACTAGTTTTAAATGTGCCAAAGTGTGTCAGGTGCCAGGATCCACTCCTACAAAGACAAGCTGCTGCTGCTTGTGCTCATGTTATGTGGTTAAAGTATTTCATATATAAGAGTTCCATAAGTGACGCTGCTCTTTTGCATTTGGAGAAATGTGAACACATTTTTAAAAACTAGTGCAACAAGCAATTAAAACCTTGATTCCTTAATTAAAGAGCACTAATATCAGAGCTGCCATAGTCAGTAGATATTTATGGAGCTGTGATATACCATTTGTGCATACTGCAATATTCAATAAATAATATGTGATGAGATTTTTGGGCCACCACTGGGTTTGAGATACGGTAGAAAAATCTCTCATAGACTTTCAATATGGTAATCAGCATGTAATTTCAGATGCAGCCATTATGGCAAAGTTTAATTTACTGTAATGAATCAAATATTTCTTTTTCATTTCACTCAGCTCTCCTCGTCTCACCCTAAGAGTAAGTAAAGCTCTTCTTCAGAGAAAGCTGTAGTGAAATTCACCACTCGCTTGTAATAAATTCAGTTTCCTCATTATTTAGCCTGCAGTCTGCATCCCAGTTATGTATAGCTGTTCCTCTGATGTGCTTTTGGGGTTCACAGTGCACAGGACAGAGCAATCTGCAGCACATTAAATAATGCAGGAATCCGTGTGATGTGGGGCACAGCAATTCTGCACCAGCACAGCTCCTCTCCCTCATCGTCATGTGTGCTCCCCATCCCCCTTTCCGTTGCACATCCGTGTTCTGTCTCACACACGTACAACTGTCTCGGGCTCTGATTACATGTCAGTCTTTGCCGCTGCTAGTGAGGATCACAGGTAGCATAAAAGACAAAGGTAGCTTGTGGGGCTGGAAAGTAAAGCCAATGGATAAATGCCTTAAGCCTGCCTGATTTTTAATGGCCAGCAGGGGGTGAATCCTTTGGTTACAAAAAATCAAATAAAATCAAATAAAATTGGAGTGCTTAAAAGTTTATGGGAAAGCAGCCAGCAGCTATGTTATGTTTATAAAATAAAAGCATCAATAGAGTTCAAAAAGAAGATTATCCAGGGTATTCTAATGCTTTTAAGCCAGTGAGCCTGCTGAGCTCTCAAAGTCACTTCTTGCTCTTTACATGCTGTTTTGAAACATCAAGAGGCCAACAGCTAAAACAGCTCCAGTCGAGATGTCACGATTCAGTTTCACTAACCAATCGCCAATTTTACGGTGGCTGGTTTTTTACTGCCTGTGGTCAATACTGGTACCCAGTTTTTTCTGCAAAAAAAAGAATGAAAAATATATATTTGTCACTATCTGATTTCTATATTTTTACATTATAAATAAAGATAAATAGAATACACTTTATAATTCCCTGAGGCAAAGTTATCAATCTCTCTGCTCAGTTAGATCTCAGTAATGGTTTTCAAAGAGGTGTGAAAGGAACACTAGTGATCTACAAACCACAGCAAGGAGCCATGACAATAATTTGCTATAAATTATTATTATAATAAAATCATAGTGTAGAAATTAAAAGTGTGTACTTATAAATGGGCACCATTGTGACAATAACACTACCTGTATGAGGCATGTAGTGCAACAGTGTCTTAGCAGTGTGCCTCCCAAGATGTGTCTGAGTAAAAAACTGTCACCGTGTATCTGTCAGGAAATCACTCACGTCTCGCTGGTACAAAAAAAACTATTCCTGCAGACCAGCTTAGCAAGCTAACTGTGCTTTACTAAGGGCTATTTGAGTCATTCCTCATTTTAAGTGACACTAAGGCAAAACAAGGTAAATCCATATTATGGGATAAGTGGAAAACTTCTCTCCTGTACGATTCTGTGGAACCTAAGAGACCTTTTGGTCTCTAGTACGTTTAATAAGTTTAGAAAGAAAAAAAAATGTTTAAAAGACATTTAAAATCAGAAGCCTGCAGTCAGTATCATCTTTTTCTATCAGGGATCAGCACAGCGGCTCATCTGCCTCCATCTCCAGCTCCACCTCCTGTCTTTTTGTTAGTGCCACCATCTCCAAACCATACATCATAGCAGCTCTCTTGTAAACCTTCCCTTTCGCTCTTGCTCTTGTCTTTCTGTCACAAATCACCCCTGACACTCATTTCCACCCACTCCGCCCTTCCTGCACTCCTTTCTTCACCTCTGCTGTGTACTGTTCATTGCTTTGGATGGCTGACCCCAGGTGTATCAGCTCATACACCTTCACTACCTCTAATACCTGCGACTTAACCTTTCCACCCGTCTCCCCTCATTCACACATACATATTCTCTCTTTTTCCTTCAGTCCCTGGAATCAGTATAATAAATATAAATGTAAGTAAATTACACTTTTATGTTTTGTCCATGCTTATTCATCCTCCTATTCCTTTTTTCTAAAATGACTTTGCCCGCTGCACTCCTCTGCACACCCTCTCGAGTTCCTTATTTTTCTTTTCTCGTCTCTGATCTATGAAGCTAAGGGGATTGTTGAGGTTTTGCTCCGCACTTTTATTCAGAGATCAAGGTTGACTTTGAGACTCTGCACATGCTCAGTGTCCAATTACTGACTCAAATAAATGCAGAGGCACATGCACTTGTGAGCACACTTTCACAGTGGTTTTCAGACACCAGGCATATCACAGGAAACACTTATTCTTAATCTGTCCAAATTAGACTGTTAGATAAAAAAGCAAAGACATGTCATCTTTCTGTGGTAAAATGCTTTGATATGAAGAAAATAATAGTTGTGTTCCCCGAATCGGTCCTCAGTGACGCAAAACACTTGTTTTTTTCTTACTCAGCAGGGAGTATAACCCTCAGTTTCCTCACCTAAAAATGACTGTTTCTGCCCCATTGCCTGCTGATCATCTGTTAATTCTGCAGTAGGTCACATTACACACTCACAGAACAAAGTAAAGCAGAGGAAGCAGGGAAGCATGACTCATATAACAGGATAACTCTCAGGAGGTCCAGTGTTGTGTTTGATCATTAGATCCCATGAGAGGACGCGCACCAGGCTGTTTTATCTTGCTTTGTTGCAGCAGGAAGATTCATTTGGTGCATGATAGAGTTTAGATGCAACGTCACAACAAGCAGGAGAAGATATCAGTGTGAAACATACAGTACTGTAATTGAGGTAATTTGACTGAGAGTGGGCCTGAATTAATTTTGCATCTCATAGTAAGATTTTCAGTGAAGAAGTGCTTTAAGGTAAGAATTACAGGTTTGGCTGTGAGCTGTGGGAGGTTAGGCATGTAGTTGTGATATCTGTGAAACTGCACAAACTCTATTTGTGCAGGTTTATTAACTCGTCACTTTTTTGAATAAGGGGACCCTTCATTACCATAACGGTAAAAAACAAAGAGACGAAAGCACCTAAACCACCTTTCTCAAGGTGAAAAGTGGTTTCACCCAAAATAATGGAAATGGTACCTGACTGACCTTGAAGCCTTTATGTGCACACACTCGAGCAAAGATGAATGAGTCTGCTTACAAATGACCGAGTGGATCAGCAGTGCTGTTTTTTAAATTCTAAGACTGAATTCAGCCTTGAGTAAAAAATGCAGTTATCTCATAATTTTGAATGAGGTCACTCAAAAGGGCGCAAACAAAGACGACTCCGGCAGGTAAGCTGAGCCTTTCGGCAAAATGCTTAATTCCATTATGCGAATATAGTTGGGCTACTGTGCACACACCTGATAAGAGTCCTCTGTAATGTGAATGACTGCTGCTCACCTGTCATTTAGCACAATAAGGGATAAAATAGTTAGCAACACTTGTAAAAGCACAATATCAGCTCAGCTGCTTGCTGCTCAAACCATAGCTCTCAGAACTGTATGTATGTCTCTCCTGTGCTTAAAGAAAGCCAAATTCTGCTTTCTTAACAACCTGTCATTATGTCAGCCCACAGATAATGAACACAGAGTAAGTTGATACACAAGTGACAAATATAGTGTGCGTGTTTGGGTTTCCTTACCTGGTGATGATTGATCACTGGATGCCACTAAAGTGGCGGGCGTGGGTCTTCGTCTTCTGATCTGAAAAAGGTTGAGAAATCGACAATTTAAAGTGCGACTTTAATCTTTACTGGGCTGAAAAAAACCTTGAGATCTTTGATGTTCTCACAAATTTTAAAAAATAATTAACTGGTACATAATAACTCAGGCATTTATGCTTTACGTTATCACAGCTACACCCATCAATTTTTATGCTTTTTTTTTTCTACCCATCAAAATGCTAAGCAACACTACAGCAATTTCTCATATTTTATCAACTAACCAATGAGGAAGAGTCTAGACTTGTTTGCCCGATGATCAATTCAGTATCCTTGTTCTCTGCATGATGCTGTCAGACCAGCCTGGACCTTTGTGTTTGGTAGTTAAACACTCTGAAGATGCCTGAGCTGAACAACAGCAATCCTGCAGTGCTGAGCATTGAGAGCAGCAGGGCAGCATGCCGCCTCCTACTAGCTTCTTCTACCACTGTGGACTGTGCTAGAGACCATTCTGGGACAAAATATTAAAGTACATGCATTTTGTATTTCTGTATGAAACACACTGACTTTACACTTTATTAGCTACAGCTTACTAATATTGTGTTGGACCCCTTTTGTCCTCAAAGCTGCTTTCACCTTAAAAACAATGTGTCTGAAACATTCCTCAGAGATTTTGGTCCATATCGACATGACAGCATCAAACAGTTGCTGCAGATTTGTTAGCTGCACATCCATGATGCCCATCATGTTCCACCACATCCTAAAGGTGCTCTATTGGATTGAAATCTAGTGACTGTGGAGGCACATTATCCCAATGAAGGAACCATCAGAACAAGCGGTACTAAGGGCCACTAAATGTGCAAGTAAATATCCTCTATACCAGGGGTGTGCAACTCCAGGCCTTGAGTGCTGATGTCCTTCAGGTTTTAGATATCACCCTGGGTCAGCACACCTGAATCAAATGATTAGTTTATTACCAGGCCTCCGGAGAACTTCACAACATGTTCAGGAGGTAATTTAGCCATTTGAATCAGCTGTATTGGATCAAGGACGCATCTAAAACCTCCAGCACTTGAGGCCTGGAGTTGCCTAACCCTGCTCTACTGTTACACCACTGCCTAAACAGGTGATTCAAGCCAAGCTTTCATGTTGTAAATTTGAAACTCATCAGATCAGGGAATGCTTTTCCAGTATTTTATCCTCTAGTTTTGGTGAACAGGTGAAAAATGTAGCATGTAGGTTGCAATGAGTGGTTGTTTGAATTAGTGTTGCCTTCCTATCAGCTCATAGCAGTCTGATCATTATCCTATGGCCTCTGGCATCAACAAGGCTTTTTCTCCCAGGGAGCTGCTGCTGTATTTGTTTTCCTGACCATATTCTGTAAACCCTAAAAATGGTTGTGCAGGAAAATCCCAACAGATCAGCAGTTTCTGAAGAACTTGCATCAGCCTGTCTGGTATCAAGAACCATGCCACATGTAAAATCACGTTTCTGCCCCATTCTGATGCACGTTTTGAACTTCAGTAGGTCACCTCAACAGTGTCTACATGCCTAAAACTTAGTTGCTGACATGTTATTAGATATTTGAATTAATGAGCAGTTGCAAACGTGTACCTAACAAACTGGCTGTTGAATGCATGAACCACATCAAAAAATGTTACAAACATCAAGACCTTTGTTGGCCGATGACCATATTCAGATATGTTGTGCTTTGTAAAATGACTCAATATGTCTGACACGGAGTATAACGTTTGCGTTTCAATGGGAAAATGTTTCTTCTCAAAGATTTCTACATTTCTGAGCTCATAACACAGACCCGCTGGACTGGTGGCTTTAATCTACCCACAACCTAAACTGCATTTTTTTGCTGCTGATGGATCGTTTTAGACCCAACATGACAGCAAAGACGTGCAATTGGTGAATGAAATGGGTACAGCACCTTTCATAGCTTGCTAATTTCCCTTTGGCTTCAAAATCAAATGATGACATTTCAATTATGTTTTGTTCACAAAAAGGCTGTGATATAGTAATTTAAACAGAGCAGGAATTTAAACAGACAGTCAATTATTCACAAACACAGGTGCACACAAAAGCACAGACATAGCAAACGGGGTTGCTGACTAATGCTGCATGTCATGTCTGCTTCTGTCCTCCGTGCATCTTTCCTAAATGCTGCTTGTGCACTGAAACCAGAGCAGTCGACCTCATGCTACACAGTGTAGCATCACGTGGTAATTCTTGTTACAATTAAATGGGCTAGTAGCGAATGACTTCAGAAGATCCAAATTTGATCAAAAATTGAAAGTTTTAACAATATCTTAAGCTGTATCATAGAAAAACAAATATGACAACATATGTCAGATGAGAATCAGTGATTAAATCAGTGGCACAGGTTTGAGTTCAAGTCTTTGGTGAGGCTGAAAAGTGCACAAAGCTGTTTTAGACTTATTTCTTCTGGATTGTTGCTCTATCTGGTCTCTGCAGACGTTATTATTGCAAAAGTAATATTTCCCCTGAGGTGACTCACATATAATAAATCAGCAATTGGAGCTGTGCACGGGTATAGACCTAAATTGATTAGCTTCACTCCGTAAAGACGGAATACAGATGTAACTACGTAACAATGGAAATAATGTGCAGTAATGAAAAATGAGCAGAGTCAGTTGTATCGCTGAGGCAAAGTCTAATTGGGTATTCAGATTTGAAGAGGCTTCATTGCCTTTGAAATCACTACCATGGAGCACAAGAAATCCCTGAATGAGAGGAGACGCCGAGTGTCTTTCTGTTAACATACAGGCAGATATTTTACTGCTTTGAACACTTCACTTTGGAGAAAATTGCTGACCTCATATCCTGAGACACGTGTCAGTGAGAGCTCCCTGTGACTGCAGCCTTCTCTTTAGGCTTGTGATTTTTTTTCATCTGTCTTGTGTTGTATAAATGCTCATGGTAGTTTGCTTTCACAGTAATCGCTGTGTCAAAACACAAGCTGGCTCCTCTGCAAGTGATTGTGTGAAAATTGTGTCAATTGGATAAGATTTTAGTTGTATATAAACACTAATAAATCCAAGCAGCCAAATTGCTAATTTTGTGAGAGTCAGTTCATCCATCTGTTGTCGCTGATGCTCATCCGAGCTGATATCAGGTGAAAAGCCAAGTGCAGTCTGGACAGGTCAGCAGTCCATCACATCACTAATACAGAGAGAAGAACAACCACTGATCCACACCTTTACTTTAGCTGTTCTGCACAGAACGACCTGAGCTGACAAACAGGCTCAAAACCAGAACTGTTTTGCTGTGAGTCAACAATGCTCACCACTTTCCCCATTGGGCTCTCTGCCACTATGCAGTACAATACCTGTTCAGTACAAAATCACATACAAGCATATACAAAATTAACTGCCAAATAGCCAAGACCGAATGAAGCACTGAGCAGGCATCACTGCCCTCTTGTCTGACTGCAGGTTGGCGCTTTTCTTCGATTTCTGTTGAAATCTCACTGAGAAAGCAAAATGTGCACCGATGTGGCCTTACACAGAATGAATGGAAATAAAGCACTCTGGTATATCGTTGGTTTTTAAATGTGCTATATAAATAAAGTTGCATTGTATTGTATATTTCAGTACCGCCTGGTGGTTAGCTGATGAGTGCCAGCAGACTAGTCAGCATCTTCCATGCAAACTAGCGATCAAAGCAATCAAAAGGAGGTTTTGGTCACCTGGTGACCACAAGCAGCTTCCAGAAACCCCTCACCAATCGGTTGGAGAATTCACATTTGTCCTTAGTGATCAGAGGTTGCCAGGTGGTGTTGGTCTCTAACTCTGTGTGACTGAGGCCTCCCATATGGAAAAGATATATATAAATCTTATAAAGTTTGTATCTGTCTTGTTTGAAACTTGTATGAAAAGCATATAAGAGTGAAAACAGATAAAAGATCGCTTGAAAATTATATAAATGAAACTTGTATGTTTTGGATACTTCCTAAAACAACATATGAAAGTAATGAGAAAGTGGCCACTTTCATGAGTAAATCATATAAGCCTTATAAGATTCACTATATGAAGCAAGTTTTTCCTATTTCGTTGGCATATGGGCTGCTGATCCGATGTGGAAGGTTTCTTAGGAATAGCACTCAAAACTGCAGCTAATTTTGTGTAATGTCCCTTTAAATGACAATAAATTTTACATTCTCAAAGTAATTTAAGTGATTTCTCCCCCTGAAGAATACATATTATCTTAATTGATTTATCTGGTATGTTTGCAGCTTACTTAACCTCATGAGAAGCAGGGCTCAGAATCGAGAAAGCCGCAATAGAAAAACACTCTTGTGTATACTATACATCTTGCACTAATATTTAAGCCCTGTGCGTGTGTGTTTTGTTACCATTTCAGAAAATCCACCCCGCCAGCTCACATTAAAGCACAAACAGGCATGGCTGTGTAGAAGTGATTATTCCCAAAGACATTATCCTTCTTCTCACCCGGCAGCAGAGCAAACTCACTGATCCTTCACTCGCATAAATAACCCAGCTTACTGGACTGCTCACCCCCCTCAAACCGCCATGCCTGCCTTTCAGCCCACAATCCATTTAAAATGGACTTTTGCGCTCTTCACAACAACGAACAAAAACAGCCTGTGAAAGTGACGGGTGGGCAGGAAAGGCTGTGCATGCCTGGTATTTCTGATGTGTGGGGAGCGGCCAACAAAACACCTCTGACTGGTAAATGTAGGTCAGGCCACAAGGCGGTAGGGTCAAAGTCTTCTTACAACGATGCCCGCGAGTTGTTTGGATGTACAAAAATAAGATTAAAAATGACAAATTACATCCACCATTAGAATTTTTCTTTTCCTCTTGACTTCATTTTACATGAAAAACAGTGAGACTAATTTTTGTAATGCTGGAACAGCAACAGCTATCGTTCAAACAATGACTGGAAAATGTCTTTAAAAATAAATAAAACTCAGCTCTGAATGAGTACAATACTTATTTTAAGACTATGGTCCATGTTGTCCCTTTTAAATTACAGGATGAAAGTTATCGTATGTGATCAAACTAATAATGGAACAAAACACTTCTTTGGACAGTTTTACATGGAGTCTCCTCAAACAGCGAGACACTTCTGTTCTCACACTTGAACTCTAAAAGCATCTGAGACAATCTAAAACAAGATGGAGAACAAGCACTCAGTTATGAGCATGCTAATCTTTGCTACTAACTTGAAAGCTGCAAGTTAAGGAGCCATTTTTATAGAGAGCCTGCAGGCTCCCTACTAATCCCCACTAAGTGTTGGTATGCAGGCCATGTTTCAGTACACTTTGTCAGATGCCATCACCGTCTCTCCGTTACACACATGGTGTCTCTTGGCATTGATGCCTTGACAAATCACCTGCAGCAGCATTAGACAAAGTAAGAATATCACCTCGGCTTACGACCTACCAAGTGCATGTTTCAAAGTTGAAGTGATGCTGGTTGCATAACTTGCAGGTTTGTGTATAATAATAAGTTTCAGGTGAGTGAGTGATAGAATTAACGTCCTCTAGATCTGTGTTTCTTATTTGCTGATAACGTTCATGCACTAAAAATGACCTTGTAAGGGCACTAAAAATATTACATTCGGTTACATTTAAATTTGTTTTTGGTTGAAATATCTCTGCACACCGACAAATGTTGAGCTGAGAGTGACACCCCTGTCTTAACAATGTGATAATCGGATGCAACATGGCACCTTCTGGATAGATGAATCCCCCGAAAGGCTTTTTAAAAATGTAATTTATTAACACCCAGACAGTCAGTTACCAGTACACTGGTAAGCTAGCCGACTACATGGCATTGCCAGCTTATTCAGGCCAAATTGTCAGATAGCATACAACAAATAAAGCTTAGTTTGGTTTAGAAAAGGCTAGAAACATGATTTCAGCTCCTGTGCTCTGTAAAGGAAAGTGTAAATCGGGACGTATCTGTGGCACTTTGTCTACATTGTTTAGACAAAAATACTCAAAGAAGAAGTTTAAAGATCTCAAATCAAAATTTGCACAATTTAAAAATAAATGCACATCAGTGGCAAGTATGGCATTCATCTTCATTAAATAATGACCATTGATAATCTGCTGTACTTGAAGGTTGTTCCTGGAAATCGCCTCCCTGAGGTAATAAAGGAAAGGTGTTTAATAGCTATGTTCTCAGTAAAGAACAAAGACCACCTGCATGGGGAATGCGAGGACGGACATTGTCTCAGCACTTAATTGTCCATAATAAAATTATTTCAATATGTCACAATTCATCATCTAAACAGGGAATATATTCCTTTCATTTATGAGCGAAGCTTCTTCAAGCGAGCGCTGCTCATGTAAATGAAAGATGGAGTTTAATATGAGCTCTCTGCAGGACAATGAATAAGATTTGATCCTTACACAACTGAAATAACTCTGTTAATCAGCTTATAAATACTCCAATTAATTCCTCACAAATAATAGCACTCAAGGAATATGTGAATTTTTTAGATATTTTATGTTTCCTCCTGGGGAAAGCCACAAAGTTCATCAGTCAAAATTTAGCTGGAAACACTGGGCTTGCTTTTCTTAGCATAAATACTAAAACAAAGTGAGACAGATAATGTTCTTTGCTCATCCACAATCAGCAAACCTACATATCTGAAGGTAATTTCCCTCAACGGTAATCCAACAGCAGAAATCCGTCTGGTGTGACTCGATCAGTGCAGCAGGGGAAGAGGTAAAATAATGAGTTGGACTGATGATGGATCAAGGCTTTTCTGTGAGTCAGGACTGTAGCGTTGTCAGGTTTCCGGTTATTGTCATGGCTGTGTGCAGGCAGAAGGAGAGACAGGACCCAAAATGCAGGACTCGGAGGCAGACATTAACTCAAAAGACTCAGCTTTATTGCTGATAGCAACAGAACAGGAGCCTCACTAAACTGGGAGTACAAAAACCAAACTAGCTAGGCAGGCAAGCAGACAGAACACATAGTTAACATGAAAGATGTTAGATGTTAGAAGATGTTAACGACACGACACTGACACAAAGACACACTGGGCTTAAATACACTGAGGGAGTCATCAAGGAATTAGAGACAGAAGAGGAACACAGCTGGAAGGAATAAGACCTAAAGCTGGAACACTGACATCAGACAGGAACAAGAACCTTCAAAGTAAAACAGGAAACAAAACACACTTTACTAAAACACGGACTAGACAGAGAGAGACAGACTTGACACTGACCAAAACCTACTAAATAATAATCATAATCAAAACAGTATCACTGATTAATCAAATCATTAATCATAATCTAGAAAAACACCAAAACATGAGAAACAGAAAGCTAGGTCAACATGACCCAGAACCGTGACAGTTATGCCTTTAGGATAATGAGGTGTTCACAAAGTAGCCCTGTGCTCACAGCTATGACTCAAGTGTCCAGGTGCTCGTGTACAGGAGAGCTCCATAGTGGATCTGTCAGAAAACTGCCCAGTCTGAGTATGCCAATTATGTGCTCGACATAAAACTCCCGCATGACTTCCATAAAACCGCCAGGAGAGAACAGATGCTATCACCCAATTACCATATCCTGGATTCAATGTGATGAAATTAAAGCAGAAACAATTTTCTACATCTGTCAGCGATAACTGTTGAACTACTACTATAAACAGCCAATCAGCTATGAGTATTATTGTTACAATAAATAATAGAATATGTACAATCTATATAAATCCATCCATCTATATAAATGATATGTTAAATAATATAAAAACATTGAAAGAACACTAAAAGCAACTAACTACAATATGCAGATTATTTTCTCCTTTTGGTACGCCTGCACTGCACGACTGAGACGACATTATGAGGTCTGTTTCTACACTTGGCTCAGGGCAGGTACACTCCACAAAATAAGGAAACTGTGAGTTACTGCTTACATGCAAACACACAAAAATCATTTTAACATTAGCTGTGTTAGCTAATATTAGAAGAAAGTAAAATGCTACTTTGATTTACTGCAAGAAAATCAAAGTACTACCTTCATTCACACTCACTGAAGCAACATAGAGAGAAAATTAAAAAGCAGAATGCCACAAAAGTATTAGATCACACAAAGCTGTACTGATTCAGCTCTGCTGCTCCTTCGGGGCCACAGATTTAGCTAGCGGATAGCGCTGCACATTAAATTCAAACCCCTGTCCTCTCCCCTCAGGCAGGTCGCAGCTGCCGTGCTTAACAACTTTTTATGGTGGAAACCTTGCAACACACAAAAAACACCAATCTCAAATCCCAGCCCCCTCCATCTTCTTGTTGTGGTTGTAGTTGCTGCTGTGCAAGCCCCCAGCTGCCTATTATGTCACAGAAGCATTAGGTGTGTAAATGTCAGGGGAGTGGGATAGTTACCCTTCCCGAGTCCAACGGCTTTTGTTCATGTGACACCATCTGGTCTTGGCCTCTGTCAGGTCCAGTGTCAGATGTACGGCTATAATATGAGATGATTGTGCTGTATTATGGATAAGAGGAGTGAGCGAGCGTTTGGGTTTTTTGTGTGTGTGTTTTGGTGATTAAGGGTCAGAGAGGTTCCTCTGTCTGGTGCACAGTTCTCCACGGAGGCTGATTCACCATGCTGGGAGGTGTCAGGTTGCTGGGATTACTGAACCGTGGGTGAAACCTCCTGGTGTGACATTCGTACGAGCTCGTGCAAACACAACACACATTTTCTTTCTTTTTTTATTATATCTGGAGGTTCCCTTTGTTTATTTTCTTTCTCTTTATATCTGACTGTCTGATTTGTTCGTCTGTCTCATATACACCCACACAAAGACAAACACATAAATAAATATATACACTGTATAAAACCACACACTTGGGAGCCAGCTTGCCACACAGGCTGAAGAGGCCACTCGCAGAGGTCTTAGAATAAATTGAAAATGTAAAGTCCCAGTGGCAATCAGGCACGCTTTTGGTCATGCTTATTGAGGCTGTGAGCTAAGGACTCTCTTGAGTCTTTGCAGAAACAGTAAAGCAAGTTTTACCCATATAAACCTAGAAGGAGATCTATCTGCTCGTGAAAGAAAGCAGGTAAACACACGGCTGCGAGCCGTTTAAGTCTTAAATTGAACGGCCGCAGCCTGGAATCAGACGTGTAACTGAATAAATACAGACAACACCAACTCCCCCAACACTCAGACACAAACAAGACAGACACATGAAATTACGTCTGCATCCTACAGATACCCTTGCAAAGCCGGATGTTGAGAAAAAGAACATGCACTGCAGAAATTTTGAGAGCGTGAAGCGTGACCAGATCCCAACAGACTCAGTTTGAGACAAAGATTGTTTGTTTGTTTGTTTACTAATGAAATGTATTCACATATGTTATAAAACTCTGTAATCTCCAAATTATCTCTATATTTTATATAGATTACAAGAACCCTGACACTTGAAGCCCTGTTGCAACCCTAATCTGTTTTTTAAGACTCAGTCACTGTTAAATGATTGCAAACTTCTTCTGTATTGTTAATCATTTATGCCATGACAGCGCAGCACAAAGAGTGATCTGTGTGAATACAAATACCAGTGTAATACCTGTCATGTAATATGTAATTTCCATAGCAGTGCAACCCAACATGTTTTCACCTTACCTGTGAAAGGTGGCCATTTTTTATTACATTTAAAATCAATAAAAACAATTCCAGCACCTGTGATGCCTCGTGTTCTTTATTACAACAATATAATGGACCTCCTCTTGAACTTTTACTCATGCTGTCTGAAGGTATTTCCATTTTATGGTTCTGAATGATTATATTCCACCGCATTATACTGCTGAAGTCAGTTACTAAGAACATTTCACATATTGTGAAGGTGCTACATGATTTAGCAAAATAACTGTTTGAAACTACACTCAACAAAAATATAAACGCAACACCTTTGTTACTGCTCCCATTCCCCATTGGATGGACGTAGAGACCTAAAATTCATTCCAGATACACAATATAACCGTCCCTCCCAAACAGTGGTCACAAATCAGTCCAAATGTGTGGTAGTGGGCACATCTGCTATATTGAGATAATCCATCCCACCTCACAGGTGTGCCACATCAGGATGCTGATCTGACATCATGAGTAGTGCACAGGTGTACCTCAGACTGCCCACAACAAAAGGCCACCCTGGAATGTGCAGTTTTTTGCACTATTGGGGGTCTGGGGACCCAGAACCGGTCAGTATCTGGTGTGACCACCATTTGCCTCATGCAGTGCAACACATCGTCGCATGGAGTCTATCAGATTGTCAATTGTTGCCTGTGGAATGTTGGTCCACTCCACTTCAATGGCTGTGCGAGGTTGTTGGATATTCGTGGGAACTGGTACACGCTGTCGTATACGCCGGTCAAGCACATCCCGAACATGCTCAATGGGTGACATGTCCGGTGAGTATGCTGGCCATGCAAGAACTGGGACATTCTCAGCTGCCATCTGCCCTGAACAATGTGAACCATGATTCATCCGTGAAGCGCACACCTCTCCAACGTGCCAGACGCCATCGAATGTGAGCATTTGCCCACACAAGTCTGTTACGGCGACGAGCTGGAGTCAGGTCAAGACCCCGATGAGGACGACGGGCATGCAGTTGAGCGTCCCTGAGACGGTTTCTGACAGTTTGTGCAGAAATTGTTTGGTTGTGCAAACCAATTGTTCCAGCAGCTGTCTGGGTGGCTGGTCTCAGACGATCTTGGAGGTGAACCTGCTGGATGTGGAGGTCCTGGGCTGCTGTGGTTACACGAGGTCTGCGGTTGTGAGGCCGGTTGGATGTGCTGCCATATTCTCTGAAACGCCTGTGGAGACGGCTTATGGTTGAGAAATGAACATTCAATGCACGGGCGACAGATCTGGTTGACTTTCCTGCTGTCAGCATGCCAATTGCACGCTCCCTCATTGCTTGTGGCATCTGTGGCATTTTGCTGTGAGACAAAACTGCACATTCCAGGGTGGCCTTTTGTTGTGGGCAGTCTGAGGTACACCTGTGCACTACTCATGATGTCAGATCAGCATCCTGATGTGGCACACCTGTGAGGTGGGATGGATTATCTCAATATAGCAGATGTGCCCACTACCACACATTTGGACTGATTTGTGACCACTGTTTGGGAGGGATATTATATTGTGTATCTGGAATGAATTTTAGGTCTCTACGTCCATCCCATGGGGAATGGGAGCAGTAACAAAGGTGTTGCGTTTATATTTTTGTAGAGTGTAGTTGGCAGTGTTTCTTATTTGTAAATCCGTCGTCCAGCCTGGGTGAGTGAAAGACTAATCAAGCTACCATTTAGTAACTGGCTCCCTCCCAAGTTTCCCTCAGGATAACTGGTGCTCACGTCTCATGGTTTTATCAGGAAAATGAATCATGAGAAGTCTTCAGGCTGAAATGATCGCAATCTTTTCTCAAATTTTAAAGGGTAAGAGCCCGGCTCGCTGGCTGGGAGCGAACGCAGAACTGGTACTATGAGATGAGCCAAGTGTTTATTAAGAATTACAGAGGACTTCGTATTGATTTATGAGTAGCTGGTGCGACCCAAACTATGATTTAAACTGGAGTAAAATAGCATAACAATACATCCCCATTATGTGTGCATTTAGTGGAGGAATGAACAATGTTTATCCAAAAGATATTCCCTGAATTTATGTTCTGATGATAGCGGTGTTAAAGACATTGAACATTAACCTCCTGAACAAAAAGTACCACTGACTTTTTATCAAGACATCATGGGTGGTGCTAACTTTTGGTTAGCCAAAAAGTCAGGTTTGTCCTGCTTGACCCTGGTTTATCCAGGTTATTCCAGGTATCCTGTAATTTGTCACCTGCCTGTTGTATAGTGTTATTCTTAAACATAAGAACAAGAACATGAGGATATGTGGACAGCACTGCCCAGTATATCCAAAATCTCCCACAGGTAATAAGCTATAGCTTTAGATTTAGCACATGTTTAATATGTATACATATGAAATCATTCAGCCACTACTGGTGCCCTTTAAATTGGGTATTTTCATCACAGAAGAGACCAACTCTGACAAGGATAATACAGTTTATTAGAGAGAACAGTTGTTAAAGCCCCAAATTAAAGCAGTTGTTTGGTGAGTAAAGTCCCAGAAAAAAAAACTCTCTAACTAATAAAAGCTTGATATAGCTTTACCTTGTTCAACTTTACCCACTGACAGTACATAAGTAAAAACACCACTTCTAAATTTGTGACCTTTTACGTGTTGTTAAGGAGGCGTTTACTCCAAAAGCTCAACATCAAGTCATCAAACACTTTGTAGAAGTGACACTGAGATCATGTGACCAGTGTAGCTTGATCTTTTATTTATGATGGTTTCAATTGCATGTCAAAGATCATAACAGTGGCTTTAATAAGTAAAGATTACCTTCCTGAACAAAAATGGCAATTTTTCTGCAATCATCCAGCAACAATTGATTTTGTTATCGAGGGATCCTGGGAGGAGCTAGGATCTTTTGGGTTTGCCTACATCATCACTGCAGGGGCTGTGGCTCCAGGTCTATCCTGTAATTTGCCTTTATGTCAGAGAGTGCTCTTATTCTTAAACATTGCATTTAATTAGTTCTCCTTTATATAAGAAGCACAAATTGTTTTCATGCAGAAGTAGACACCAAACCAGACTGGAAACGGCTCCAGATTTTGTGCCAACTGTCTTATTTTGCTGTATACGACTCCGTGTGTCTATGTCAAACTGATGTTACGCTGACTGAAATGCATGTACACACCAGCAGATGCAGCCATCTCATATTTAGTTTCTCATATCTGAGGCTTGTAGTCATACATTCTCCACCTGCTACAGTAGCTCTATGTCTTAACTTAACTCTCAAACTGAAATCTCTACACAAGAGCAAACTCTCCCCCTCTCTCTCTCTCTCACACACACACACAAACACACACACACACACACACACACATAACATCTACCTTCCCTTTGGGTTTCATAGTATCAGCGAGGGAAAAACTAGTGTCGGGAAAAGCAGCGAGTGAGACAGAGTGTAGCCAGACTCCTAAATCCTTGCCAGCTTTACTTGAGCTTCATTCATTATGAACGACCTGTCCTGTTCATGTTATATTTATAAAAATGAGAAAATGGGACACCTCTTTTCACTATATTCCCAACAGAAGGATGGATTGCACTCACTAAGCTCCTTCAGACACTAACAGGAGTTCTCTTTTTTTATGTCATAAAGTGGTGTTTGCCACAAATCAGGTTGAGTTGTGCAGTTAAATTACCTTAGAAGAAAAAGTCCATTAATGATGAATGAGTAAAATTCATTCACCCTGTCAGCATTTCATTGCTGTAGGATACAAGCAGTCAGTCACTAATGAAAAAAAAAAACACTGACCTCCTAGAGACATCAATATACTGCGGCACCCCCCCTTAACCACCGCTGAGATACTATGCATCTCGGTAAAGCCGCTCACTGTGAGTGCAGATGGAAAAATCAGTTATGAATTCATCAGCTTCACATTAGAGCTGTAGTCAAAACATACGTCAGGCTAATTAGATGCACAGAAGAAAATGTGGTCTACTTAAAGCAGCAGTTACTCATCAGTGTAAACTACAGCATTTGGGATGTAGCATGCTCAGCTGCTCAGCTCTGACTACACCTGCTTGCTTTGACAGCTAGATTACATATGCTTTAAATATGTGTTCAGAGATTTTGCAAATCGTTCCAAGTATAAAGCAATTTTTTCTTGCATCTTCACTAGTCATCTTGATTGTTTTTTAAAAAAAGTGGGAGTAGTACTCTAATCGTGTCTCACTGATGCAAAGAGGAATCCCTTAAAAGTCCCATATTACCCACACCTGCTCCTTCCACCTTTCTTCCTGCCTCCTTTCCCTCCACCTTACCTGTTCAGCTGCCTCTGGGTCCAAGTGGGTGTCCAGTAGAGGGACGGTGAACTGTATCTTCCTAGGGCTTCCAGTTTCCATGGTGGCACTGTCTGTCAGAGAGGCAAACGGGAGGAAGAAGGGGATGATCGAGAAAGGAGAATCCGTACGAAACAAGGAGGATAAAGAGCTGAAAAATAAGTGAGCTCCAGCTTATTAAAAAAGAATCAGATTGTTTGAGTTTCTGTCTGACTCTTTTCTGTTCTTTACTTTTGCCTTTAAACACACTTTCCCCTAATTGCCTTGTTGTTTTGTGCCACCCGGTCTCTAATGATTTTCCCTATCTTCAACACCTGCTAGTGTCTCTATTCTATCTTCCCTCTCTGTCTCTCCAGGCTCTCAATGCTCAAGCAAGGGCATTCTCCGCAAGGCACACCTCTCCTTCACTCTCATTCGCTTTCACGTCAAGTCCCACCCTCTTTTCACGTTTCTTTCCGTCTTTATTGGCTGTCTGAGCTCAGGGCTGCTCTGCAGCAGCCCCTGCACAGACGAGAGAGCGAGGATGACAAAGGCATGCTCTCTCAAAGGGTAGAAATGGGTAGGATTTATCCAGCCTCTTCTTCAAGAGTATTTTTAAAATCACTTGCCTACACATGCTTAAAAACAGCCTACGCTGTATTTTAGATACAAGTGGTCTCATTCAGAATGAGGTCAAGCTGACATCTACACATATACAAATTTGTTTGTTGGTTTATTTAACACATGCACAGTGTTCATTACTGAACAGCTCTGTGCATAGTCCCTACACAGATGGTACAGTTACCTGGGAATCATGCAGCGTAATGCAATTCTGAGCCAATATTGACCATGTGAGAGAATAATCTGAGCTTATAAAAATAAAAACATACTGTTATGCACACTAAGCAGTTCTTCATTTGCCGTAATGTTTTACACAAAAAGGGTTTTCTCAGACTTCTGCAGTTTTCTGCCTTTTGTTTGATACGTCCTGATGTAGGAACAGTTTGAGGCTGTGATGTGTGTGTGTGTGTGTGTGTGTGTGTGTGTGTGTGTGTGTGTGTGTGTGTGTGTGTGTGTGTGTGTGTGTGTGTGTGTGTGTGTTCTGTTTTTGATGATTTCTTTGTTCATCACTGGCCAGGCTTGTCCTGTCTGACGCTTGGCCAGCACAAGCTTTATTGATTGTCTCTTAGCCCCAGTGTCCCCACACCACATGTCCACTGGGCCCCGATACCTGACACCAGCCAAGGAGCTTACGGTGTGTCAAATGTGCAGTGCTTTTTGGGAGTGAAATAAATATCAAGCGTGACGCCTTCAAACTCTGCTCTGTTTTAGGATAAATTTCAAGCAGGCGTGAAGAGCAAGCTAAACTTTAACTCCACACTAAATATGAAAATTATTAATATTTCTGATGTACAGTCTAGTGGAAGAAAGCACTCTCACTGTTTCAAAAGACCATGCAATATCTTTTTTTCCATTTTAGCGTGAACAGTTCATCCAGAAACAGCAGACAACAAAGGAGCTCAGCAGGAATGAAGCAGCCACATGGGCTGCACCATTTGCATCTTTTACAATAACATTTGCTATAATTCCTCATTTTAAATGCTTTAGATTGGATAATAGTCACTCAAAAAAGTCTAAACATAGAGAATATTTTGGTAAATAATCACATCTTTTAAAAAAAAAATCATGTAAAAATGAACAAAAACACAGAATTCTGTGTTTTCTTCTTCTGATCTTAGACTGTTTCTTGCTGTGGTGGGATTGCATATTTTTTGTCTTGTAGCTGGTAGTAAAGGAGTGAGAGAAATAATAAAAAGCTGCCAATGTAATTAGAGCTTTTACTGAAAAATGTCTCTGTCATCAAAGCAGAAAACTGTTAATAAGGGGCCGCGTGCTCTATGTGAGTGTGTTTGTGAGAGACAACAGCTGGCTGCACGTTTTCCAGAGCAGCCTCTGATGTGAGCAGTGAACGAAGGACAAAAGCTTCGTCTCTGCTGCTCCTTCACATCAGCAGAGTTTTATCTCTCTGACTCTTTTATTGAACTTTCAAAGGGAAAAGGTATTAGCCAATCACATAGTCTAACAGAAACTGGGCAAGTCCTGTTTGGTGACAAACTGTTGGCACTAAACTATAATATACCACATTTATTAACATTTATTCTCTTAAGGTCCTGAAACAGCATTGAAAGTCTGGACTTTGGATCACTGCAACACTTTGAATCTTTTCTTTTTCTGTCATTCTGTTTGAGATTTGCTGCTGTGGTTGAGAATCTAAATTATTGAGTGCTTCTAATTGAATCCAAAGTAAGACAGAAAAACATTTCAGATACTACTTGAACCTCTGAAACCAATTTAAGTCTCAACTTCTTTAAATAAAGTGTAGACCTCCTATATTTTTTTAAATGCATGCTGTCACTTTATACTTTTTTGCTGCATGTAACAGAAATCTTCTTTGTTTTTTTCAATAGTTAAAGCTTTGTGTACTTTAATACATATGCAAGTTTAAATATGCTTAATTTGACTTGAGTTGACAGTTAGTGGGTAAAACAAGTAAAGAGGTGACAGGGAACACTAATAGTATAGTTCTTTAAGACAGGGCAGGGGCATGGGAAAAAAACTGTTGCCTATTTTTAGTGTTTCCAACATTATTTATTTTGTATATATAGTGAAATTTTAAAGGTGCAGTTCAAAAGTTTCCACTGCGTGCAGCAGAGGACAGATTCCCGTTTAACCTTAAAGTTACCTGTGTTCTCTCGAAACAAGATCATTTGATCACACTGTAGCCATTAAAGCCTGTTGTGTGTGTGACAAATTGTGCTGTGTCACGGCCATGACCACTAATGGCTGAGACCTCCCTCTTTGCTGTTCAAGATGGCTGCCATCCAAGATGATGACCATGAGGGAAAGTGGAAGTGTGGAGGTCGGATAAAGGTCATCAAACAAAAAAGAAAGGTTTCTCTGTGTGTGTGTGTGTGTGTGTGTGTGTGTGTGTGTGTGTGTGTGTGTGTGTGTGTGTGTACCTGTTTAGACATCTTTGTGGGGACCAAAAGGCGGACAATTATGTCAATTAGTTGTCGTCACTAAGACATGAAAACAAGAATGTGTGTGTGTGTGCGTGCGTGCGTGCGTGCGTGCGTGTGTGTGTGCGTGCGTGCGTGCGTGCGTGCGTGCGTGCGTGTGTGTGTGTGTGTGTGTGTGTGTGTAAAACAGTGCTGCACACAGGAGCTGTCTAAAGCAGTCTTTATACCCAGTGTATCTGTCAGTCAGTCTGGGTTTTCGATCTCGCTCTCTTTGCAGCTTTCTGGTATAATTACTGCACACACAGATGTTTTGCCTGAACCCCCTGCAGACTCATGAAATTCAGATGAGCCGACTTTCTTTAAGTCAGTTAAGCTGATGAGAGGCTACAGCTGTGTGGACAACAGCACCTGCTCTGCCTCTGTTGTTTTCTTTTGTCTCAATATGTTTCTTGTTATCTCACATTTATGTCTCATTGTCAAAGCTGGTATGTAAGACAGATGTAAGTCAAAGCCACGCATATCTCTAAAGTTAGATGTGGTTCTTTCTCGTCACGAGTAAAAACAAGATGATGATGACCAACTTGCTTAAAGATGCTTTGAAACAGCAGCTCTTAACGCAGTGCTGCTCATATTTCATATAGAGTCTCTGTTTATGTTTGATAAAGTACTCATATTAACAGGTAAATACTGTCATAGATTTGCATTTATTTTCACATTTTATTTCGAATGCACTCAGATTCCAGTCAGCTTTACTTCCAGTCATCATCACCTGTAAGTAATCATCCAATCAGGGCTCTCTGTGTGCAGCACAGGTTCCCTTTGTTCTGTGCCACAATGTCTTGTTACGCTCTGCGGTCAATCTTACCCTTTTTGTTTTGTAACAAGGTTTTCATTTGTATGGTTCTTGTATGTTTGTTTGTTTGTTTCATTTCTAATTAGAACTGTAAAGATCAGAGTCCAGAGGCCGGGAGCAATCTGCTCAAACCTGTGATGTTACGACAACAAACACAGATTAAACCATAAACAAGAATTTAAAGTTACATTTGATTAAAAATAACCAAAATAATAATAAAATGACTGAATCATTGGTCATTAGTCTTAAAAAAACCCAACAACATTACTTTATTTTGTCTTCTGGGGTGTTGCAGCAGAACGAGAGCTCGAGGTTATAAAAGACTAATTTTAAGTGGGATTGACATGCTTTCCTTCCCAGTAATTAGCTGTGGACACCAGTAATGTGTAGAGTAATTGCATGTTGCTGTGTTTTAATTAGTTGCATGCTGCTTCCCCAGGTGGCCTGTAAATAAGCCACAGACACAGAGAAGTGCTGACCATCACGGCACAATGAACACAGGATTTCCATCCTTATCCCACTACATTAACCCCCCGCACGGTGCTGTTTGTAGAGAAATGAAAAATACTTACATTACGATCGTATTTCATTCATCTCTCTGTGTGTGGTCTCCACTGCATTTACATTCCCCTGATGTTTAAGTGAACCAGCACAGACACATTTCAGTTATGCTCTTGTTTATGGCCGAGCTGATGTGAGTACTGGCTGCAGATCCAGCAGATATAACACCGTCCTGCAAACAAACAAAAAATATACCATTTGTCCTTTGATCGAATTTAAAAACAAGGAAGGCTGATATTAGAAAAAACAAACAAAAAAACCAACGCTAAGTGCTGAAATAAGAACTTAAGCTAAATGATTTTAAGCTTTTTAGGCTAAAAAAACCCCCTCATTTATTAGTTTATGAGCTGATAAAACAGTTTCGATAAAAATAATAAATGTTGGCTGGTTATAGCTTCTAAAATGCAGAATTCACCATTATCTATTTATAAACACCATTTATTGTATTTATCATATTATATATTTAAGTGGAAGATTTTGGGGGATTTGAGAGTTTATTTGGACAAACAGGACACTTTAAGATCTCACCTTGGCTTGAGAAAACTTGGATTTGCCATTTTTACACACATTTCACAAACTAAAACATGATTAGCAACAGATTAAGTGGCCATATTTAAATGAACTCAACAGCTGGATTTATAAAATTTCAATATCTGTTTGTTCCCACCTTTCTTTAACGGATTACTGTGATATTTGAACACTGATAACACTGAACACAAATACAGATGAAATTAGCATTACAAGATTAAAGTTCTTTTATTTGAACGGAAGAACAACAAAAACATAGCAACTAACAATTTACAACAAACATTTTCAGTCCTTAACATGCCGATCCAAACAATCACCAGTCACCGTGCTTCCCAGTGTTGGAAATTCAAAGAAAATAACAACAATCATAATCATGAAAGATTAAGCTAGTGTCATCTTTCACTGGACACCAGGTGTAAAGTCAAGCCTAGTGGGCTGGAGCTTAGAGTGGAACAAATCTAGTATCTTTATAACTCTCGGCTGCTTGACCTTCCACCAGGGCAACACCGCATGACTGCAACATTACTTCTTGCCAAATCTCTGAGGCACGGCCATACTCCAGATCTGACCGGGGGCAGCCTCCCAGTCACGGGAATGCATCTGATCCTCCAGCACAACCTGCCCTCTGGAGCTGCGGCCAAACCTGTGACGGGAAAAGCACCAAGAGTGGGAATTATTTCAATTAATTCAACTCCAAACTATGATTTTAGATAAATAAACATCTGTAAACGCAGACCAGAAAATACAAAATATTGATGTTGATGTTGTGATCTTAGCTGGGCCTCAGTTACATTTGAGCTTGAAGGACTGTTACAGAGGAAGGTCGCTTGAAGATGAGACCAGTTTAATGAACCCAGCTTTGCCATAAGAATCGTTTTGACTGTGAATGATTTTTACAAACGGACATTTCAAGTACATAATGGGTCATTTTGATCTTTTAAAATTCAGATATGGAAAGTAGTTGCAAATGGCTAAATGGATTTTCCTCTTCCTGTCTTCCAGTACACGGTGCGACCTACTGTATATCATAATCCCTTTAAATAGTTACAAACTACCCACATGGTGTATTTTTGAAGAAAGAATGGGTAAAAAATGATTTGGTGACAAGCCCAAACTACATCAGTGAACTTCCTATATTAGTGTTTTTCTGTAAACACATCTGATAGGAAAACTTGAAATGTAGATTAATACAGGCGATGTGATGCCACTGACCTCTGTGGCTGATGGAGGACAGACTCCCTGGCTTCTCTCTGAGCTCCGTGCAGCAGGGCTCTCAGCAATGAAGTCAGCAAGCGATCATCAGTGTCGCTATCTCTGTTTTCACTCTCCTGGAACACACCAGGACACATTTAAGGCTACACAAGCACACACCGTCGTGTCAAACTTTCTTCTTTTTTTTTTAAATAGAACATGAAGAACATCACAAACTTAAAAGGCTGATGACTCCAAACAGTCTGTCCTACTGTGGCAAAAAGCCTTGAGATGTAGATATTAAGGCACCAAGGCTGAGAGATGTACATGGTGCACACCAAAATATCCATTCGCTTCATTTTATGCAAAGTAAAACCCAGATCTGTCCGTCCCTGCATGTCACAAAGAGAAAATCTAGTACTCGTGATCTTCTTGTCCTTTATCTGATTCGCTATCCTGCCCCCGACTATCTGCTCACACCAGAATATATAACAGTGTATTTCACACTGTTGCATGAAGAGGAACACCATCTGAAATCTAAATGGGCTGTGTGATTTATCCTGTCTCATTTGATAAAAGGCTCAAGTCGCATTTACATACAATCCTCTCAGAAAATGTTGGCATGTACCAGAGCAGGCAGTCCATATTTAAATCAGGCACAAAGTATGCATAAAAATCACCACATGTGCTTCAGCGATAGGATTTCAGTTTTAAAGCTTCAAATGATCATAAAATAGACTGTCAACATGTACGTGAAATGAAAATTAACAGGTTTTTCAGTGGTTTGATTGTCTCACCAGCCCCAACAGGCGGTCAGGCATGCTCTCCTCTGAGCTGCCAGGCAAGATGTCATTTTTGTCCAGGCCGGCTTGGATATGAAGAGCGTGACTGACGCCAGCCATCGCCATAATCAGTGCCAGAAGAGTCACCGCTGCAGCTGTGTCCATGTTCTCAGACTTGAGAGGAGGTCAGACAAACACTGATGACAAATATAGAAGAGGAAAGAGAAGAAGATGGCTGTCTAAGCAGACTTGCTAAGAACGAACTTCAGTGCTGGTCACATCCTCAGCGGGTCTTATATACACCTCGTGGTCACTGGCAGGATGTCTCAGGAGAGCTGATGAAAGATGCTACTGTACAACGGGGAACAGGGGACAGGATGGAGGAAGAGCCTTAACTAGGTCCATTTAGCTCGGATCAGGCATTAGTGATGACTTAGCACCAGAGTGTGTTATTATGTGGCCCCCAGGGTCGTGCAGCACAAACCAGTTATTAAACAAATAAATCTGTGCAAATGGACCCGGACCCACCCATCCCAAGGTAATGCACAGAGCATATACAATATATAACAGATTAGTCATGTGACTTCAGTTATACAGGAAGAAATTCAAAGCACACACTGTATTCAGAAGAACTGCAACAATTACCAAAAAATATAAATAAATAAAATGCATGCGCTCTGGGCCTTGATGTTGCCTCTTAAATCATCTTCTGTATGAAACAAGCTTTCTTTGTAACTACCCGAACTTTAATCCTACTTTCTTCTGATTGGCTGCCCCTGACAAACAGAAGGTTTGAACAGCAGGTGGGTGGAGATTCTGTGCTCACAGCTAGAGCTGTGGACCTGTGATGACCATATAATGGATCTCCTTTTCATGCACTGTAGATTATTTGCTTTCTCCAAAGCTTTATTGACATGAATGTAAAGTAAACCTTGGGTCAATAATAAGACTCTGGCTCATCAAACCCTTTGCTTACACAGAGTTTTCTTTAACAAGCAGATCAAGGGGTTTTAGGAAGAAGCAAACGATGCCTAAAAATGAAACAATTCATCTGTTAAACGTCAGCTCGCTTCCTTCCATTATCTTTCCAAGTAACACCAGCTTTTTTTTATTAGTGAGAGTGACACTTGCTTTATTAGGGGTACTTGTTCAGTTTAATGTTGCCTCAGTGTGTGTGTGTGTGTGTGTAATAATTAGTCACTTCCACATCACCAGATTTGGCTCATCAAAGTGCCTAATGGGTGACAATCCGCTTAAGCACGCACGCACATACAGCCTCTTTTTAACTACCATGGCAACCAGGATGACATCTAATGGATTCTGAGAGTTTTAGTTTTCATTAATGAGATCAGAAGCTTTTGGATTACATGAAAATCAAAGTTACTCACTCTGACTCACAAAAGTGAGTTTATACTGTTTCTAATAAGAGGACAAAAATAAACCCTTGTTTAGTTTTCTGTGATCCCATTGCTCAACCATCCGATCATCCATCCATTTCTTACGTCTATCCCAGCTTTCACAGGGCCAGAGAAAAATAAAACTGTGGTCATACATGAGTTCATGTCTTTTATGCCTTTCACTGGTTTTCCATCAGTGTTTTGGAAATTTTGGAGGGTGTTCGGTGTAAAACATGAGAAGGGCAGTATAGGTCTGAGATCTGTTCCCCAGCAGTGTGTCGATTTTTTATTTTTTTTAATTTAATTTCAGTGTATCTAAAAGCTGCAGAGGTGCAGGGCATGCTGTTTAGCTTAGCATAAATACAAGTAATCAAGCTTCTTCTTCAAGCTAGTAATTAGGCTTCTTTAAGCTTGTTCAGAGCTTATTACTCTGGGTTTTTGTTGCTCTAATAATCACAACATAGCATGTTAATAAGAAAGGTAGTTTTTTTTTTAAAGTATAGTTACATTTTTTTTAAAACTCTGTTTTCACTCTTAATGCTATTAAGCTAAGCTACGGTCCTGCTTCAAGCTCTGTATTTAATTTAGCTCACAGAATTAATACATTTCTCTAAATTGATTGTGTTGTACTTGCACAATAAAACTGGCTATTTTTATTGGTAATACAATTTACTAATTTTATTTCTTACACCAATCCGTCATAATGCAGAGTCAGGTTAGATGCTGGTGAAATACTCTAAAGTATGGATATCATGTTTTACATAATTTATTTTCTATAAATGTAATACCTAAAAAAAAACTATTTAAAAGACTCATATCACTAATGGGTCCGAGTTAAAAATAAACTTGAAAATGATCGTAAGATTTAATGTTCCGTTTTTGACTTTTTTAAATTTATCAGCCAGTGCGCAAGCCGACCACAGACCATGAATATTTATGTCACATAAACAAAACAAGATGCTTTATTTCTTCTTCGAGAAGAGTTACAATCAAACATTAAAGACAAACCCATCTCATCTGCACCCCTTACTGTCCTGTTCATCTTTATGTTAACAAGCACAAATACTCAAGAACATTATGGGCAACATTTCCATGAAAAACAAAATCTATTCCAGACAAGTAGTTATATTATAGCTTTTACAAAATTTACATGCGTTGTGTTTTCGTTTTTCCCTCCTATTTAAAATAACTACAGAAATAATGTTTTATTTCTCAGAGTGTTACCGCCACCTGGTGTTATATAAGTGAATTGCAGCTTTTACACATCCTTGGTTTTTGTCTGTACATCACTGGGTGATCTCTGCATAATGATCAAATTAAGCGGTCTGTCAGGTTTACCTCAATTTATTTTATTTTTTTTATTTACAACCTTTAAACAGTGCAGCCAATCCAACGAAATCAATAAATAAAACACCGAACAATGACCAACAGAAAATTTGGGAACATCAGAAAAAGGACATGCAGCTAGTATAAGATTGTCCAGCAATACCTAAAAAAATCAAGCTGACCCTTCATGCTTTACATCCACTTCATCAACCCAGATTAGATCCAAAGAGAGTTTGTCTGGTTCTGATACACATTATGTTCGCGCTGCTTTGTTCATGTAAAAAATAACAACAAAGGTTTTTCCCTGTCTTCATGTTGCTTCAGTGCAGGAGGGCTGTTTACTTGTACACCGGTGTCCAACAGATGTTTCAGGGGAGTATGATCTAATTTGCAGTAGCCTTGCGTTTGTAACCAGTGGCACACCATCTGCCACCTTTACAATAAGGCACTTGTACGCAATTAGAAGTGTCAGTAATGAAGTGAAAGGAGTGTCATACTGGTACGAGTGGCGTACATTAACAAGAACAGTGTGACAAGCAGGTTAATGCAGTCCAACAAAAAAAAAAAGATGTTACCTGGTGAAACATCTTTACATTACAACTCATGAGAAAAATATGGCGGCATCACTCAGACGTCACATTGTAACTAATTCACTCATTCGTAGCAGTTTAGGTTTTAAATTGAGGCTACAGTAAGTTTTCATACTTATTCGATTTTTTTACACTGTTATGTCATCATAAGACATCCATAAAAAAACTACCAGAAATTTTCATAAACAGATGAAGAGCACACGATACCTTAAATATTGCTTTTTTTTTTAATCTGACACTTGTTCTTATTCAAGTTACTCAGGCAATTGAACAAAGCCCTACAAAAGCTATCAATGAACTTTTTAAATGGCTTCTTGAGCCAACCCAGAGTAATCGTCGAGCCCAGAAGACAACACATTCATCGAAACACGAACATCCACCCACCCAGTGCTTTAACCAGTACTAAAAAAAAGTCCTTTATATATAGAAAAATGCATTTTCTTTTCATTGCCCATATGAATCTTCAGTCTTACAGTATTTAAGGCAAAAAGTAGTCTTTGTCATGGGCACTGGCTTCTTTACTATAATGTCCAGTATATCTGTGTGTGTCTGTTAGGATCTGCATGTGGTGCTTATGCATGTCTTTGATTTTCAGTCCTTCTTTCTGATGTCAGACAGTGAAGCAGCAGTGAGGGCTGGGGAACGTACTCAGCAGCTCGACTGGTTTTAATGTTGTCGTAGGCCTTCAGTACAATACTATGATATTGATTTAGACTAAATAAGCTATGTAAGGCCTTCAGTAGGCTACAGTATTGAGAAAACGCATCAGTATGTAAGCAATGATGAAGTGAGGTGTGCACAACGTTTCGTGATCCCAGTCTCTGTGCACTTTTTTAGTCAGTTAATTCAACAGCAAAGACAATGAGTGTTGCACTTTTTTTTTTCTTTTTTTTAAAGTCAGGGCATCAAAGCAGGTTACGAGGTCCCGTCGCTCCAGTGTGTGGCCCATTCCTTTTTTTGGACGCCTCCTGACTTCTCAGTCTGAAACTGAGGCCGGTCCTCGCGAGGAATCTTGACCGCGTGGTACTGAGGCAGTTTGTCCTTGTAGTGCGCCCGTCGGAAGAAGCCACACTATTGACCCAGGGAGGAAAGTGGGTCGGAGTGCACACAGAAGAAGGGAAAGATGGATGGAGGAGGCAGAAGGGAAGGAAAAAGAATTAACCAGTGCCACTTTTAAGGGACTGTGGTAACTACAGTTGTTAAACTGTGTTTGAGGAGGTGCTGTGTTACTCAATAGCATGCCTTCTAAGAAAAGTATCCACTCTTATTCATTGCGTTTAGGTAAAGCTTTATAGTGCGTCTCACAGATAGGAAGGCAAAGTGATTACCTGATTACCAGCTGCAAATAAAGTGACTTTTTAATAAAAAATAAATTTAAAACAGCACACCAACCAAAAAGCACACTCTCATGCTCAACATTTATAACCTTGCACCAGCCTGAAGTGTCTGCGATTAACACACCAACACACTGAAGTACCGCTAAGCAGATTTACACTCATTAAAAGGAACAAAGACATCCACTGATCCTAACGACAAGTTCAGTCTGGCACCTGGAAAAGTTGATCAGTTATTGAATGCATGTCAAATCGTTAATAGATTTTTAGGAAGAGGGGACCGCGTAGAAATGAACAGTCTTCTGAGAATGATGCCAGAATGAACAAGTGCAGATAACTGAAAAGTAAGAGGCACAAAACACAGCACAGCAGGCATGTTAAAGCCTTGAAGGAGAGATGGCTGGATGGTGTTCAACAGGCACAGATTAGGTGACTAGAAAACAAAGGTTTTAAATTATTTTACAGAACAAAACACCGAAAACAGTTTCAGTGAACCAACAACTGAGACTAGCAAAGTAGCTGCTCATGGGAGACATTAATATTAAAGGTTGTTGTTAAAATAGGAGACATTTAGGCTAATACCTAGCATTAGGCTATATGTGCAACTAGCCACCTATGTAGAGATAGCAGATATGTGTTTCTATAATAAGGTATGATGATTTCATACATTTTAGGGGAATTAAATACAATGAAAATAGCTTTTTTAAAGTTTGGGATCAAATCATGAATGTAGGCAACACAGTTCATATATGCTAACTGGCCACTTTACTGGGTACACCTGTACAGATGCTTGTCAGTTGAAAAGTCTTATTAGTCGCTCACATGGCAAGATCTCCGTATATTTAGGCTGACAGAAATGGCCAAGATGACCTGCTGACATCTATGTCTTTCATGAACTGATGATTTGCTGGGATTTTTCTACACAACCATCTCCAGGGTTTACAGAGACAGTATCCAGTGTCCTGCCTTGTTGGCAGAGGAGAATTTCCAGCATCTTTTGAGCTGATGCAAGGCAAAATTCAAATAACCCCTTGTTGCATGCAAGGTATTCAGGATAGCATCTCTGAATGCACAATGCACTGAACCTTGAAGTAGTTGAACTCAAGCAGCAAAAGGCCACATTGGCTGCTGCTGTCAGCTAGGAACAGGAAACTGAGACTGCATTTCACACGGGCTCATCAAAACTGGGCAACAGAAGATTGGAAAAACTGATGAGTCTCAATTTCTGCTGCAACATTCAGATGCTGGAGTCAGGCGACCAAGACAGATGACCAAGTGTAGCCATAATCTGATGGCTGCTTCCAGCAGGATAATGTTCCATGTAACTCAAATAATCTGAAACTGGTTTCTTGAACCTAACAATGAGTTGCCTCAACGAGCAACAAACACCAGATCCCTTTGGGGTGTAATGAAATGGGAAATTAGCATCATGCGTTTATAGCTGACAAAGTGTGTGATGCTATCACGTAAAAATGGACCAAATTCTCTGCGGAACGTTTCCAGGACCTTTTTGAATCTGTGTCATGAAAAAATAAGGCACCTCTGAAGGCGAAAGTGAGTGCAACTAGCGAGGTGTACCAAATAAAGTGGTTGCTTAGTATAAATGTTTTACCTATTTAATGAAGGTTTAATTTAAAAATGAACAGACACATAAAATATAACCCAGATAAATAATTTTATACCCCCTTATGGAGCTAATAACCTCTTATTTTAATTCTCAATCTGCCTGCAAACATTGTCCTGTAAAAATGAGTGATGGCAGAAACTAGAAGCCACCTTTTGTCTATATTGAAGAATAAAGTAGGAAAATGCTAAGAATCTGGTAAATCTGTCTTTTTTTTTTGTCATTATAATGTTTTTCTTTCTACTAATATAAACAGGAACAAAGGTAAAGAAGGCTTTACAAGAGATCAGTTCTCTTGTATCTCATGTGTCACTGCTATGATGCCACCTGAGATCATCTGAGCCTACATTTGCTGTCATGCTGTAATGAACACCACCGGCCTTCGAGTGAATTGAGGAACAAAGACGACTGCAGGTGAAGATTTTTACCGCTTGGAGTGAGAGGAGGAGGGGAGAGCAGGCCAGAGGGGGGTATACTTTATATTATTGTTCTGTCGCCTGCTTCTCCGCCTCCGAGGGTTGGACCCCCAAATGGGCACGGTAGTACTCCGTCTCATAATGATGGCGTCGCTCACTGCGTTTGAAGAACCCACACTGGGGCGGGGTAGTGGGGAAAACACAGATATATAACAGAGGGGATTCCCCGATAGAGGTGAGGAGGAAAGAAAAGGGAACAAAACACAGATTAGAGCGTCACACAGAGGACAAACATGAGGACAGAAGAGGAAAGGCACAGGTGAGAGTGAGCTGGAAGGAATAAAACATTTGCAGGACAGATCAGAGCAAGGCAGACCAATAACGGACGGCCCAGAGTGAAGGCAACTGCAGTGACATCAAAGAAACGTCACTCAGGATCCTGCAGCTGTTGAACTTTGATGGAAAGGAAAAGAGTACTTGAGGACTAGTTAACTTACTTTACTAAAATATTCCAGTTTATTGTGACTCTTCTTCCGCATTTCAGGTGGAACTATTACTGCTTTAAATCCACTGCTGTGCAAATGAACCCTGTAAGTCTGTAACTGTATCCGACGTGTTTTTGGACCTCTATATCATCAATTTTTAAATTGTAAAAGTAATTTTTGAGCAATGAACTGCAAAAAATGATACATTAAGAATATCATACTCATGTGTTATGCAAACAATAAGTCATAAATGCATAAATGCAAATTGACTGTACAAATATATATAATTTCATTTTTTGTGCATCTAAATCTTCATGGTTTTGGCTTCAGGGTTAACATCTTATATGACCTGCAATCCATCTTAGAAAAGTGCTCACTTGCTAGTTAGCTAGCACTACTTTAAACAAATACAGAATAAGAATTTTCTCTAATAAATTGTGTAAATTGTTAAATTATAAATTATTAAGAATTATTATTTTTAGTATTACAAAGAAAGTGTTTTTACTCAGTTGCCACCAGAGATGTAATCCGATTACTTTTTTCAAGTAACGAGTAAAGTAAGGGATTGCTATTGCAAAAACGGTAATTAGATTACCGTTACTTTCCCGTAGGAACGCTGCGTTACTGCGTTACTAAAACCGTGATTCTTTTGCGAGAATGTCTCATGACAGTGACGTAAGCAAGTGCAACGTTGGTGACAACAGCTGTGTGCAGATCAACAATGGATCACATATCGAGTACGGAGAGAGTATGAGCGTGCAGCGTTTAAAGCGTGGAAGTACTGACCTTACTTTAAGTTTGATTCCATAAAAAGTGACAAAAACATTAGTGTCCGTTGTGCGTGGGAAGAAAACTTCTTTTTACAAGCACCAAGTGCTCTACCACGTGATGGGAAACTCACAGAGAAACTCGTGGATTCTTCCGCTGACCGCTGCGGCACACCTGCACCAGGGTAAACCTCCGCCTGCCCTACTCCTGCTTTACAGGTGAAAATAGAGCAATAGGACCGCTAGTCTTTGACTTTATTTATTTTCTGCTGTGTTTTACTTGCATCTATTTGAAAGACTGAGTGTAAACACAAAAAATATTTTATTTTATGTGCTGGAATGTGCAGAAAATAGGTTTAAATAGGTTTAAAACAAATTTCTTCCAGTCAGAGAATGTTGCATATAATTAAATGTTTGCTTGATGCATAAAGTTAAAAGATTAAAACTAATAAAACAAGTTTTAAAAAGAGACTTTTCCATTTGATTACATTTTGTATGATGGATTATGCAGAAAAAGTAGAATTGGGCTGAAAGATCTATCGCTTTATCACCTCTTCAGGTTGTAAATCGTGTTTTTAAAAAGTAACTAAGTAACTAAGTAATTAATTACCTTTGAAAATAAGTAATCAGTAAAGTAACGGGATTACTTTTTGGGGGAAGTAATCAGTAATTAGTTACTGATTACTTTTTTCAAGTAACTTGACCAACACTGGTTGCCACCCAAAAGTAAATTGTCAATTTTTAATGTATTTTCTTCTATTTTCTTCTTTGACATCATTTTTCACATAAAACATTACTATATAAACATTTATATGTAAACCTGTCTTATTTTCCTGTTTGATTTTTTTTTAATCTTTCCACTACTGTTAATGATAAAGACCTACAGTTGAATAAAAAGACAAAAAACACAGTGAAAAAGTAAAGACAGACCATTTGAGATCTCATGGACTACCTTCCATAGCATGAGGACCAGCAGTGCCAGCAGCAGGACACCTGCCAGGATGGCAATGAGGATGATCCACCAGGGGATCCAGTACTGGTCAGTAACACCGTGCTCGGGATAGATCATCACTGAAACCTGATAAGGAAGAAAAGATATTCAGCTCAAAGCTTGAAGCAATGCACAAACAGCAATTTAACAGTAAAAATGTTTATTTTTTAAATGAATGTGTGTGAAGTACCAGTGCAGCAGCATCCTTAAGGACCAGATGTTTGATGCTGGACTTCACAGTGATGTTGGCTCTGACCAGCAGCTCCAGAGCACTGACTGCTGGGAAGTCCTAAGAGACAGACAGAAACAAAGCCAGTAGCAAGTTTGTGTTTAAAACAAGGAAAACTGCACAGAGAAGCATTAAAATTTTAGCCAAAGCAACATAATGTTTGCTCCACTAATTACATCATATAAACTATTCACACAGTTTAATAAAACTAGTGTTTGAGCCAAAACTATGAAATAGTGAGATTTAAAGAGAAAACAAACTAGACTCTATTTCCTTTAGGTGCTTTGCTGATCCCTTATTTCCTAAGGGATCATTACATGATTAAAGGAGTCCGTCCAGATGCAAACATCATTTATCCAGGCTTGTGACCTCTTGTTCTCCTCGTCCCAAGGAGGAGATACAAACAAGGCAAATTTAATGACAAATTCAATTTCAAAATTGTAAATAAATTTCTACTAAAAAAGAGTTTCCAGTCAATTTTATTGATGTTTGATGGAAAAGCAAACTAACATATTCACATATTCTTACTCTTTGATCTCAGTGAATATTGAAAATTGAAAGTTCATTTGACTTGGTCGCCAGACATCGTCTGTAACATACGAGCTTCCTGACATCAGTCGTCACTGTGTAAATGCGTTTGCTGCAGTTATCGCTCACTCGCTGCTCGCTGCAGCAGCTGTGACAGTTGGACTGAAGCTGAGCTTGAGAGTAATATTCAGAAAGGTGCTGATGTAATATTACCTCTATGAAACTGCTGTTCCACAGTCTGGCGTGGATTTTAAGCACAGCCTGACCGGAGAAGCTGTGGAGAGGACACTGGAACAGCACACAGCGTGCTGACCCCAGCAGGCAATCCTAGAAAACAAAGTCACACCTGAATGTAAACTGCTGTGGAAATGAAAGAGGACTACGTGTTCACATTTTAAAACTGTTGAGTTGTTTGAGTGCATTGGCAGGAAATCAATAACCCACGTTCTGGTCTTTTCCCTGGCTCTCTGCTTCTTGTCCTTCTTACCAGTTTGAGCGACTTGCGTCTGTCTGAAGCTGCCACAGCAGGCGTGGTCTGTCCCACGCTGCCTTTAGTCATGATCTGACCTTCCTCCTCAGGGTGGGAGCGGCGTTTTCGCCCAACCTGCTGAAATAGATGCATTTATATGCATGTTTCAACAAAAGGTTCAAAAAGGTTTTGTCAAAATACAAAGAGACAGCATATAATATATTATAAAGGATTTTTTTCATTAACTTCTCTCCTAAAACAGTGTAAAACACAGAAAAAGAGAAGATTAAATGAACTGCTAACATACGTCATTCAGCACTGACTTCTGGACTGAGTGACTGAGTCCTTATCTTATTCCTATTATTTCTGTCACTTGCTGTTAAAACATGGACTTGTGAGCCTTTTTCCAATGAAATAAATTGCTCTTCAAAAATATTGTTTGCCCTGAAAAATTAAAAAAAAAAAATTTTGAGAAAAAATGCAACTGAAATATTATTTATTATTATTTATTCAGGGAAACATGACTAGTACAAAATAATTGTATACCAATCAAGTACCTTTCATTTGACCAGATTCCATTAAATGTAATGCTTTATATTTTACTTATGTAACAATATATCATGAAAAATTAACATGTACTCAAATTAGTTAAAGTCAGCATATATATTTTTGTGTGTATGTGTAAACAAATGAGCCAGTTCAAAGTCGGCAGTGACTTGCTCCGCCTACCCCGTGACTGCCCAGCTCTGCAGGTGAGGAGCCCTGTAGCTTCAGAGGATTCAGAGCTGATGTAGGGCTGCACTGTGTTTCCGGGTGGCCTTGAAACGTCAAGCTGGCAGGATACAGGAGCCATTTCTCATTGGCCAGCTCATAGGGCCACATAATGTTGAGGAAGGCAGAGCCAAGTGTCTGGAGAGCTTGACCGGGATTAGCAACCTGACAGAGGGAAAAAAAAGAAGCTTACATTTAATAAAGTATGTTCATAGACGTTTCTGTCTTGGGTCCTTTTTTTTTTGCTATTATGAAAAGATAAAATAAACAAGACGGACTGAGAGAAGGCAAACCTCTCTGGGCAGTATTTACTTTTAAGGAGATAGTATTGTATTTTGTAAATATTCATTTTGAGTTCTCTCTTGTTTTTAAAGGTACATTAAGAAGTTGCAGTGCAGTAAAAGCAAGTCCAATGAGCATGCTTTTGTTATTGGCCCCACTGAAACCTATTTTAATATACTTATAATATACTTTTTTCTTCTTCTTTTTTACATGTAGGTGGCAAAACAGCATCCCAGATAGCCACAAACTCTTTTCTCACCACAAACTCAAAATCCACAGCGCTGCCGATGTCGTCCAGACTGCTCATAGCACTCTCACCCCTCACTGCACCGCTGAAGAACAGCTTGTCGGGATTGACGCGCCTAATACAGAAAGTACAGTGACCATCAGTGTGTCAGAAGGCTGGAAACACAAAACTTAACATTACTATCATTACATCACTGTCTATTTCCTCACTATTCAACCACTTTTACTGATGAGCAAAGCATTCATAATTGAATTTAAAAACCTTTAATAAATGAGCTAAATATTATTAAAATACATGTGGTTTCATTTTAAATTTTCACACTTCCAAAGGTCATTCTCTGGTTAGAGAGGTATAAAGTGAGCACATTTCCACTTGTTTATAATGGTGCAGGCATAAACACATGAAGTCCTGGTTTTAAATCTTGAACCTCAGTGTGGAAAAAAACACAGCTTCAGCGAAGAGTTGGAACAAGCTGATCAAATTTATGTGACAGATAATGTGGAATGAAATGATTTTACCAACCATAAAGCATGTGAGGGTGTTTTAGTAGACCTACATAAAGCAGCTTTACTGCCACAGACTCCTTTATAGACTGAAGGTGTTACTCACCCACTGACAGACAGAGGGAGCTCTATCACAACTTTAGCGTAAGCTGTCACAGGGACCAAGTCAGGCTGTTCGCTGATGCTGAGGACAAAACGATGAAAGAACTCAGATGAAAGTCAAAACATAAAAAGTAAGAATGTGATCTTTGTTGTCACATATCAGGGAAAATGTGGAAAACTTACGTTTTCAGTGAGAGCTCAGCTGTCAGCTCGGTGGTCTCAATAGTGATGTTAGCTGTGCTCAGACTGATGGAAAATTTCAGCTGAGGGAAAAACATGAGAATAAAGTTTTTTTTTAAAATATGTTTTTGCTTCTTTTGTTGAGTTTAACAATAAACACACAGTTTTGTCTTACTTTAGAGTTTCGTTTGACGGGGTTTCCCAGGTCGCATTCAACCTGGGAGCCATTCTGGTTTGCTTGACATCTCATCTGCAGTCAAATCAGACAAATACTATCAGAGGAACACGTCATCAACTCTAAAACGATAGTCTGAAACTATATTTAGCAGATCTCACACCTGCTCTGGGATCCTGGAGCCGGCGTATGACAGTGTGTTTGGCAGGGAGATAATAAGCTGAGCAGCATGAGCATCATCGCCATCCTCCTCGGGGTAAAGAGGGTCAGAGGGCATGTTAGTGACGGTGATGTCCAGCACCACCAGCCGCTGATCTGAGAGAGAAAACACCTGCACATCGTCCTCATCTCTGTAAGACGGCAAAGGAGGCAAAAAAGACAAAACATTTTTAAAGAGAGGCATTTCAACATAGTCTGAAGGTTGAGCAGAAATAAGCTGAGTAAGCAATCTTAAGATAATTGTAGATTTTTTGTGGTAGGCCTGTAAACTGTAAACTCTTTATTCCAATATGACACTTTGCCTATGCATTCATCTGCAGTGACAGCTACAGAGGAGCTTTTGGGAGATTAGTTAGAAAAGCTTGAACTGTTTCAACTTAACATTACTTCAGCGTAAGATTTATTGTTATTTATTTAATAAAAAAAATTAAAACAATAACAAATTAGATATGATACCATACTGAAGATTTGCCATTAATCATCACTATCATCTCAGTCAGACAACAAAAAACTGTTGGGGTGTCGGGCTGCACAGCAGATACTTACTTTGGCAGAGGGATGAAGAGGTCAGAGTTCAGGGGTCGAGTACCAAACTGGTAGCTTAGCTTCAGGTTGCTCTGGCAGATTTTGTCATTGCCGCATCCTTCTCGCAGAAAGTTCACCTTCAGGGATTAAAAAAGACAAATATTAGGCTGAGATCAGGAATTCAAGAGGTTTTATAGTTTTAAACTTTTGTGGGTTTTTATAATCTTATGCCAAAGAAATTGGTCAATCATTTGATTAACGCTGACAACTCATTTTATGCTTTAAATGATTTATCAGTTCACTAAATACTGCACTGGGTGCATTGCTGTATGCTACAAAAGTGTATATGCAGTTGCAAAGGTAAGTAAGAGGTAAGCTTAATGAGGAGCCTGTCGTTGAGTTGAGTTGAAAAAGTTTAAAAGCAGCCCAAGTATAAGAACAGGTTTAAATGCTCTGTTTTGAGTTTATTTTATGTGTCACAGATTTGGCTTAAATGATCCTTGCTGAGTCTAAATTAATGAAGCAACACAATGTTGATGGAAAGCATTGCATAAAGCTTTGGCTTGTTTATGTAGTAAATTATGAGCAGCAGGAGCTCATAAAAATTAAATCATCCTTAAAAATACTTCTTTTCCTATTTTGCTGCAGACCTCAGAGTGGAGCGTATTGGAAGGGGAGACATTGAGTATCGGCGGCAGCTTCTCCAGCCTTTTTGCAGAGTGTCTGCGTGGTGGCACGGGCTTGATAGTGTGGGTTATGACCAAAGAGATGGGACGCAGTTTGTCACGGATGTTCTCCTGCACAGAGGGAAAATGTAAAATTAAACTTCTGGCCAAAGTTACAGCAGAAAAGAATGAAATAGTTAATTAAAGAAATGTCTATTCAACTCAGCGTCCTTTTCATACTGGGATACTCCATACAAATCTGCCTTCCACAGTAAAAGAAAGAAACACATCCATGAAATTAAATTACTGACATGCAGCTGGAAGACAGCGTTGGTGCACACAGCGTGACGCTGCCGATTTAGCTGCACTTCTTCTGTCTGTGTGTACTCCGGCTCCAGTAAACTGCGGCCCAGGAAGGTAACGCGATGCGGGAGGCCCACCTTCCTGCGCTCTGTGTCTGCTTCAAAGCGCACTACGAGGGCTTGAATGGAGTAAAATGGGGGAGCACATAGAGGGAGACAGATGGGTTGAAATACAGAAATGTCAGGACACACACACCGAAAGAGCACTTAAAGAACCCACCGGGGACAGAAGATATACTAAACCCATCTGAGGAGGTACAGTATTACACAGCTGTGATTTAATCATAATAAGATCTAATGTTACCTCACAGATAAGGTTACTTTCTACCGTAAATAGAAATGACTCCTGTCACTGTGGGGAGTGATGCAAAGCCCCGCGAGAGCAAAAGACAGAAACAGTCGTGGAAGCCGATGTGTGACTTACTAATGTGTGGAGAGTAGTGAGTTGGGTACGCTACGAAGGTGAAGCAAGCCTTGACCTCCACACTAAAAACAGAAAACCACGAAGAGGAAAAAAGACATGATCTTTAGGAGCTTCAGGACTATAGAAGAACTTTAAATGTTTTTATTATCAGTTTGTCTGGTTAAGTTATCCTATAAGTTTAGTGCATTATGAGTGAGTGAGTACCAGACTCCATCTCTGTCTTTGCAGTTGGACTGCTCCAAATCTATTTGTGGAGGATCAATAGTTATGTCTCTCTTCACATGGATGACAGGACGAGATCTTGAGGACAAAAAAAGAAAACTTTTAATAAATTATTGATAATATGTTTTCATCCCTTAGATAAATGCACTGTCATCAAAATGTTTTCAGAGGTGTTCAACCAAAATCTTTCCTCACCTGAAGAGAACCACTGAATCGTTCAGCGAGCCCACTGCCACATCTGGGTAGTGATTGTTGTCGATATCCAAACCCCCTGAGATAGAATATCCAAAACGTCTCACATCAAAGTCCCGGCCATCCAGCACCTAATGGGATGAAGAACACTCAGTTTTATCCATGCCATCTCTTTCTCTCATTCACTCCTTCTGATTTTGACCTTTAATATTTTTTTGCAGTCGCTCATATCCAAAGCAAACTTACCTGAGCAGGTTTTGTCTCAATTCCAGATTTTGAGCCTCTATAGATAAAAACTTTTCCATCTCCATCAAACGGTGCTCCCACAGCAATATCTGTATAGATGTCAGACAAACTGGTTTCCAACACTACATTCTTATTGTAATGGTTTAAACCATAAACCACAGTTTGATATAGAAGACTTTCAACACATTAAACTGTTTCACTGCTGGAACCATTTAATGTTTTCCCTTATTTTCTAATATTTATATTCTGTTATACATCTATTATATCCTGATGAATGCTCATATTAAACATGACCATCATCATCCAGTCAGTGACTTATATTTACCATCACTCACAGTCGTTGGGTTTTCCATTCAGCGAATCAAACAGCAGAAGTTACCTTTAAAACATTCTGAGTCAATAAAAAAGTTTTTCTTGTACCTCCATATCCGTCCTGGTCCAGATCTCCAACGTTGCTGACTGTCATCCCAAACATGGAGTCGTATGTCCCGTTGAGGCGGATGGGCCGAGCCTGATCATCCCAGTGACCAAACGGGTTTAGATACACATAAACAGCTCCACCAATCTCTGCTTTACGGTCAAAAAAGTTAGGAGCTCCAACAATCAGGTCCGTCCAGCTAGCAAACAGAGGCGGAAAAGTAGAAATGAACACTTCCTTGAACAAGTCTCTTCTAATCTACATTCACAGTTGCCCTTGAATATGCATTTTATGCATTTTACACAGGAAAATGCTGTTGCAGGATTTAGGTGTTAAAAATATGATCTTGTGTTTATAACTTTAAGATGAATTTGACATTTTTGTGTAGAACATGACTGTGCGGCGGTCGCACTTTTCTCCTCTCCTGCCCTTATCTTCGCTGCTTAGCTTCTTATGTCCTTGTCTTGTGTTTTTACTTACTTTTCCCTGGAATACTCTCTCACAGTCTGTTCTCTAAAACCTAAACTGGTCTCTGAATGCAATTCATGCGGAGACCCCTTCGGCACCAGTTGCGGCCTCAAGGCTGGAGCTGAACAAAACACCCTCATAACGACTGTGTTTAGACTGATCTCCCCTCCCTTTCCAAACGCCTTCGATGCTTGTGCCCCACCGGGGAAGATGGCAGTCGACTGGACCAGCGCAGACATGCTGCAGGACCGGATGCGCCGTCTACACCGGCTCTCTCTCACCCTTTACCCGCCCCTGTTGCTTGTCTTGTGTTTCTATGGTGTATTGATAGTCATGTGCTTTTTGTGCTGAGGTGTTTTTTCTGTTATCAAACTGTTCTCCCACTAGGAGCTCAGTCTGAGTGGAGTTTTTTTTCTCCTCCTCTTACCTCATGTTATGTATTTTCGTTGTTTTTCTCCTATCAGCCTACCTTTCTGACATGTCTCCCCAATGTGATGTTTGTGTAAAGTTGGTCAGAAGGTTCCTTTGTAAGTGCGCATGCGCCATTAGCGTGCTGCCTGCTGTAACCCTAATTTCCTTTGGGATTAATAAAGTATTCTGATTTTGATTCTAATTCTGATTTCTATGGGTTATATGATTTTGTGATGGTCATCCTGACTGACTTCCTATTTAGCCTTTGCTCACCCATCACTGTTGAGATCTGTGGTGGCAACTGAATATCCGAATGAAGAGGCCAGCTCCTCCCCCCAGAAGATGTGCTGTGGCACCAACCGGTACACATTGTCTTTCTTCAGCAGCACCACCGCCCCGGTGTGATTGGCTCGGGGAGCACCGGCCACGAAGGTTAGCTCTCCGAGAGTCATTATTCCCATGGCAGAGTCAACAGAAAACCCTAGAAGGTGAGGAAGAAAAGAAAAGTAGAGGAGGAAGGAAAGAAGGAAGTGTTATGGGTTAATATCGACCGTGGGGTTCAGAGGATCACCTCCTCTGAGTGTGCCATGTTCTGCTCATCTTCTTACTAATGAAATGTGGGCCTTAAGTGACTATTGATTTTGTGCCTAACTCATGATGGGTGTAAATGTCCTGTGTGCTGTGCGTGTGAAAGGCTGTGTGTCTAGTGGAAGCAAAAAGGCTGGTTGTGATAGTAACATGAGATGTACTGACGTTGGCCTAATGTCTCCTGAGATTCATGATACCAAAGCTCTGCACTGGTTGCCTCTGGTGAAGGCGGAGTGTAAACATGGTGGGTGGACGTTAAGCAGATTTATCGCCTGAAGCATCTCCTCTTCTCTGTGAGTGTGCTTTGTGAAAAGATAATCTGCATGTGTGTGGAGGAATTTGAGGATGCGCATGCATGTAAATCAGGTAAAGCAATTCAGCGTGTATATAGAGGAGGAAGGATGTTTGCATCATGTGCGGAATATTTCTGATCAAGCTGTGAAAAATGACACAAAACATATGAAACATTTTTCCTGAACGCAGGCATTTTCTACATGCACTCGCTATACTAGACTAAAAAGCAGGCAGCTGGTGCAAAAAGTGAGGACAATCTGTCTCCATCGGGACATGAAGGACATTTGTTGGTACTGAGTAAACATGCAGAGGGAGACAAGACAGAGACAAACAGTGAGCAGCTCCAGGGTGGCAGGTGGGGAATGCAGCACTGCAGCTTCTATAAAACCAGCAGATGTGGGAACAAGCTGCAACTTTTTCCTCACAGGCTTCTAGCTCACAAGCTTGCAACATGGTAGAAACTATAAAGCTAATTAAGGAATGAAAGGATAAGGAAAAAAGTTTTTGCAATGTTAATCTTAATAAATTGCTTAGTTTTTATTTGAGTTAGACTGTTAGACAGAAAAAAGAGACAATTTGGAGAGCACAATGGAATTTCCGATATTTATTTTTTTATTTCTTTATTTTAAATATTCTCTTACCTACCTGCTAAATATGTCCTAGCCATTGGTTTAGTCAGCAAATACTCGAGGTTGTATCTACTGATTAGTCTCCAATGATGTACTCCTTAGTGTCCTACTCCTACTATATATAATTTATTATCCACATTTTATTTCATTTACGTTTATATTTTTCCTCCTTTGGACCAGAGAGACAGTAGCTGACAATAAAGGATGTTATTTTGTTTTATCTATAAAATAAAGGTGCTCACACCTCCTTTGATTTGCAATAACTAACTGCTGTATGATGCAATATGAGTGTAAGTATTTTTTACACATACCACTTCTGCATTTGGCACAATTTTTGTTAAATAAATCACATGGTGTATTATGTCATGTGTGATGTTCATCTTAAGATGTATTTGCTATATTTTATTTATCATAACTCTTTTTGCCATGGCTATACATTTTAAGTAGAGTTTATTTCTTGACTAAAAGCTTCTTTAGACTAAAACTGAGCCAAAGATGATACTTATAAATGTTGATGCTTCTATGTACTCGTTGTTTTCAACGCTGACTTTTCTAATTATGGTAACTACTCGGGTGCAGCCTCAGCATTAGTCCCTTTAGCTTGTAATGAAGAGATTCTATGTGTAATGTTGGATTTGGCCTTGATGGAGATAAAAACAAAGCTTTCTTTTCATTCAGCAGGCCGTCACTTCTTTAAATGAATACTTTTACTGTTCCTATTGGACACAATACAGTGATATTTCAGATCCAACAAAAGCTGCAAATTCCTACAACAGTCTCTGTCATTTTAGTAAGCATGCATAGGTGTGTCGTATCATCTGGTTAGGATCAATGGAAGCACGTGGGTTATAAATGAAGGCAAAAAGGTCATGTGGGAATTAGTGTTGTCAAGGAGACGGCTCAATACGGTGAGTAGGAGGGTAAGCAGGATTGGAGGAATGTGAATAAAGAGATTTATAGCAGATCCACACACTTAGAGGAAAAATAATGACCGGAAACCCAAAATAACAATGAATAGCTCCTGCTCAGCAGACTGTGGATCACTAACAACTGACACTAAATACTGAGAAATTCATCACAAAGCATCACATCATTATCTTGATAAAATGTATCTATTGTTTGAATGAAAATATCAGTGTGACAGTGCACCACTATTGATTCATTTGACCTTAGGCCTGTACTACAAAGTGAGTTCATCATACCGAGGGCATTCACTTATCCAATCAGGATAAGCAGTCACATGAAGCTAGGTATCAACTTGCTAAACTAAACCAGGATTTTGCCCGCACATTCACATGAAAAGGGTGGTGTTAGCGGCATCTGACTGATCATAATTATGGATAAATGTATTCACAGTAGACCCGTTCGATTTTCTTCAAAGAGAAATGAAGCTGTACTTTGGAGAAAATATGAAGTTCAAACATGTAATACAGATTTAAGGCAACAAAGCTGCTGCAGATAAAGCAGTAAGAGTATGTGTGAGAGGAAGAGCACTGTAGAGTGATACAGTTTTACTTAAGTATGGGCTTTAAGCGCATTGGTCAGTAAGACGAGAAAGGAGTGACTATATTAATAAAGTTTAGCCTACTTGAAGCCTGGAAGAAAAGCTGGCAAAAAAGCTGACGGTGGAACTCAACAGACTTATCACTTCACAACACTCTCATTAAGAATCTGATAGATTACAATCAAGAATCTCATTAAATTAATATGTAAAGGACAGTTTTAGCTTTTAATCTGTCAGCTGCTGCCCCAGTGGTATTCAACCCTTTGGCTACGTGCAAATTAAGCCCAAAAGTAAAAGCAGGTGTCCTATTTTAGGTTCATAAGTTAATGCTTATAAAATAATAAACGTGTTGTAAAAGTGTTTGAAGCCAACAGGAAAAGAGTTTAAAGTTACTTCGAAGAATCAATATTTTTTACTGATACTCATCAAAGACATTAGAACCTATTAAAAAACTTTAGAAACAGAGGATTAAGGGATCTTCAAGAACTGGTAACCTTCTTGGTAACCTGGCAGGTCAATAGGCAGTGATTTTGCACCTGTTGATCTCTAATCTGGAACTGCTTCACAGCCTGAATTACCATTTTGATATACCCCAGTGAGAAGTGAACCACTTTTGTTGTACAAACAACAACCCCGAAGCATCCGGGGCAAGCAGAAGTCTTCGTAGTACAGGCCTCTTACCATTATATTTGAAATGCTGTACAGACATTTGTGATAACCAGAGTTACTTTTCCTCTTTCACCGCTGTTACACTGGTATTTTTGCTTTTAAATAGAGCTTAATGAAACTTAATTGCTAGCCATTCATGTTGATGCCAAAAACTCCATCAGCCCTCAGGCCATCATCCAGATTTCAATAGTCAGTAATGAAAAAATACCACACATAACAAATATATATAATATTCTCATCCACCTCAATTGCAGTTGGGTTCAATGCTTGTTAGCAAAAGTTAGCGTATTAACGTGTTAAAAAATTTAGCACTGATTGTAAATATGTTAGCATGCTGATGATGTGCCTCGGTATAGCCTCGCACAGCTGTGGACTCGTCTTGTATATTAGTTAAACCATTTAAAACAATTCGGTTTAGTATATCTGCAACTACTTAAAGTGAAACCACCACCAAGATACCCTGGAAAGCTTCATCCGGACAGACACATGCAAACTAACAAAAGAGATCGACAAACAACAGACAAACACCTCCTGCTACCCAAAGAGAAGGCCATCTCTTCTGCAACTATATAACTGTGCCAAAAATATAAATTAAATTAAATTTAAAAAATGAAATAAAAAAGGAAGTATAACTTTGGATGGCTGTCTCTTTTTAACATAGATTACACACTAAAATCTATATAGACAGACAGACTGTGTAACTGATCAGAAAGGATTAAGACAAAGACGGAGAAAAACAAGATACTATGTCCACTACAAGCCCAGTCCGGTCCAAACGACAGCACCTCAAGCCTACAAACCTAGGTAGCTATTATGAGCTACATCCTCAAACGATGTGGGCCGCCTTGATGGTTCCAGAGTTTTGTACAGCAGCGCATCTTCAACGGGGCTAGCCATGAACAAGAGCCCTATGGCCCAAAACAGGAGGAGAAAACAGAAAGAAGCAGAAAGAGGAGCGTGGGGAGGGTGTGATGGAATGGTGAAATGGTGGTGGGGGTGGAAAGAGGAAGAAAAGGGGAGAGGGAGGTGCAGGTGAGAGGTTGTGATTGATTGCTTTCTGTGTGGTGCTACAGTGGTTTGTCCTGCAAAACCACTGGGTACCTGGTGGAGAGATGACACGTCAGGCTCAGACTGTACACCACTGGCATTTTCAGACAATGGGCGGTAGCTGGAATGAGGATGACATCAAGTATTTTCCCTTGTTTTCCCAAGAAAGTGAGCAAATAGTAGCAACATGAGGACTGATCCTGTCAGGCTACATGTCCACCCACAGTCAAACAAAGGCTGGAAAAATGAGGTGGAGTCCTGTTCAGGGCTTCATGAGTCATAAATTGCTGAGCTAAAAGTCATGTCCAGGAATAGTAGGAACACTACAAGATTTTCTTCAACCAATCAGAGGCAGTTTTGTTGCTACTGTAGCTAATTCCTGTGGTTAAGTCAGCTGTGTTGGGGTACAGTCTAAGTCCTGGTGTCATCCTCCCCCGGCCCTCTCTATCTCTCCTGTGCGCAGGCAGCAGTGAGCAGGGAGGGCAAATCCTACCCAGGTAACTGTGGTAGGGCACAGGGATGAGCTGGGCATTAAGTTGTTTTTCATCTGCCACCTCGTAAGGTCCGTCGTCATAGATACCGAGGTCAAGCAGAGTCTGGTTTAGGAGCTGAACACGCATCTCGCCTGGAAAGGAAATAGGTGAGGGCACAGCACGGTGACAAACACAGATTTGCACATTATCTTAAACAACAGGGACAAGGTCATAGATACGCATGCTCACGTGTTGCTTCCCAAATCCAGCATGTGACAGAATTTAGACATTTTAGAACAGGCGTTGTGTAAATTCAGCTTTTGTTCCATAAAGCAGCCTTTTATTAAAATATGAATCATCCAGAAACTGATGTTTGCATCCAATATATCTTAGACCATTTATATTAAATGGATTAAGCTGTGCTGCATATTTTCAGTGTTCAATCAATAGACTGGCCTATAAATTAATTGGATTGTCCTGTTAGTAGTACTTATTTAATTAGACAGTTTCATTGCATTGCTTTTCTTCTCTAGCATACATTAGCTGCAACAGGAGTTTCTTCTCATATTTCTTTTACATTCGTGGTAAATCGTCTTTGCACTGTAATAGAACAACACTCAGAAAGGCATAAGAGAAGGAATCAGTAGATACTAAAGACAAAAAAACCCCCTGCCAGTTCCTTCTACTTAGCATTCATCTTTATGAATGAAACGGGGCATGTCAAGAAGGGATCCATCTGAAAGATGATTTCCAGCCCTTCGTCACCCCTTGCATGCATTTTTGTGAGCAGTACATTCAATCCCAAATCACACTACACAGGTTTTCCTCTGGTCTTCCGATTAGTAAAACATGAAACTCTAAATAAAGGCTTCTATCAGTCGGTCACATTACCTTTCCAGTTGTATGTTCCTGGAGCACCGAACAGAATGAAGTTTTTGTCTGGGGTGAAACTGACAGACAGGCCCTGCTGACAGAAACCGAACTGCTCGTGTCCCTGTGGCCGACCCTCACAAAACTTCCATTCTCCTCCGTCCAGGTCATCTCGATTAGTCAGGTCCTCACTCAGGACATAGCAACGGCCAATGGGATCCCGAGTCTCTGACGACTGGTTTACACGTTGCCTCAGTTCGTATAGATGAGCGCAGGTCTGGTGAAGGGGGAAAAACGCATTAGGGTTTCCTGGATATCAGTTAGCCTTTGATTTTTTTTTAAAGAATATGATACTATGCAACAGTGTAATGACCAAATTAGTCTTAAAGTCTTCATCATTATAAACAACAACTTGGCAGATGAACCAAAGCTGGAAATGCACAATGTCTGCTCTTATATCTCTTGATCATCAGCACAACGTGAATTTACCCAATTTGGGCATTTGGTACTCACCACAACCTTCCCTCCAATGCCCTGACTCTTGACTGTAACTCCCAGCCACTGGTTGTGCTTGCTCTCTCTGTCCCACCTCACTGAAAGAGAACACAGAGTGAACTGTCAGTCATGACTGCTTCTATATTGTATTGTTTTCTGGTTACAAGCAAACAGAACTTTGTTATTTATTCACTTCACCTATTAGAAGTGTTATTTCACTTCTCACTTCACAAAAATGAAGCAGGTATCTTTATAAATATGATACAGTAACAGTATATATTTCCATGATGTCATTAATATTCTGCCTGGGATAATGTAGTTTATAATAAAGATAATTCTCTTTGACCGACGGAGGTCCAGGTGTTATTTAGATTTCTTAAAGCCCAAGTTGATGTGTTTAAAGTTTTGTCTTTGGTTGAAGTGTTTAATTTCACAGTACAGAGAACAAAGTGAAACACCAAGAATAAAAGTCACGTCATAGTTTGGTTGATGAATTGACAAATTAACCGACAAGTTGTTTCAGCTGCACTTGAAACCCACCGTCTCCATCGATGTCAACCCTCTCACAGTCGTACTCCTCTGGTGTGATCGGACACCTGAACAGGGCTCCTGGTCGACTGCCCGTCAACTTACCCTGCCCTGCCGCCCTTGGAGCTCCCACCAGTATCCTAAATAAAGGAAAATGAAAGGAAAGTTAATTGTAAAACCTGGTGTCAAACGTTGATAGTGCATAATACAAATTAAGGTTTCCTCAAAGCTGTTCTTCACCTTAAGTTGCCATTACTGTAAAGTACAATTACGTGCAGTTCAAGAGACACCCTGAACACGAGGCTACATTCAGTAGAGTATGTTATGTTGCCTGAAATATATTTATGACAGCTCTGGGAAATCTATATCTAGTGTACCTTGTTTGCACTCATATCCAACAGCTATTATCAGTTGTCCCTAAATAACAAGGCCCAGAAAAGTTTTATTCTCAGTGAGGTGGTTGCTGATATTTTAGGGCCAGTGTCACGGCCCTCTGCCTTATTAGGAGTGGCTGATTCAGGCCAGGATGCTATTTAAAAACCGAATGTTCACATTCCACCCAACACTGTCAGTCATGGCATATGCATGGAAGCGAGACATGGGGAAACACAGAAGACAAAGCAAAAAATAAAGAGCAGAACAGGAAGCCTGAAAAACAGATACCGAGGTCTACCCTGCACTGCCACCGAACTGTGCCTACAGGTCTAATTATGACAGTGATGTTAGCTATGTCAGTGCTACGCTCAGCTGTGCAAATACACCCTGTGCAAAATGCTCCAGCCAACAGCTCTCCTCCTATCTACTCCCTAACTATCTACTGTTATGTGCACACTTAAATTAGAGCTATCACTGTGTGAGGGAAGACTTTAAATAGAGTTTAACAAGCTAGAAGCTTAGCATGGATCAGCCAAGAGTAACTCTAACCTGGTGTCTCAGTGTTTACAACGAGGCAGCTATAACAACAATGCTAGGTGCTGAGCAACTCCTCTTTACTGGATAGTTCAGATCAAAATATGCTCGATAGCGTACACTGCATACATTTTACTGCACTGCATCCACTCTGCTCCTGGTAAAGTAATTGGATCAAAGGTGCATCATTTCCAACCTTATCCAGCTTTATCTGTAGCACGCGTAAAGCTGGATGTGGCGTCAGGCACACAAGCAAGACATTATTACATTACTGGAATAACACAAAGCCTATCTAGTCATCAAGATCTTTATCTAGTCTTTTTGATATCACAACAGTGTATTTAAATGCATCTCTCTAAGTTTTATGAAGATTTAAGCCTTAATTATACTTTTTGCGTCAGTGAGTCTGATGAGGATCAAGTTACATGAATTTCGTCATCAGTCAGAGAGTATGGAGGTCTATGCAGATGTCCATGTGCTTGCCAGTGTTTTATGACAATGTGGACCAGCTAATCCAAGACTTTATATTAGAATGCACCACCTGCGCATCCTCTCCAGGTGGACTTCAAAGAAATATAACAGGAATGACCACTTGGCTTTTCCTTGATTGTCTTCTGTGGACACAAACCGTCTGTCCATAGAAGACAATCAAGAAGAAGCTACAAGCAGCATGGCCTTCTGACAGTTAATCCAGATTTAAATTCTGCTCTGCTGAATTATTATTTGTGATCCCAGAGGAGCTGAGGATGCATTCACGTCACTAAATTGCTAACAGCAAAAAAGCTAAGGGTTATTTTGTAACTGTAACATGTAAACATGTACGCTATCAACAGAATTTAGATAATGTACCTTGCAAACATTAATACCTGCAGGTATTTATACAGTGCATGACTAATTAACTAATAATAGCACATTGACATACTAACTGCGGGCTAATAACAAGTTGTTGCATGTGCCAGTTGTGACTTTGGCTCCATACTCAGACAGGGTGTTCCTGTCACAAAAAAGCTGTACTAGCAGGCACACACTAGCAATTAAAGTAAATCAACTGCTGGACAACATAAAATGCTATATTATTTAAATATCATTTCACCTAAAAGGAAATGAGATATGATCAAATTACAAACGAGTCTTCTGCAGAGCTTTCATGGTCTGCATTCTCCACAACAGACAAAACTTTTATTTTTTTATTGAAGAAAAGAGCAAGTTCGCATAGGTAATGTGCAAACAGCATCCAGGGCAGAAACAACTATACACTCTTAACAGGACACTGGGTTTTTTGTTTGTTTGTTTATTTGTTGGTTGGTTGTTTTTTTTGGCAAGCATCCATAAAGAGAGCACGCTAACATGAAGCTAGTGAGGAAGATCCCAGAGTGATGTTGAAGCTGAGTGTATGCTGACCCGAGTCCAGCAGCCAGACCCTGATCTTCATCGGGTAACAAAGGCAGTGAGTCAGGTTCAAACATAGCCTCTGTTTTTGCAGTAAAATTAATGGCAAATGCTGTGAAACGCACTTTGGGATGGTTTCCAGCTTTGCTGTTGGCTTTGAGTTCATACTCAAACACTAAAAAGCAGCTGTTGCATAGGTGCTCATTAGGACAGGAATTTGTGCAAGTGTGTGAAACTGCAGCCTTAACTTTATCTTTTAAAAGATAAAAGTAATTATATGAATAGGCCGTGTTAGGTAATGCAAAAGTAATATAATATGTAGTGTTAGAAATTAAGTAACATTATTAATTAAGTAACACAATGCAATAATAGTAGTATTCTGGCTGAGCAAAGCACACATAAGATCCAAAATGTTCAAAATGTTGATCTTAAAATATAAAACGCTGTAAAATTAAATTAAAGTAGCAAAAGCAATAATTAACCAGACACACTCTACTCAAACTGATATATTTAATAATGCATTAGCCTGTGTGGTTGTCATTGTGGCAGTTAGGTAACCTACTTTACTAATCCTACTCTGAACTGTCACCTTCTTGTGTTGGAGTAAAGTGGTTTCCCCTTTAAATGTGATGTATAAGAACTAAGTAGACTCAAATGGCAATACTTATGTACAAGTATCTCACAATTTGTGTTTTACTACAGTCTACTCACATAAACTACCGCTGACACATCCCAGACTGCCAGACAGCTTAACTTTCTATTTTCTGCTCCTGTCGTCTCTTTCCTGACAAGTACTTCTGGTGAGGTGCAGCTGTGCATGCCTCAGGAGTGATTCCCCTCACCTTAACAACCAGAAACTAAAACAGCCACAGAGCGCAAACATGTGAAATGATGTTTCACATCACCAGTGATGCACATGCAAGAAAAACTAAATCTTCAAGTGATGTTACGCCGATGCAAATACACGTATAACAAAGAGGAATAACATATCACTAAGAAAAAAACCCCGAAACTGATAAGATCCGATCCCTCTCACGGCGCTACATTCCAGGAGGCTCTGGTTTATGTTTAAGAGTTAAGGTGATACCTCACTTCCCCCCACATGCTCAGATACATGGGCAGGTGTGAGGATGTGAAGCTAGAAGCTCTGATTATCTCTTATAGCATTATTATTTGTAAAAAATAAATAAATAATAATAACAAGACTTTTTTCCTTCAACTGGAAAGCTGTGCAAGCCAGAAGGAATTATTTCTGCAGAAATGATCTCATAACCTCTTATGTCTCATAAATATAAGATGAAACAAGTCAGAAAAAGTTTATATGCCCTAAAAGGTTTATTTATTTAAGTCAAATGGCTGAAGCCTCAAGTTAGAAAACTGTCTACATTAACATATTTGCAGAGATTCAACATTGTTTTCATTACTTACATGAAATTTGTTTGGAATTACACCTTTGCAAAATTAAGCAAAAAGTGTTGTGACCTTTTCCTGTAAGTGAATTCTGAAGACACATGTACCAAATTTGACACGAATAAATCTTGTTGGCTGACTTGAGCTTTCATTTATTTGCCCTTTACTCTGCTTCTAACTCATATCATTGTTTAGGAAAGACTCAGACTGATCGTGCGCTTCACTGCCAAGCTCATTCTCTCAGTAAACCCACATTTGGTATGGTGTGTGCATGTGTGCCTTTGTGTGTGGAGGTGTGTTGTTGCTGACCCTGGGGGAGATATCAGGGTGTTGATGTGATGGTCTAGTAGAAAACCCACATGAACTCAGGCCCTGCAGATTCAGCACCAGCATGCATGTGTATGTATTACATTGCCATGTTGAACACATAGATTAGATAAGGCACCTGGGTTCTGTCTACAGCAGGAGACAGAGAAGACAGAAGCCCCTACCTGTTTATAGCCTCATATAAAGCTTTACTTGAGGATAGCTTTTCTACATGCCAGTGATCTTCATACTGGTGGGGGACAAACCACTGCAGGTGGAGAAGGAGGGGGAAAGCACGAAGCAAAAGTAAGTTGAATGAGTTGAATTTTCTTGGTAAAACTAAACAGATAAGAATTTTCTGATACCATTCTGCTGACTGTTACTTAACACAAACTCAGGTTGGCTCCTGTTTTATTATTATTGGTTGATTAAAAAAGTGTGGGATGTGATTTTTCTTTGGCTTTTGAAGTGTGGCGTGTCAGAAAGGTTTGGAGAACCGCTAAACTTTAACAACACATATGCAGTGTTAACTTACAGATGTTAAGTAGAAGACTGTTAGGTTGTTTGTTAGCTGTGTGCATCCAAATGCATCCATTATTTGCTGACATAAATTGGAACAAAGCTGTGCTTCTACTAGTAGTCAGTCAGACCGGCATGGTTACACCAGCAGGTATGGCACAAGTACAAAAGCTGCATTATTGTGAGGTCTTTATCTTACAATATAAAGCGCCTTGAGGCGACTGTTGTTGTGATTTGGTGCTATAAGATAGGAACATCTCCCATCACACATATAAAATCCTGAACTGATGTTTGAGAAGGGCATGAAAACAAACCGTCAGTCATTTTTTAATCAAGTAATTACAGTGCTCGAAGAGAATTACAGATTGCCCATTACAGAAAGCAGGAGGAGGGGCGACTTCACAAGGCTGTATGTAAATTAGTGCGTTCTTTGCACTTGAGAATTTAGAGTATGTACAGAAAAAAATGAAAAAATGTTGTCAACAAAACAAAATACCAATGCACAGTTATTACTGCTCCTTTCCAAAACCTCTTAAATGTCCACACCTCTGCTCTGATTTGTGATTTACAGCCACTCCAAGGCCATCATCCCCTTTTTCACTCGCTGATCATCACAAAAACAACACAGACACTCATTATGCTGCGCTCATATGTTCGCTGAGGGGAGCATGTGCAGTGACCCCAACACTCTCTCCACTATCCCATCCACCCATCCCCCATCCAGGTTGGGTGTCCACACACACGGTCTCTTCCTCCCTCACTCCTCCCCCACTTTCAGGAGTCACATCTCTCTGTTTAGCCTCCCATACAGCAGCCAGTGAGACCAGCAGGGAACCAGGACAACAATGTGATCAAGTTGAAAGAAATCCATCACATATGTTGCAATTTGGACCAATAATCCTGCAGTAAATAACAAAGAAAGAGCACAAAAATGGTATTATATATACAGCAGGGTTGGCCTATCCCACAGACTTGGTCTCCACGCGCTTGCAGCTTATTAAATTGTTTATACCAATTTTGGTAGTGTCCATCTTCCTGTTGAAGGATCACGTGTTCCTCTGTGGCTTGGCGAAAAAATTCCCCGAACCCTTACAATGAAATTCATATTCTCATAAATTAACTAGTACTCGTGCTAAAAACAAGGGTGCCTTTTCTTTGTTGTGAAAGAAATACTTGGGGTGGAAAGTGTTGACATGCCAGTCTGTAAACAAACCAATACAGCAGTGAAGAAGAAGATGCAAACATCTGCAGGGAGCTGAATTCAAAGCCCTGCATTGTTTGTTTAGAAAGAGAAAGCACTGGCACTTTTCACGCTTGTCCATTTAATCATTTTAAAGAGCAACAGCAGATACTTTTATCTGAAGCCCAACCCTTTTCTCTGAATGTTTCAGCCATGGGCTTTAATAGCATAATCACATTTGTGAAATGACTCAAATATGCTGCAAATATTTGCAGTGTTTTGTTTCACTGCATTATTGCTAGTGCTTCTGAGTCTGTGTGCTCACACCCTCAAACATCGTTCCACAACAGAGCAGCGTGAGATTGCTGCTCTATAGACAGAAGCTATAAAAGATCAGCATGGGGCCCAGAGGCTTTTTAGACCTTCTGTTGTTATCTTGGAGTAAGACTGTGACCTCTGACCTGGAAATACACAGACTCACGCATCACACTTGTATACACATTCACAAAATATATGCTATCGTGTGTATAAATGGCTGAAAAATGCATTAATACTCATGCAGATAGTACGCAGACTGTGAATTACAGGCCTACACACAGGCTGTCGAACAGTGTCGACCAAGGTGACGACTCTCGTGAACCTTGAGCCAAATGGCACTTTTTGTGTAAACACCTGACTCCAGTTTCTTGCTGACGAGAAAACAACAGCTGAGAGCGAGGTGACCGAGTTGTGAATCACCCTGTTTTAACATTTCCAGTATGGGCAGGCGAGCAGAGAGTTGGGCACTACTCAATAATTTGCAAAAAGAGAGAGACAGAAACAGCTGCCAGTTCCTGCAAATCTGCTCTGGGATATTGTGGTTCACTGCCCACGGATGTGACTCAACGTCCTGCCTGTATGTGAACATCACAATCATGGTGCATTAATGTACAAAAAATAAGATTTGTTTTTTTTAGCTGACTCTCACGACAGCAAGAAGAGGCAGAAATGGTTCTTGAAGTACTTGGTAACCCCATCCTCACTGCACATGCATTTTTAACAACCCCCAAACTCACCACCTGCCCCCCTGATCAATGAATGAAGAGCCATTTCGGGGCATAGATAGGTAAATAATGGCCCTCGGGTACTATACCATCCCTTGTCTGTTCCTTTTATATTCTCATTTTGTCCCCCATCCCTGCCATTAGCTGGTCATACATGTATTGATCCGTCTCTGTACTTATCTATTAGGGTTCTCAAATTCCACTGCTAATTTTTAGTGTGTCTTATTTATTTCCCATTGTCATTGTTTTTCTTTAATTCATTAATGAACTGCAGTTTCTTGGTAGTTTGGTGCATAAGCTGTCTGGGCTCTCTGGAAACTCGAATCTACAGAATATAGTGAACCAAAAGCAGTTAAAAAGTCAATTCAATGTTAATATCCCAAAAATGCTTGTGATCACATTTGGAAGCCCATTAGTCACATGTGTTTATTCATATATGTAACAGCTTAATTTTAGTGATGCATAAACTTAGCCAACACACTACATTTCAACTTTCAAAGCATGGTGCCTTTTTATTCTGCATTTCATTGTAAGTCAGATTCGTCAGTTCAGCTCATATCTGTTGAAATTACTGACGCAAGTCTCAATACGACACTGCAACAATTATCTATTAAAGAACAAATAAAACATTCACTTTATATGATCACTGCCATCAAAATTGAAAAATTTAATTGAAAATCTAGTTTAATAATTCCAAACAAAAAGCATCAACATCTCTCATAATTTCCTGCTCTGGTCTGGTTTGCATGGCACGGTGTGTTTCTGGACACAGATCAGAGGCCCATCAGTTCTAAGTCGAGCTACTATCTAGGTGATTTATTAAACTGCTTCTTTATCAGTCACACACACACACACACACACACACACACACACACACACACACACACACACACACACACACACACACACACACACACATTTAATCAAAGAGAAGGCATGCAATGATTTATTCATCCCTGCAGGTCCCGTTACCATCAGACCCTCGACACCTCCCCCACATTCAGATCGTGCCGTTTTCATAAGTGAGTGCTGGGGTCAGCTCAACGTATTGCTAAGATTTTTATCGAAAATCAAGGAAAGCAAAAGGTCAGAGTCAAAAATTACAGATCATTATTTATGCAGTTAATGCTACAAAATGTTTAAAATTAAAAGCATATATGTGTAACCTCAAGATTTTATCTGTTCACTGTGAAATTCAGATGCAGAAACAGTTTCTGCAGCACTGCCTCCATCAGATCCAAGTTATATGTTTCAGCCTGACGCTGCAGATTGTGCATCAGCTTTCAGTGTGCACGCAGTCTGCAAAGTAATATTCCTGAAAGCTCTGGACCAGGCAGTGCTGCTTCCCACCGAGCTTTTGTCCAAGCCCAGGCAGTCCAGCAGAGGAACAGAGGAATGCTAAATAGACAGAGAGTGATTGGGAGGTAGAAAAAAGGGCATTAATCGAGTGTATGTGCACGAGAGACTGTAAAGCTCGTGCTGCATAGCCTTTGCTTTTTCTGATCCCTCATATAAATAAGCACTGCAACCATTCTTAGATTTATGAGGCTTTCACATGAATGGCCTCTGGGAGATTTAGTGAGAAAGTTACTGTGGGATCAACTTAAAGGGGGGAAGAGAGAGCGGGAAAAGAAATCATGAATTGAATTAGGGAGGGGAAAGGGGGGACGCTTCATTCTAAACTCTTAAGCCAGGGTGAAAAAGCAGCTTTTATCTGCCTGTTGTAATGTAAATGAGCACCCATAAATTCTTCTTTGTATAATAAATGTGTGAAGAAGTTCTGCTGTGTCCTGTTTAAAAACACTTATAGATATATATGTGTGAAACACCACAGGGAGGGATGGAGAATACTGTGAATGAGTCATAATTCATAAACTAAAATCAGGAATATTGTCCAAAATGTGGAAGACTGATCTTGGCTGTCGAGGTGAAGGTGAGGGACCGCCAAACAATTTTCAGCTAGTAGGAGAAGGACACGTCATCAACACAGGGCGGCGAACAGATATTGATCATGTGTTGCTGTTTGAATTGTTGTCTTCACTATAGAAGTTCATCATTTCTGATAAGTGCATAACTTGCAGTGTTCACTAAGGTTTTCACAAGTTTCTAGTGTGCACAGTTTAACACATGGAGTACTAACAGAAGTAACAGAAATGAGGTGACAAACAGGTTCGAGGTAACAATCTGTCAGTGAACAGCTCATTGCACTTATGAAATGGAAACTCAGTCTTTCTACACAGTGTTTATGACTTTATACGGTGGTAGGTAGCTTTTTCCAGAAAACATCACTGTGACAGTGACATTGTCTCCTTGGCCATAACTTACTGTGGTTTTTACAGCAAAGAGCGCACTGTGGCAGTGAGGCAGATGGCAAGATGGTTACATTGTTCTTGGTCAGATCCTCTCTCAAGCGACATCCAAACATGAAGCGATTCAGTCGTTGCTCATTACTAAAACAGTTGGTCATGACCTTCTTGGCTCTTGTTGCCATGGTAATGCTCAAATGTATTTATTACCCTGTTGTATATCAGTTAATGGTATCTTTAGCTTTTGGTGGTAGCTGCTTTAATTGGTTGCCTCAGTGTTGATAACCAACAACTGTCACTAGCATGCATTTCACCCATTATCACTTAAAGTCAGTGGCTTTATACAGTTGCTGGTCATCATGTAATTTTGAATCACTTCTTGTGTAGATGCCCCTTAACAAATATAATTACTAATTATATAAAGCACATTCCTGTGTTGAGTCATTCATTAAAGACATTGAGCAGATGTTGGAACAAGTTCCACTTTCCACTTAAAATTTTCACTATGACTTCAATGGATGCGTCACGATTCGGCAGTGTGGCAGGCAGTCACAATACTGTGACTATCTATTAGGTCAGACACAGACTACCTGTTTCCCCCAGTTTTTAGTGTTTGTTGGTCTAATCTGTTGCTCGGTGCATTTTCTGTATAGATCTGAAATCAGAATGAGAATTATAATGTAAGTGGATCAATAGCTTCCTCACCGACCGCAGACAGAGAGTGAGAGTGGGACGTTACACATCTCCAGCCCTAAATCTAAGCACTGGGTCGCCACAGGGCTGCGTGCTTAGTCCACTGCTCTACTCGCTTTATACACACGACTGCACCCCCGCCCACCAGAGCAACGCCATTGTAAAGTTCACAGATGACACTACTGTGGTGGGGCTCATATCTGGGGGAGATGAGTCTGCCTACAGAGATGAGGTGGAGACTGCTGGTGTCTTTCTACAGAGCCTCCATCGAAAGCATACTAACGTACTGCATAGGCATATGGTACGCTAGCTGCACAGTGGCTCAGAGGAAAGCACTCCAGGGAGTAATCAACGCTGCCCAAAGGACAATCGGCTGCCCTCTCCTCAAACTGAAAGACCTACACAGTTCCCGCTGCCTCAAAAGAGCCCATAACATCATAAAGGACACCTCACACCCTGGACACTCCATGTTCGAACTGCTGCCTTCAGGTAAACGGTATAGAACAACATACACAAGGACTAACAGACTCAAACACAGTTTCTACCCAATTGCAATATCATGTCTCAATGCTACTAAAAGCAGATGACTTTCATTGCCCCTGTTGTCATTTGTGCCCTTGATGTTGGAATGCTTTCAGACATGTTTTGTTGGATGCGCTAACAAATTGACTGAGTGATTGATTGTTTGAGTGATATATCAACTAGGTCGTATGTTGAGTGTCTGTATGGGGCCTTAGGCCTGGATTGCTTGGGTGTATCTACGGTATGAGTATACTGTATTTTATATGTATTTCTATCTTTTATATCCTATCATTATAGTTTTTAAGTATTTAATTATAGTTTTTAAGTATTTATCTTTTGTGATGTTGCACTGACCAGAGACATCTTTCAATTTCATTGTACCTGTGACAATGACAATAAAGAATATTCATATTCATAATCCCTATGTAGGTTTTATGATGTTTTTAGAAATTATGATGTTTTCTCTTCTCCAAAGCAGAACAACAAAGTACATGGGGATGTTTCCCAAAATGTCAAACCCTTCTTGTTTTGCAAACTCTGTATGCCTTTGGAATTCAGCATGTGATCACCCCTATGTCCCAGTCTTCCTTAGGGTGTTAATCATGCCTTCGGTTCAAGAGGAGGATTTGTTCGGCCTCAAAAAGCATTGCTTTGGATTCATATTCAGCCAATGAAACCAAACTCCAGACACATGTCTGTGACTATGTCAGCTACCTGTGCCCCCCCAGGCACTGAGACAGACTGCGCCTACTCTCAGAAGCAGTACCACATGTAAACATGACCCCTACTGCAACCTGAGACTTTATTACTTTTCCTATGAATGCTTTGCAACGCAGTCAATTGTAAATCAACTGTAGGATAAATCACAGTCTAACAGTATTGTCAATGATGTGTGGCTTTGCAGCACGCACTGTATATGGATTTATTATATAGATTTGGACTTTGATATAGAATTTGATAATGCACAAGTGATGTTACAGATATTTCAGTGAAAAAAGCAAGCTAGGATTAGCAAAGACGGACTGCTGTGCCTGGACATGTGTTAAGCACTCTGAAACTCAGAAATCTGTACATTATTAATGAATTATGACAATATTAGAGCATATTGTCTTATAGGAATAACTTTTTCTTAATTATTTTGGGCAGACTTACCACAGCGTAAAGATGTTTATTATTTAAATTTAGGTAAACAGGCAGTGGGGGGCTCAAGCCCAGGGAGATTCCCGTCTTCACCAGGCAGTACACTAATAGCAGAAGCACTTCTCTTAGCATTAAAAATAGCAGATGTACACATAACTCAGACTCAAATACCCATCACGTCTCATCCTCTGTTTGGCGTTAGCAGCAAAAGATGAAATTCTCTCGTTTAAGCTTTGGCCTGTGCTCAGGAAGAAAAACAAAGGTTTACAAAAGGCTCTAAACTGTGGCCTAGTTTTACTTCAGCCGTGTCAACAACCTGCTTGTCCTCACAGTATGTGAGTCAGTATGATAATATTGTGTCACATGGGTTGACCTTTACTGCCATACTGAAAATAAGCTGCAAGGTTTGATGCTGCAAAACTGAACAAAAAGGCAGTCATTGTGTACGCGGTATCAACTCCGAACAGTATTGCCTTTTCTGATCTTTGCTGAGCTTCTGATAAACTGTGAAACTCCAAAGCCGCTGGCGGTGAAACTCTTTCAGGGGCGACAGTATGACTACGCTGATCTGTATTAGCACTCGCATTACTTTATAGTATGATTTAATCATGAGTCAGCACAGCACAGAGCATCAAAGAAAAATATCATTTTCTCAGTCGAATAGAGTGACATAACACACAATGACTGTAAAACATTATGGCCACAGGTGACAGTAACCCAAACCCTCATCATAGAAAAAGAAAGTGAGTCAGTAGCATCTGATTACAATAAGTTTCAGGCAGACGGCTTCACGAGGGCTGGAGACTAAACTACCAAATAGGAAATGTAATAACACAGAGGGAATAAGGCTTAATGGAAATGTATTATTCAGACAGGAAGCATAACTATTGTGCTGCTTCTGAATAATACATCTCTGAAGGGGCATTAAAACCTCTAATATTTAGAATTTCCCACCAAGATACATGGAAGAATTATTTTTTCATTATGTTCCTAAAAACAACATGTCAGGATTGTCCAGAGTGTAACACACTAGATGGTTTCCATTTCCCGCTGAAAGCCATTTTTCTTTTAATAAACATAATTCCAAAAGTCTCATAGACCCTAAGAGGATTTTTATTTTAATGCAATTTATGATTTTACCTCAAATCTAATTAAAACATGACTTAAAAGCATGCGAAATGGCACAGAATGATTTTGTGTTGGTGATCCCAGAACACACGCTGAGAAGGATAAAAAGTATTGGTAGTAGGGGAGACCGGGGATAGTTGTAACATTTTTGACATTTCTGTCTGTAAATTGGAGCTCTTTTAAGGTAGTGGTTTCAAAATGTAATGCAAAGTATTTACATGTCTCGGCTATTAAATAGTGCAGCTATTTTCTCTGCAGCACAATTACCCATTGCATGGTATGGCCTCAAACACAAAGAGTGAAATGTTACAATTAACCCCATAGTCTGGGTTAGTTGTAACATATCCTGGGGTGAAATGTAACACAATGAAATAAGGGTACTAACAAAATATTAACATGTAATCTTTGTTTATTCAACACATGAATGCACTTAGAGCCATTAATGTAGCTGTGTGTGTGTGTGTGTGTGTGTGTGTGTGTGTGTGTGTGTGTGTGTGTGTGTGTGTGTGTGTGTGTGTGTGTGTGTGTGTGTGTGTGTGTGACAGAATGCAGAAATCCAGCTTTTGAACATATTCCAACCCCCCAAAAAAGACAAATTATGGAATTTTCTGCAACTGAATATTTCATTAATTTTGGTTGGTCTTCCTTGAGTTTGGCCTCATTGGCTCAGTGGGCATTATAACCGACAACTCTTGCACCAATTTTGAACATAACAATGAAGCTGAAAAAATGTAGTTGTTCACCAGCATCGCAATTCCATTACTTTTTATCATGGCTTACCTTGGTGTGGTTTGCAAAGTGCCTCAGAAAGATGAGGAAATCTGTTTCTTGCACCCATCCTGATTTATTTCCACTACCAGTACTTCCTACTGGTCCATCTCTGACACAGAGGTCTGCATAATGTATGTGTGGGAACACAAACAGGCATTAACCGCATATACAAAAGCGACCAGTGAACCTCTCTCTGCTGATGTCGTTGCCCCAACTTGTTTAATATAAGTTAAAGTAATAGTGTGGTAAGTTTTAACATCTGCATTATTGTTACAACTAACCCAGACTGTTGCTGTTACAACTGACCCAGACTCCTATAGCCATGAACCAGCTAACATTACAGCCAACGGCTAAAACATTAGCACTAAAGACCTACACAGAATATATCCCCATAGACATACAAATAACATAATTTAAGTTTGATGAGTTTAACTGCAAAGCAGATAATGCTATTAGAAATTGAAATAAAGTAGAAAAACTTACTTTTTGGCGTACAAATTACTTTTTTTCGTGTTAAATTGTCTGTGTTTGACGAAATGTGCTGATTTTTCACATGTGATAGCAGAACTGAATTAGGCATGCACAGGATGAGTCACATCATTTGAAACTTAGCCCTGATTGGAGAAATTGGAAGTGTTACAACTGACCCACGTTACAACTATCCCCGGTCTCCCCTACTTTATATTACAGCTCTAAAGTAATATGGTAATAGTGGGGTTATAATGTGGTTTAAAGACAGAGGCAATAACCATGTCATAACATTTACTTATCACACAATAATTAAGGCAAAAACAATGTGGAATACATTATTAATGTGGGCTTATTAACACATTAATGTCACATTTTATTACATGTTAAATTCAAACGACTACAAAGAAAATAAAATTTTATTGTATTACCAAAATATCTGATTTTGACTCCTTAGCATTTGTTTCTGCAGCCCATACTCATCGTTTTTAAGTGCAGTGAGTTTCTGTGCATTTTTAATCTGGCGTCCGCATATGTGGACATCACATCGCTACTGGCTGTTGCTCAGGTAGTAGCTCACCTACTAGCCGGAAGGTTGGTGGTTTGATCCCAGTCTGCTCCAGTCTGCATATCCAAATATCCAAGATACTAACCCCATGTTGCTCTCCAATGCATCCATCGGAGTGTGAATACATGTGTGAATGTTAGATAGGCAGCACTTATAAACAGCTTAAAAAGTGCTTGTGGGAATAAGTTCATGAACAAGTTGTTTAACCTCCTAGGACCTGCCGTCCACATATGTGGACATCACATTTTGGGTTGTCTAGACCAAAATACTCAATTCTGCTCTACAAGGGCCTGATGTCCACTTACGAAGACATTATACTGCCACTGTTCTAGCAAAATTTAAAAGAAATGTGGATCTCATTTTTGTCAAAAACAAAAATCTGGTATTTCTTTGTTTTTATATTCATCAGGTCCCAATCAGCCCAAATAGCAAAGAGAAATTAAAAACGCCATGAAAGAGTTCGGGTCTTAGGAGGTTAACAGACACAGCTGTAGCTGGTGGACTGAGAGCGGCTAAAGAGTCGTGTATTTTCTTCAGGAGACAGTAAAGACTAAAAACAGAGTTAAAAGCGTTGCATTTGTCAGTGTGGCCATTATTAAAAATAATATTTTCTAAAATCGTTTTGTCAACTTGCTGAAATGGCAGAACGTTCTCAGACTGCTTCTCCTCCACAAAAGTGGGCATAAAATGCTGCTTTACCTTTTGGCCTAATGATTTCATTTCTTGAGCTAAACACTTTTAAAGGACATTGGTGTTCATGAAAAAATGTAGAGTAACAAAGCTGAAAGTTGACAAAATTTGTAATACTATACATTTCTTTGTGTATAGTCAAATTGTTTTGGGCCCCATTATTCAACATTTCTAAAACCCTGGCTGGCTACACCCTGCAAAGTCATCTGCACAGACCGACTGAGGATGAAATCACCATAAAGTCATCCAAACACAAAGTACTTTCCCAGCGTACCGGCAGCAACATCATTCATGCCACTCTCTTCCAGTAGATGCATCATCACATCAGCACATCAGGTCAGAGTTTTATTGACTGTCTCCTGGCTCTAACATCCCTGATGGACAGTTTTGCTGGAGTCTTATCCCTTGTTTACTCAGGACACAGCAGTCAGGGATACAATGAGTATTCTGGTAGTTGCTTTTTAAAATAAGTCCCAGGAATGCTGCTGGACAGCATGCTGGTTTTCAGAGGGATGACATGACTGTGTCTGATGTCATTCCCCTGGTCTTACCAGGCGACAGGGTGACTCCAGCCCGAGTAAACTAAGCAGCCCGCAGTTAAATATGGAGCTCCAAAACAGGAGCTTGTAGCAAGTTAATTCCCTCATCCTTAAACATAAATTTTCCCTTATACCAGACATGTGACATGAACATTGCATTTGCTATTTTGGGGTTTGGAGTTAACATTACATTTATTTATCAGTAAATTTCAGAGGAAGATATTACCTCAAACGCTGCTATATTTATTTTACAGCTATAGTTCAACTGTTGGTTAAGATTTGGAATACATGTGTATTCTTCTCTGTTAGGATCTTATAAAATACAGAGTGCTGTGATATATGTAATTATTTTATATGCATGATTTTTCTTGCAATTCTGCAACTTTACTTCTTAGCTTCTGAATCTCACCAGATAGTGTGTGCTGTATTAATCTAAGAAGAGACTGTTTGACAAAAAGCAGCACCAAATTCATGACTAAAAGAAAATACACCACCAAATCAGATGGAACAGATCTCGTCAATATTAACCACAAAGCATCCAGACAGCTAAACTTGGGCAGCCTTTTATTCGCGGTCCTGTCGTAAACATGTCCAAAGATTTGCACGCAGGCTTGTTGTTATCATTTATTCATGACTTGCTGGAGGATTGGAACAGGACTCGTGAGTGTTCCGGTCACACTGGAAGACTCATCAAAACAGCTGCCGGCAAACAGCAGATCAGAGAGCAAACACACATGAACAGCTTAACTTTGGGTTCACAGGCACAACCAGACAGACTGAAGACTCCTCACTCTATACTTCATGGGACATGAGTTCCTCCAAGAGAATGACTTAAAAACACTCTTCTACCTTTTAGAGAAATCAGATCCTCACTTCTGATTCAGGAAGCTTGCTCTCATCCACTTTCCTCTCAGTGCAGACGCTGCACATAAGCAACTACTGCAGCAAAGCAGTGATTTGACAAATTGATGCAGTGCAGAAATGCTGGCTGTGTTGGCATTAGCATTTTAGATCCCTAAGAATGAACTCACGATGAGCTTTTGTATGAGAAGCAGGTGCGCACACAAGACATCACATATTTGACCTGAGTCAGAAACACACAGGACACACAGGACGAGCTCAGTGCCGCATTCACACTCACCAGCTCTGAGGGTCTGGATTACGCTGCTGGTGAAGCGCAAGAGAGAAGCCAAAGAAGGTGCCAGGGTCTCCCAACTTATGCAGTGTGTGAGTAGTATCCAAGTTAAAGCCCCAGACTTGAGTCGAAAGGGTCAACACACCCAAAATAAAGGTAGTCCACAGTTTAGAGGAATCAGATGAGAGGGGACAAGGGTTCCCATGTCCCACCAGGGCTGCCATAGTGGGGTGCAGGTCTTCTGGCAAAGCAAGTTCAACTCAAGAAGAGCACAGAGGAGATTCCTTTTGTGGGTCCCAGAGAGCCAAAGGGCAGTAAGGGGAAACCCTGCGTGAGCCTCCTCTGCTTTGCTCTCCTCTCTGGATGCCTGCCTTGTTTCCCTCGCTCTATTGCGCTGCCTCTCAACTCCGTTTGCTGCTGTCAGTCTGAAGAGCAGCCTGTGAAAATGCGGCTGCTACTACTATGTGTGCAAGTGTGCTTCCCTCAATGCATGTGCGCCTCCCCCTCCTCTGTGCTCAGAGGGAGACAGAGGACAAGTGCCTTGAATAGCCCGCTCACTCCTCCCCCTCCTCTCTCTCTCTCAGGCCTTCATCCCCTCCTCCCTCCCTTCCTCCCTCCCTCCCTCCTTTTCTCCCCTCTCTCAGCTGACATCAACACTCAAGGGACTTGTGCCAAAATACCAGGCAAGGTTGTCCGGATACTTGGAGGCCATTGAACAGAGCGAGAGCGGGTGAAAAGACAGCAGACTGTTTTATCTGTTGAGTTCACACGCTCCAAAGCGCCTCCCTCTGTGACCACCTGTTGCTGCAGGTGCATGTACATCGGAGTAATGCATACAAGAAACTCAATGTTCTTTTAGCTTTAAAGTCCCGACATCTCTGGAACGTATCTGGAGGACAAAAGGGGCAGAAATGTGCACAGTGACCCAGGAAACTTTATTTCAGGCCTTTAGCTCTCCTGAAAAGACAGAGTGGAATAATGTATGCACTGTGACTAAGCAGTGCCAACAGGGACATAATCTAACAAAGTGGGACTACACCCACACAAATTTCTGTTTCTCTGAGGTCAAATCTGCGCGCAGCTGTCAGCGTGTCACCTCAACTGTCCACACAATAAACGTCACGCAAACAGTTGCACATTAATTACACAAACAGGTGGCATTCTTGGAATGAGTTTACAGGTTTTTAGGACCTGTTTCCCCGTGAGGAGGGGGGGGGGGGGGTCTGTCAGGATGGGTTCGTTCAGATTTGATTGTAAAAGGTGACGACGCATTAATGTGGGTTGAGCAGGATTTTCAAAGTTTCCATTTTTGACGCAATACATTTTTTTTTATGTGGACAGAAAGCTAAATATCAACATAATTAATATACATTTTGGATATATTCAAGTTAACACATACAGTGTACAGAAGAGTGTAACTTTTTACAAGGATCAGTGATTGAGCTGCAATCAAATACACTAAAAGGAAAAAGGAAGAAAAAAGGCAACTCTTTCAGTTTTAAAGCTTAAATCCAGAATAAAGTAATTATAAAACAGCTCCTTTTTATAATTAAGAGTTTTATCTCATTTTGATCAAATATCATCCTGCTGATTAAACTAGTTGGTCAGTGTGACTTCAACTTTGAAACAAGCTTAGGATTAGCATCTGTGGTAGTGTTATCAGTGTCTACATACACCAGCTTCCAGCAGGATGAGGCTCAGTTCTTCTCATGTGACCTGCTGGCATCATGAACCAGCTTCATGAACCTGCTGTTAAACTTTCTCTGCCCCCTGCTGCCCTTATGAGGGATTTAAAAATGATCCCATGTATGAGCACATTTAGCCCTAAAAAGATGTTTATACCTGAGTTTTTGTAGACATTTTTAAACATCTTCAACAACTTTTCACAGATGCTTTAATTTATTTTTTAAAGGAACTTTAAAACCCATTTCTGTGGCAAGACTAATGGAAGCACAATTGTGTGAGGTCAGTATTTTTTAAATAGACTTAGGATCTATTTTAATATTCCCCTTTGGAAATATTTCACAGTGAATCGCGGCTAACAGCATCAGAGATGTCCTCAATCAGCCTGAGGAGACGTGCAGGCCAAGGATGAATTTGCTGTTTCAGAGATATCTGGAGAATGTTTGTAGCTCAGTTACTTAAAATATTCGTCCCTCTTCTGATCTTTACAGGGATGAACAGACAGAGGCTTTCAGAGGCAAGTGCTGTTTCAGTCAATACATCCCCTCTAGATCAGAAAATAAGACATAAACATGCCTTTTGCATGATAGATTAAAGAAACCATGTTGGTACGACAAAGATAAATACAACAAGTATTCCTGTATAACAACTACTACTTGGTCATTATAACTTGAGGGTTACACATAGTAACTGCTTTTCATTTAATCTAATCCTGGATGAACAGTTATCGATACCACACACTGAATATGCTCTGTTGTTGCTAGCAGCAGCATGCTAACATGCTCATGTTTACCAGGTATAACCTCGACTCTGCTCACCATAGACCACCTTCATTTTTTTTTAGCATGACAACATTTTATTTTTTTTTTTTTAATTAAATAGTAAAGTATATATGTTTTGTGTATTTAGTCAAAAGGATCAAGAAGCAAGAAATACCTTTCATAAATTCAGAAGTTTATCTGGATCTGAACAGTTGATGATGATGTTTCCTCATTTTTGGTTCCGTTCTCTTTGTACACATGTGACATTAACTTTGATTTAAAAACATGGAGGCTGTTGTGGCTCTTTGTGTTTCCATTTGGAAAAGTTCGGTGTCTGTTTGAAGCACCTTGGCCACAGCGAGAGCCGGCACTGGGGAGTTTGTGCTTTTGTCAGCCGGAGCTCCCACACACAGCTCACTGGTTCACTGCAGAGTCCCAGATATTATCTAACACCAGATCAAAAAGGTGGTTTTATATTCAATGAAGCAGTGTTCCTTCTGTCTATTATGTGAGAGATGAGCTGCTTCATTTTGAGATAAAAAATACCAGAAGAACTTAGAAGAGAAGGAAAAATGTGGGTGTGGGATGTGGAGAAAATGCTGAAATATCTTAAAGGCAGCTCGGGCGGGAGGCCAGACAAGAATGCCTTTTGACAGAACAAAGCATAATCAGAGGCTGAGATAGAAGAAAGTGGAAAAAAGAAGAAGAAAGAGACGAGGAGAAAGAAATCAGTGAAGCTGGCTGTAAAGATTATCTGCCACACTATCCATGACACTGGCATTCCCACATAAGTGCTCATTAGCAGTCTGAGCCACGCTCCAAGGAGAGAGCTTATTTTAGACAGTAGACTGCAGCAGCAGTGCACACAGTCAGGGTCATTTCTCCCGTTTTAGTCCCACATTGCTTCAATGGCTGAGATTGCTGCAGTCAGCACTATTACTGTATTGATTTATGGACAGTGTAAGATGCTATAAGAGGGAGTTGGTGCTGGTTATTATGGGATTAAAACCAAGCATGCCCATTCTGGCTATATCTGTCTGAGTGCACTTTGGGAAGGCTTTTCTCGTACTGGTGAAAACATGTAATCACACGTTTATGGATGTAAAAACTAAACTTCATTCATTCATTCATTCAAGTAAGATGTTTTATTAAGCCTTATTTCTTTCTTATATATATATATATAGCACCGTACTAGCCAGAAGTATATAATGATGGTAAAACATCATTATATACTTCTGGCTAGTACGGTGCTGGACTAGCTTTTGCCTTAAGAACTCTTCATGGCATAGATTTAAAAAGCACTGGAGACTCAGGTCCGTATTGACATGACAGAATCACAGAGTTGAGTTGCTGCAGATTTGTGTTCATCCATGATGTAAATCTTCCACCACTTCCCAAAGGTGCTCTGTGGAGACCATTCATATTTAAGAAACCAGTTTTGCATGATGTGAGTTTTGTCACATCATCAGGTTGTCAACAGCTGTTGAACCGGTGTGCCTGGCTCATTAAAAGGGTTATATATGTTTTGTGCTTTTTACAGTGGTTTTGTAAAGGTGATAATAATAGTTATAACTCTTCAGAAATGAATTGAATTTGTATGCTTTTGTACAAACTTGATTTTTAATCACATCTTTAGTGTTGAATAGACTCTTGTCCAGGAGGTTATATTATTATTATTATTATTATTATTATTATTATTATTATTATTATATAATATATATTACTGCTTCTGTTTGAGCCACAGAAAAATGTTGTTTGAACCACAGTTCACTAACAGTCATGGCAGTAAAAGCACCAGCGAGAAAAATCAAATTTACCCCAGATGTAAAATTGAGACATAAATGTTTGGCTCAGCTCTAGAATAACGAACAACAAAAAATCTACTGAATGTGAAAAAGTATCAGAGCAAAGGTCCCAGACAGAGCTAATACAGAAATGACACCAGTGCAAAGTTCATTCCCAGAATTCCCTTATCTGGATTCACTTACCCAATCAGGCTAAGTGGTCACGGCGAGCTTTTAATCAACTTGCCGGTGTTTAATTTATGTTACCACAGTTGTGTCTGTACAGAGAGAGGTCGACTCACTCACCGCAAACATCATCCCATGTAAAATCTCAGCTGTACATTGCTCGACATGGATGATGCTGTGAATCAGTCGAATGCTGATCTATTGACAGATCAGAGCAGAAAAACGAGCAACAGCAGAATTCACCATTTATAGGAGAAATTAAAAAAAGAAAAGTAAAGTCTGAATATTTCTCATTAGTTTTAACTTTTGGTTTCACTTCAGCTCTTCTCCACAGTTGACGGTTCAACAACAACACAAGAAAAAGTAACCCACAGACTAGTTGTACTACATATTATTGACACCGCACCCGTGTGACAGCAGATGCTCTCTGCAGATAGACGGGTCGTCTGAAGCTGCCACAGACTGCCAACCGTCCTCTCGTTATTTCACCAAACCAATGAGTCCCATTAGTCAGGTGCAGTTTTATGGACCCGTTAAAAAAATTTAAATGTTATATTTTCTTCATTTACTGCTAAATGAACAACACAAAAATCAGTGCCCATAATTTACATTGTAAATGGAATATTTATTTAAGCATCTGGACAGAGAAAAACATGTAGCTCAATCACAACACATCACAATATAATATACAGAAGTTGTTTTTTTATTATATCTTTCACAATAAATCATACAAACCCATTTAAACTAAAACAAAACTAAATAAAACTCATCAAAAGAGCTGAGACTGTACATCTACCAGTCACCACTTCAACATTGCTTCCCCGGATAAATAGCAATACATCCAAAGAGGACATGACTTTGTAAGCAGCTGTTAACTTTGTTCACAATGATTATCTGCTCATGGTGAGGTATTATACTCTCTTACGAACTCTACCCTCTTAGCATTAGCACAGTCACGCGTAAATATTTCTGAACTCTGTGTTATCGTGTATCTTGTAACATGAAGTCCCTTTTTAGACGTATATAGATGAGTTCTTTTGGATCTTAGCCTTTTTTACAGATTGTGGCCCATGACAAGGTTCAAGCTCCTCCAGCTCATCTGAATGTAATGCTGCTGCAGAAGGCTGGCTGAGATGTTGAAAGGAGTGCATTGGCTGCGATTGTGTGAATGGGACTGAAAAGACAAATAAGCAATATATTGTTTGTATTTACTAAGTATGCCTTTAATAGTAAAGAACAAAGGAAGTAAACAAATTTACTGAATATACTTTTGAAGTCTGAAATATGCTACATAATAAAAAAAAATGGGACTGGTCCTCCAAAAGTCCTCACGCCTACTGGATTTTGGTGTAGGTCCATGACAAAGACCTTTAGTTTCTTGTTTGAGCTTTCTACCAGTCTTGATCAAATAAAAGTGTATTACCCTCTGACTTGTCTTTTTAAAAGCATCGTTACGTTGACATAATGGTAAGAAAAACCACTCCTGTGTTACAGTTTAGTCTCACTGGAATAAAATTCATTCATTCTCAAACAATCTGATTTGCACTGCCTGCAGTCACTTTAGTGTGAAGCTCTGTGTATACAGAGTTGATTATATATAGATTTGTGATTTTCACAGATTTATCACAGTTAATCACCACATTATCAGATTACATGTTATTGGCAATTTGACCCCCTTTTACCGACAGCTAGCCGACAGACTTCACTTCTTATTGCCCTTTTATTGTTGCCTTCACAAACCAAAGTTGCTTTTAAGACGTGGTCCCCGTCATGGAAGCAATCAGATCAAAGGCAATAAAATCGCCAGTTCTTTACATGATTGTAATAATTTTGGTTTCCCTTGGTGTGACTGTATCAATAATGGAAATCAGATGCCATCAAATATGTGTTAAAATCACAGCAAAAACAGATTATTAGCTTCATTTGATGACTAGCCTCAAAACCTGGGTGACATCAGCCATGCTTGCTAACAATTTCTCTCAATGAGACTCCAAAACATTTGAGCTGACGTAGTTATTGTGTTTTAAAATGTAATGAAAAAACTTACCACTTTCCTGGTAGGAGGGTGGTGGAGTTGTGAGCATGGGTGTGGCTGCTGGTACAGGCTGATAGACCGTGTTAACTACAGTGGTTAACACTAGAGAAAGCGAAAGATTTCATGTAGTTTGAAAATGAAAGCAAATTTTGATGTTCCCGTCATTACAACGGAACTTTTAAATCAAAAGTTTAAAGACAATGGGGATAAAAAATGTGTTTGTGTCTTACTATGTACCCTGCACAAACTGTAAAACTGACAGTTTTGCAGTTTCGTGAGCGTTTGTGCATCAGATTATTTCTTGCTTTCAAGAATTCCTGTAAGCCACCATCCCAATTGGAAAGAGCTCTAACACATAAAGCTCATCAAACAGCCATTTTCCATTGTAAGAATTAAACATAATTTCAAACAAGATGCTTCTGGATAATATGCCAGTGTGGCTGCTTGCAGCTGTAGCAAACTTACTGATTATTTCTCGTCTGGGATTTTTCTTTTTGGATGTCCTGCAGCAGCAGCAGCAGCAGCAACGAGTCACACAGCAGATTATGAGACACGTGCATACGAGAATGGGAACAGGAACCCCTATTCCCACATACTCTACATGATAGCTTCTTTTCACTCGAGCAGACCTGCAAATACAAAAAGAAGCTGTAGTTTGTGCTCATTTCTGGAGCATTGAAGGGGAAAAAAGGCTAAAATGAAGAGCACACCTTCTGAAACAGAGTTCCTGTTTTTTCTCAGTAAAGCTGTACTTTATGTCACTGCAGCAGTATTTTGTCCTGCAGTCCCCACAGCAGTACTTTTCACATTCCTGAGTATCATGGAAGACACCGTTCGTGTCCCAGTAACTGTGGCAGTGATCAGCTGTAAGACACACATGTTGAAGCAAAGTGAGAATGAGAGCTTAAAGTTGCAGTGCATTACAGATCCTGCAGACAGATATTGTACAAAGACACTAATAGAGAATTAAGATGACTTAGCTTGATATTTTATTTTCACTTTGTTATTTTAAATATTAAAAATAAAACTCACCCCATACAGCCGGGACCACAACCACACACAAAACACACACAAGACTGGACAAGATACTTGAAGGCATAGCTGATGTGATGCAGTGTGTTAAGATTCGTTCGTTTTGGGTAAGAGAAGAAAGCAGGCTGAGTCCAGGGAGGCGTCAAAATAGTGATCCTTAATTACACACTCTGCGCAGAAGTGTGGGAAGAAAACTTGCAACAGATTCTCCAAAGAGTGGACAGCTCCCCATCCTTATATAACCCATGATGACATCACACAGTTAGACCTTACTGGAAATGATAACAGTCTCCCCATAGTCCAAAGTTCTCCTTATACAAACATCAGATGATACTTTAGAGAAAAACAAGTGTGTGACATGTCATGTTGTGCAGTTCTGTGAGCCTGTGTGTCCAACTAGAGAATGTCCTGACATGACCTCCCTGTGTAAATAAGTGTGTATGCGAACGTGCGTGTTTACATAACTCTGTATGTGCATGTTCTGATGTAGGCCTGCAAATGAATTAGAACAAGGTCCTGCTGGACCCTCCAGTTTGGACGGTGAATACAATGCTGTGGATACCATTTGAGACTTGATTACAATGATGATAATATGCATCCATTAATCTTTACTCAGATTACCATAGATATAAAACAAAGATTATACTGTCATCAGATTCAACAATGATGAATGACTGATCAATGATAGTTAAAATGTCACCATAAGAATACAAAGTAAAATATCTCTTGTCCACACTCCTCCTCTTTGGCCATCGGCCAACCTTTACCCAAATTTGTTTCACTCCTCCGTCCAGGCGGCCTCTCGCAACGGCATCATATACCCCGGACCAGCTGAACCAGCTGGACCAGAGTCTATGGCCCTGCTTACCAGATTTACCAACACCTGCCTTACCAGAGGAATGAGACAACACCCGATCATCAATATTCCTAGAAAAACTATAAAAGAAAACATGGCAGACATAAACACACCCTTCCATTGCCCAAACACAGACGTCATACAATCCTCCAGCGCCGTGTTCACACCTGGATGTACATACATTGTTAAAGTGTTTTTCACCACGTCCGTCGCAAATTCAAGACATGTGTAAATATTTCGTTTAGGCGTGGATCGACGTGTTTGCGTACGCTTGTCAATTCGCGGATATAACCCTGATAAGGTGGTGCAGTTACCTGTGTCCACAGCCTCTCTAGTCAATTTCAAAGTGCACTGATAACCCCAATCATCCTCTGGATACAGAGGAGCGGGCTCAGTAAACTGTGTCAATCATCTACTTGCTGTTCTTTAGCAATTTGAGCCATCCCATCCGTAGCGACTCAATCAATTTGGACTCTCGAGCGGGTAGACCTCTGCCTCTAGGCAATTCACCCGTCTGTCAAAAAACAAACAAACATGTAGCAACACTCATACATGTCAACACCCCCTTTATTTTCCAATTTCCCCACAACCCAGCTGAGCTTTTAGCTTCAGACTCGAGTCTCAGCCTGTCACGCTTCAGGCCTCTTTGCCACCTCCTCTTGGAGCGAAGAAACGCCCTCGGATTCTTCTTTCTTCAACTCCCCAGGTAGACTACTGAGTCGCGTCTTTGTTACTTCGGAAACATGGCTTGAACAATGTTTCCGAAGTAACAAAGACGCGACGGATGGCCTGGATTGCAGCCATTCAAAGACCAAATATAACGTCCCAGAACACTCCAGCTCACAGGTTAGTCTGCTCCAAGCATTTACACGAAGGTCAGTGTTTTTTAGTAGTTAATACCTCATTTTCATAACATAATTAGTGATATAGGTTACAAGCAAGTCTGGCGCTGAACAGAAATGGTCGCGCTATGCTCCTTTATTTATTGTGCATAAATAGTGAATTGTCCTGACACAATATTGCGTTTCGCTTTTGTTATTATGGTACATTGACAAGAACATATACTTTTATTCACAGGATAAAACAGGTTTTTTGTATCACTAATTGCCCAGTACGATTACAGCATACAATATTATTGTCACTGCTACATTTCTGTGATGGGTACCAGAAATTATTTCCACTACTAATTAATTACCGTTGAGCTCAAAGGTCCTATTAATAAACGGTTAAGGAATGTGTATTTATGATGACGATTTGTGAGACTGGTAAACTTATGATACGTACGATGGTCTTTCGTTCTACACGGTGCATTTCAAGGTCCTGCACCCATCCGTCGGTAAACTGTACCTGGGCTTGTTGCAGTGACCGGAAGTTACTAAACTTCATGAGTGTGTGCACTCACTCCAAGAACCGTATGATTATAAATATGCATATAAATATGCTACGATGAGATAGCTGACTTCATCTAACTAGCAAATGTTGTCCAGGCTACGTTGGTGATACAGTTTTTTTTAATGTGTATGATATTTTTGTCATGCGATTTTAAAGCTGGTCCTACAACCGCATCCAAGAATAACATGCAGCTTATCTCAGAACTGTCGGTGAAAATTATTCTTGGAGCTAGGTTTAATTGAGCTGCATTTTAAAGAGGTGCAATTTCACAATTTGTGTATATTTTCTAAGTTCACTATTTTGTCATGTGTTGAGAAAAACACAGATTTTAAAATTACATGGTCTAATATTTACATTTAGCATATAACTGCAACATTATTTTTTCGTTTGTTTTTTTTAAAGACTCGAAAGGACTTGAAATTCAAAGTTTCAGACTTGTGACTTGACTCGGACTTTTACACCAGTGACTTGAGACTCGACTCTGACTTGCCTGACATTACTTGAGACTTGACTTGAGACTTGAGGATAAAGACTTGAGACTTACTTGAGACTTGCAAAACAATGACTTGGTCCCACCTCTGCCAATTTGACTCTTTTAACCACTAAATTTGTCGTGTCCTCACTGGATGGTCAGACCAGTGACTTTTCTTTTGAAGTTAAGTTGTTGTCCTGCAACCCAGAGAGTTTATTTGTCAGTAGTAGATAAACTATATCATTTAAAAACCGGTGTATGTTAAGTGTCGCTACTTTAACCTTGCTTGTACGTGCACACGTATGTAAGCTGTTTCTTCATTGCATGTGTGGGTGCGTCTGTATGTGGGTTAATTTAACTTTTTCTCAAATGAGGCATTTCTCTAACACGCACATGTGTCTGTTCCTCACACTTCTCATACCTTTCTCTGGTTGTGTGTGATTTAATTTGTTTCAGTCATTTACCAGTCATTTTTTCCATGTCTTCCGCCAGAGGTTAACACTGGTGAGATTCAGGGACACAGCACCAAGAGCAGTTCAGCGAGAGAAACTTGCCTAAAACTTGCCTTCCCTCTTTTTCCCGGGTGGGGACAACTCTGGTGTCCAGCCGTGAATTTTTGAGCCAAAGCTTGGCCTGTCTTCTTCTGCCGTACTCAGGTTTCCAGGTTAAGAAAAAACCACCTGTATGAATACACTAAACATACACTTAGTATTTGTATAAACATAACTGCCTATATTATTGAACTGAACCAAGCATCAGTTGAAGACCTTATAAATCCTGCTTCATTTCCCGTATTTATCACTCACTCCTAGTCTTGAGGAGGGTAGATTTAACTCTTTACTAACTTTAAACCCCACAAGTAAAAATTTCATATGTTCTTGACTGCAAACCCAAAAACTGCTTGATGTTATTACTAATTATTTTCCTCCACAACACTCCAAATCATGTTCTCTCTTGAGTCCAGCAGGGGAATAAGGTGACCTCTACTCTCACTGCTTCCCCAGTCAGAGACAATATCTCACTCACACTTCCACACTTTATTGTTTTCCCCTTTTTCTTGACTATTGTTATTTAACAGAAAATCAACTGACCTACTTCTCCTTCCTCTTCTGTCATGCAGAAAGTCACACACACACAGCACTCGGCCCCCACCTTGTCTTTCTCTCACAGACACACCTACACACACACACACACACTCTAATCCTCCTTTCACCACAAAATTTCGCACTGTAACAGTTTAAACACCTGAAGCCAGCGAAAATTCACTCTCACATTCACATTCACTCCCCTAACAACTACAAAGTTTTCACACATGCAAATAATCCCATCAATCTACTATACACGCCGTTTCCCTCCTTATAGCGAGAGACTCAACCGATCTTTAAAAACTTTATATACACAACTTCAAGAATAAAGCACACACCTCTGCCTTTTTCCAGGCAGTCTACAAGGTTTTAGAAACTGGGAAGCAGAGAAGTGGAGAAGTAGGGAGAGGGAGATGAAACCACGCCAGCAGTTACACACACACAGACCGCGTGTGCTCGCGAGTGCGTTACAGCACAACACAGCCCAACCCCTCCTTCTCCTAAGAAGAAATACACACACACAGAGAGTCCCCCTCTCCTGCGCTCAGAGAAAAGAGAGCGTTTTCCTTTTTTCTCTCTTCCAAGCACACAGGAGAAAATCAACAGACAGTTTATACAACTACTTTTCACTTTATTTACACACACACGGGTAGTTTATATCCTATTTACATACACCATATGCCAGAACAGCCTATTTTTTTTTTATTTCACTTCTTATTTCTATACCGGTATTCCTGACTTTTAGACAAATTTAAAAGCATCTATAGCCCAGGCCGCGCCTTGCTGATCAATTACACGCGTCGGGAACGCCCTCGCCGGCCGCGGTCTAATTTCTAAATACTAATTAATTTATAACCGTTTCCCGCAGCTGGGAAGGAGCTCCACCTCTGGCGCTAGTATCAAACCCACGCCTTCAGCTTTACTTAAAGCTCACAGGCCAACGACGTTGACTGGTCACGGCCGGGTCCGCGACCCTGTCAATCAATCTAGCGCAGTAAGGAAAGTGGTCTCCGTCGACCACTTTGGTTTGTTTGGGATGCTCGAACTTCCCCGGCAACCAACCGAGCAAATAGCCTAACCACGCGTCCGCGATCAGGAGTCGCCGCCACGGCGCTGAGCAGCTGCGCTCTTAGGGGACCGCGTCCCCAGTTCTAAAGACCTTTAATTGTTTTAAAAGCCTCACTGTGGGCACTCTGCCCCCCCAGTTTAATTACCTGAGGCCCAAAACCGCGTTTTTGCTACTCAATAAAAACCAAATTCCCTACACTACCGAGCATCTGGCTGGCATCCAGTCAACCCACCTCTTCTTTAAACACTTTAAACCGTATTGTCTTAAACACATATAACCTCTTAGCTCAAAATTCACCCGCAAAATAAACAGCAATAAATTTAGACAGACCAATATTCCCTATTTTTAACACTAATTACCAAAGATCACTATGAACAGACATAAGAAGCCCATACTGAGTGAATATTATTTAATTAAATTTAGTTTTAACTTCCAATTTTAGCGCCTTTGGATAAACATCAACAGGTGGCCCTCACCTTTTATTTCGCCTGGCTTGTCACTCAGATAAGCTGCTGATCTCCGTTCGTTTTGGCACCTTCCACCCAGCAGCCGCAGCTCCTCTCCTCCCCAACCGGAGTTTCGGCACCAAGAATTGTTAAGATTCGTTCGTTTTGGGTAAGAGAAGAAAGCAGGCTGAGTCCAGGGAGGCGTCAAAATAGTGATCCTTAATTACACACTCTGCGCAGAAGTGTGGGAAGAAAACTTGCAACAGATTCTCCAAAGAGTGGACAGCTCCCCATCCTTATATAACCCATGATGACATCACACAGTTAGACCTTACTGGAAATGATAACAGTCTCCCCATAGTCCAAAGTTCTCCTTATACAAACATCAGATGATACTTTAGAGAAAAACAAGTGTGTGACATGTCATGTTGTGCAGTTCTGTGAGCCTGTGTGTCCAACTAGAGAATGTCCTGACATGACCTCCCTGTGTAAATAAGTGTGTATGCGAACGTGCGTGTTTACATAACTCTGTATGTGCATGTTCTGATGTAGGCCTGCAAATGAATTAGAACAAGGTCCTGCTGGACCCTCTAGTTTGGACGGTGAATACAATGCTGTGGATACCATTTGAGACTTGATTACAATGATGATAATATGCATCCATTAATCTTTACTCAGATTACCATAGATATAAAACAAAGATTATACTGTCATCAGATTCAACAATGATGAATGACTGATCAATGATAGTTATGATTATAAAATGTCACCATAAGAATACAAAGTAAAATATCTCTTGTCCACAAGTGTAGGGGGGAAATGAACCTGACTGTGGAGTGCTGGCTGGTTATAGGGCTCTGTGTCTGTCCTACCTGTACATGAGTAACCCAACAACATTCTTTTTTTTTTTCTTTTTTTTTGGCCTGTCCCGTTTGGCTCTTTTGCATCAGAATTGTTGTCTAAAGGCAAAGAAAGATGCCCAACGGATTTACTTTACCAAACTGACCATCCCAGCCTTGCCGTAATGGTCCATTTGATTCACCTTTTATTGTTTTGTTTTTTTTTCACTTACTGAATACGGGACAGACTTGACTGGGGGAAAGAAGGGGAGAAAGAAAGAGGGAAAGAGAAACAGCTGAGAAGAGGGACGGGGGAGAAGGGCAAAAGACAAAAACCAACAGAACGGGCAGAGAGAAAAAAAAAGCATATATCAATCACCTGGATCACCTGCTGAGAAAGAAAAAAGAAAGCAAGCAGAAGAGAACAAGAGTAATAGAATAAACAACATCACAATGATATATGGGAATATGACAGTAAATACTAAATGTTAAACATTATTGTGCAGCACATAAGATCAACAGAACACAGTGTGCTTTGAGGTAGGAGCCAAAAAGGGTGTAGTTTGTGGGTGTGATCACCCGTGTGTACACCTGTGAGCATGGACGCGCTTGTTTTTTGTTTTTTAAAAGGTTCCTTCATGTAATAATCTGCTAGAGGGTGTGGGGGGGCCACAGCCCCGTCCTCCAGGGCATGAAGCAGGTGTGGAGGAGATCAAAACTCCAGACATCCAGAGGCCCCCAGAACACAACAGACCAAGGAAGACCAACAGAGGGGCAGCTGCGCCACTGTCCCAGAAAGAGCTGAGGAGAGTCCCAGATGAGGGCTCACTCAGCAGCCGCGGAGCAGAAGCCAGGGGGAGTTGCAGTGACGCACTCGTGAGCTCCGCCGGCAGCCAGCTGCGCCTGAGTGACCGAGCCCCAGGCCGAGAGGCCGGGGGCACCCCACCTCCGAAGTGGCCCGAGCGAGCCCCAGGCTCCAGGCCCCGATAAGCGGCCGCCAAGGAGTGAGCCGGTGTGTACCTGGACGCCCATCCCCGGACACAAAGAACCACCAACGCACCGATGTCTGAGGGGGTCCGCCACTGGCAGGGGAAGTGGTGGTAGGGGGAGATAGGCCTCCAAACCTTGGAGGGCCTGAGATGTCCCCAGAGAGGTGGCACCTGACACCCAACCTGACATATAGACACAGACATACAGGCACACACAGACACAAACATCCATTCCCACCCTCATGCTCTCATATGCACTTACTCCACACTCAACCAACGTGGAGACAGACATAAAGAGACGCTGTACACACGATCACACTCCCCAAGCGTACTCTACAAACCGGGTCTAGGTGCCCCCGCCCCTGGAGGGGGGAACTGCACCCAGACCCAGGTGGTGTTTCCCTTTTCCCTGCGGTGGGGGGAGGCAGACCGCCCCGACTCCGCAGCAGGAAGGCTCCACACTCCAGACCGCAGTCGGACGGCCAACTCCTCCTCCTAGTCCTAGCCCCCCTGCTCCAGCAGGTCGCAGAGAATGGGGGTGAGAGAAGACTCCAAACCTCCCTCCACCCGCTCATTGTAGTGTTGATGCATGTGTGTTCTAAGGTGCATTTAAAACCCAGGAGGGCATGGAGCTACCTGCCAGAGAGCAGCAGGTAAGCGCATGGTCCCTCCTGCTAGCCCTCAATGTCTACGTGTATTTAAAATTGAGAGGTGGGCAACGATGCCAGGGGTGGGGTGTACACCCTGATGGTACTTTGGACTCCGTGTATCGTGCCCACCCCCAAGATCCTATATGTATGTGTAATGATAGTGTGAGTAACCCAACAACATTCCTTACTTCACATTTCACTAGCTTGGCCTACGTCCTCATTTTAGGTTTGACAGCGTTCTAGTAGGTAAAGTTGAATGGCTTGGACATGAATTGAGCTGCGGTTTGGGGAAGGCTTTGAAGGAGACTGGCGAGGACTCCCGGGCCTGGCAGATCCCCATGTACTAAATAGAAGTGAAGAAGTTAAAGAATTGAAAAGGGGAGGGAGGGGTACGTAAACGAGGATGAACAGCTTGCAGAAATATATAGATGAGAACCGGAAGGAGCGTGTTTGGAGGCGTAGTCCCGCTCTTGAAATTCTGATACATAACCTCCAAAAATACCTCGATACTCAATATTTCTTAAAACATTAGGGTGCTGTAATTGTTGCTGGAGCTTTGTCCTTCTCAGATTTTAAGACTCCATCTACATTGGAAGTAAGTGAAATTGTACCAGAAACATCTACTCAGGTTAGTCTAGCACCTACATGTTTTCATTACAGTGCCATCCTGCTGCAGTCTGTGCAGAGGTTTGGCGTCATCTTACTGAAATAAGAAAGTCCTTCCCCAAAAGGAAGTAATCTCAGAGTCACCATGTGTAGTTCCAAAACCTCCAAGTGTCATTCACAGTTAATAGTTAATGCTATATGTTCCTGTAGTCCAAGAGACGGTTTGGCCACGATGTGCTGAGGCCACTTCAGTCATTTAAATTGCATTTAAGTCCGTAGAAAGTGAAGGTATTGAATTGTTGAATTTTGACTTGTATGTCAGATCAAACCAAATGTAATCAAATGTGTTTAGTAGCAGCAGTTTGTAGAAGTGTTCCATCGCACATTGGTCTGTCACATGTTGAATCTCTCCTCGTCTTTACTCTTGAAAGAGTCAGCCTCTCTGTGATGTTTTTGTAAAGAGAAAAGAGGGAAGAGAGCACAAAACACAAATGCTGGACCTCAACAATTTTAAAGCACTGCCCACATAGCAAAATTGGTATGGCCCGGATCTGGCCCACACGATGTTCTTACACATGGCTCACATACCGCAAAGAATGATGGCCCTTTGGTGGCCCAGATCTGTTTTGCCAGGACTACCAGTTGCAGACACACTGGTAGTCCTGTGCTGGCCCAGAACAGTTTCAGCTCTGGCCCCAGATGTCAGCCTAATGTGTACCTTAATCAAGCCATGTAATAACAACATGTGCCGGAACATAATAGTGCAAAAGTAACATGACAACACTCTGCTCAGACAGTGAATGGACTGATTCTTTTATAGCGCTCCTCTACTCTCTAGGATTACTGAAAGTGCTCTATTACAACATCCCACATTCACTCAACTGAGTGCCTCCTAACTACATTTATACACATTCATACTCTTGAAATGCAGCCAGGGTTCGAACCGCCAACCTTCCGATCAGCAGATGACCTGAGCTACAGCCACCCACTGGCAAAGATGAGTAAACCGTCACTAGGTTTTGGATAAAGTGCACACTCACAAACCTGTCAAACCTGCATTTTAAACGTTGGCTACCATAGCAGTATAGTATTGCAACATGGCATTTGGGTCTTCTAACTAAAATAGGAAAATAGGAACATAAACAGTGCCATCATTGCCAGACTTGGCCCACATCTGGTTGACATACAACCTGCCATGACACCAGTCAGTCAGAAGTGCCAGCTTGATGCCAGATCCGGGCCAGACCTGTTTTCTATTAGCCTGGGCCACATAAACCAAACCACAATCGGACCAGATATGGCATGCCATCACATAGACAGTGCCATCTATGCCAGGCCTGGCCCACATCTGGATGACATACGTCTTCTTGACATACGGCTTGATACCAGATCCGGGCCAGACCTGCTTGCTATGTGGGTGTGGGATCGTCCAGAGAGAAAACAGGATAAAAGCCAGACAATATCGGAGGTCCTTCAGAGTCTGCTGGACTCTGTCAAGGACATTCTATGACACTGTGGTAGCAGCCGCCTTTTTCTATGCAGTGACCTGTTGGGGGAGCAGATGCACGGACAAGGACAGGAGCAGGATTGACAAACTGATGCAGAGGTCTAGTTCCGATGTCTTCTGGAGTCTGTGGAGGTGGTGGGCGAGAGGAGGATGTTAGTATAGCTGAATTCCATCATGCACAACCCACATCACCCTCCATGAGTCTGAGTGTGCTGAGCGGCTCCTTTAGTCAGAGACTGAAACACCCTCGCTGTAGGAAGGAGCACAGTTAGACTCTAAAACTTTATTTCTTGCATATTTGTACAACCATCTATCTATAACACATTCTGGGTATGCATGTACATAGAACCTCAGCTACTGTTGTATATATTGTATTGTATTATATATCTTATTGTCTTCTAGTCGTCTTATCTTATATCCATTGTAGAAACTGTGGAAGAGTGTCTTAAAGAGGTTCTCCCCATCAATATAAAAAAATAAAAAATAAAAAAAACTTATTTCCCATGTTCCTGGCAAAATATAAAAAATTAGGGTTGGCTCTTACGCAGCACTGCACATTTGAAATCAGCTGTGTGTGGCATGCTGTAATACTTTTATTATTTTACATACAAACTATAAATTGGGCAGGGGCGACCTCTGCTGGCAGGTTGCACTTATGACTTGTATAGTATTTTGCTTTGTTTCATTTATTTTATTTTTGTATTAAATTTTATTAAATTTATTTTTGGTTTCTTTCAACAGTACTGTTCACTGCGTTTCAAGACAAGATACAGCCTAATAAAGATATCCAGCTGGCAGGGATGTGGTCATACAAACACCATCTGCAGTGAACACAACACAGGACAACAAAGGCTCCTGTTCAGGCTCCTGAAATAAACAAATAATTTAAACCGTCCAATGCTGTGCTTTCATACGCATGAAATATGTTATTAATGATTTACTTAGGCTTGTTTATAAAGGATATATTAAAGTGGAATAATGCTATTTAAATAAAGTGTTAACTAATACACTTTTTAATAGCATGTAGTTATAGTTCTAGGATTTTGTTTTGTTAAGTATGAATCATGTTAATGGTGTTTCATCACAAATACCACAACTTGATCCTCATCAACATTGTTGAATGTGAGATTTGTAATTACTACAGAGGGACAGTTGTCTACATAAACACAGACACTGTGGCCACGACAAGGTAGAAATGGTTTCATTTGATTCCTCTTTTTATTTGAGTCGATATGTGTGTTTTGGTATCTGTTTGATTAAAAAAAAAGAATAAGAAATTCATCATTGAGTCATGTAAAAAGTTAAAGGAATTAACATTACTGATGCAAAATTTCAAAAAGCAACAACACAAACATGTTCAGAAATTAGGAACACTTATTTAATTGTGTGAATGCTGATTGGGAGCTCTCCTCATGTAAACACAACGTAATCCACAGATTTTACATGTTTTTGAGAGCCGAGGTTCAATTAGGGACCAGATACAAAAACACTGTATTATTCTAAGAAAACTAAATACAAAAGCATACAAAGGTATACACATTCATTTCTAAACATCTTTATATTACATACTTTTGGTTCTTAGTTCAATCTTTGTTTGTGTATTTATTTGGATGAAAGCTAAGGATAGATTTAAACATGGGGTTCCACCCAACTTAGAAGTGATTACCTTAGTGTCAATCCAGCATATTAATCCAGAAAATAACATTATCACACATTTGATGACCTCAGCACTGGAACAACACACACAGACACACACACACACACAAAATTTACTGAAGGTCAAAAGTAATGGAAGCTCTGTAAGTTCCGAGCAAAGGACCCAGGCGAAGGCCATACAGGAACAACACAAAGCAGCTGTCAGTACACACAATAGGCATGGCTGCCATTTGTAGCAACTACAAATACCTAAAAAACAAATTCACCTAAAAATGTATTTTAACCAAGAATCTACCTGATCATACACAATATTGTTTTGGATAGGCATACACAGCATTGTTTATACATTCATCCCTGGGTCTTTAAAAGCTGTAGTGTGGCGTAGCAACAGTCTGGTAAGCTGTATATACATTTAAGGCCTTGGATTATGAGAAGGGTTGTACGGTGCTGGCTGAGCGTCCTCTGAATATGGTGGCGGTGCAGTAGCCTGGCTTGCAGGTTGCAGAGGGTACATCGGCTCCCCGGTGAACAGCACTGGGTGAGTAGGATTGGCTGAAAAGACAAAAGAAACTGATTTTCTATGTTTATATTGTTATTGATCAAATTATTTTTTCTAACTCATTAGGCCATATGAACATTTTAATAGTAAATGGTATGAAGAGTCAACAAATTTAATAATTTCCTTTATAACTGTGTATTGATCCACGTAACAGAACAAAGAAACGTGCTGTCTAATAGATCAAATGGACCATCAGCTCCCTCTTGTTTTTAAATGAAAATTAGTCAGAAATCACTGACCACTTTATTAGGTACACCTGTTCAACTGGTGACTAATGCAAATCTGTAATCAGCCAATCACATGGCAGCAACTCAACGCGTTTAAGCACGCCGTATTTCAGAAACTACTGATCTGCTGGAACCATCTCTAGTGTTTACAGAGAATGGTGGGAAAAGAGAAAATATCCAGTGAGGAACAGTTCTTTAGAATGACCGGAGTGCTTTGAGCTGACAGGAAGGAAACAATAGCTGAAATAACCAGTTGTTACAACCAAGAACGTCTCTGAATGCACAGCATGTTGGAACCTTGAAGCAGATAAGTGACAGCAGCAGAAGACCGCACCACTCGTCTCGGCTAAGGAAAGGAAATGTTGACTACATTTCAAACAGACACTGCAAAACTGAACAACAGAAGCTTGGAAATCATTGTCTGGTCTGATGAGTTTCAATTTCTACTGTGATATTAAGATCAGAATTTCATGTGAACAACATGACAGCTTGGATCCATCCTGCCTTATGTACAGTTCAGACTGCTGATGGTGGTGTAATAGTGTGCAGAATATTTTCCTGGTACACTTTGGGCACCTAAGCATAAATTCATTATCAGTTAAATGTCGGAACCCATGTAACTGCTGACTATGTCAATTCCATCTTCTGATGGCTCCTTCCAGCATGAAAACATCCTCTATCACGTGCTCAAATCATCTCAAACTGGTTCCTTCAACATTATAGTGAGTTCACTGTTCTCAAATTGGGATGGTGTCATGTGAATATGGACCAAAATCTCTGAGGAATGGTTGCAGCACCTTTTTGAAGGCAGCAAAAGGGGTTCAAACTCGTACCAGCAAGGCAACTTGAGTGTATATTAAATCACAGCACAAACACAGATACATAGCTTCATCAACACCTGGGTGTCATCAGCCAAGCTTGCTGCCAACTTTAAAAACGGGAAAAGTTGTCAGTTGACATATTTATTATGTTTTAAAATAGAATGAAACAACTTACTACTTTCTTGGTAGGAGGGTGGTGGAGCTGTGGGCATGGGCGGGCCTGAAGGCACAGCCTGGTAGCCTGGGTGGGGCGGCTGCTGAGGTGTGTTGGAATTTATCACAACTGGAAAAAGTCAAAGATTTACTTCAGCTTGAAAATGAGTTTAAAGACATCTGGGAAAACTCCCATCTTTTCTAATCTTTTCAAAAAATCCAACATTAAAAATGACAGATTGCTGTTTTATTGTTCGTGCATCAGACTGTTTCTTGTTTCCAAAACTTCTCCAAAATCCCACCTTATCAACTGAGAAGGTGTCTGGCACATAAAATCTCACAAAACAGACAGCACATGTCTATGAGAAGTAAAACTCATTTCAAACAAGAAACAACTGGATAATATGCTGACTTAATTACAGTGTCACTGCTTGTAACTGTGACCAACTTACTTATCTGTCTTTGAGTCGGCCTTTTTTGACATTTCATGTAGCAAAGGCAGCAAGGAGCCAAACAGCAGATTATGAGAACCACACACAGCAGAAGAATTAAACTCCCTACGACGATTCCTACAATCAGACCGATTTGGCTTGTACTGCAAATAAAACATGAAAAAAAGCTTTAATTTCTACTCACATTTGTATCACGAAAAAAGGTTAAATAGAAGACCACACCTTTCAAAACTTCCAGAACAGAATTCCTGATTTAGCTGATTGGACTTATCCTTGCAGCAGTGTCTTCGATTGCATGTGCCACAGCAGTACTTGCTACATTTTTCAGCATCATGTGAGACACCGAACATGTCCACATAGCTATGGCACAAGTCGTCTGTAAGACATGAACGAGGGTAAAGTGAAGAGAGGGTAAGAGTTGAACCAAAGATCTGGTAGACAGATGCTGTAGTGATGGCGGAGAGAGACAAACACACCGATGAGATCACAGGCCTGATGAAATAAATATCATAATAAAAACTCACCTGATTCCGCTGGGACCAAAAACACACACAAAAGACACACAAGACAAGGTAAGACACTCGAAACTATAAGAGACATGATGTCGTGTAAAAGGAAATGAGCTCGACTTACAGGGACGACTCTTCCTACTTGTGTGTCTGTCACACCCTGTAAAAGGTAACCCAACAACATTCCTTCAATAGCATACATGACTTAGCACTAGATGATCAACAGAGTGCAACTACTTGCAAATAAACCCTTTGAAAACAGTACAAAGTGTATTAATCAAAGGTTAATCCTAACAGTTAGATTTTTTTTTTTTTTTGTAATCTCTTGCCAGCAGTTTTTAAGCTTTTGGGAACTAAAGCAGTCATATACCGAACTTCTGAAATCAAAACAGCTTCCCATTCTTTCTTAGAATTAGATTAAAGCTCCTCATTATTTTGGGGTCATATTTTTGGTTTCAAATAAGTCAAAAGTTTTCCTCGGGTAGCAGATGTGAACAATCGAGGCCACAAGCTAAAATGCATCAGTCAAGCAGTAAAGTTGCACTTTAGCTTTTATTACATGCGTTTTTAGTACAGAGCCATCGTTTTGCACTATGTGCATGCTTGACACTGACTTTCTGAGATAAGAATCACATTCCCTGATAAGGAAGTAATCTCAGTAGCCATTGATGATGCATTTACAGATGTGCAAGAATTGCTCATTTCATCCCAGATGTTTTCTTTTGATGCATGCTCAATCATCCAGATAGTTAAATCTCCAAAGGTTGATTCTGTTCACCTGGACGTAGCGTTTTCAGTGGGAGAAACGTTTCGTCACTCATCCAGGTGACTTCTTCACTCTCAGCTGACTGCAGGTTTCCCCAGTCTTGTAAACAGTATATTTGCATAATGACAGAAAGCAGCCCACTGAAGGAACAATGGGCTTTTAATTAAAACAGCATCGAATCCTAGATAAGTCGATACATAAATTAACAAATTCAGGATATTTACAGACACCAGTACTGTAGTCACTGGGTTGCTGCTATACCATATAAGACTTTGATATCAAACCAGATTTACTTCATTAAGCTATCTAAAATCTAGAAAATAAAAAAAAATTCCTGAAGACTCAGAACAAAATGAAGTCTCACATTACCAGTTTAAATGTGAGTTTCTGTTGTTGTGCAACATGTGAATGGAATACTTTTAAGCAGCTCCACCCAAACGTTCTCTGAACCAGTTACTGCTTGTTTTTTTTTTTTTTTTATCTTGTCTCCACCCAGTCTCCGCTGATTGGGCTGGTTACACTTGTGCTCTTAGATCATATCCTTGTACACTCCCCCCCATCCCCTTACTCCCACCAACCACACACATAAACACCATTATTAAATGTATGCCAAAATGTATTTCTGAATGTTCCACTTTATGAAAACTAGTTTAGCAGGTACTAAAACAAGGACTGGTGGTGAAGCCTTAAATCCACATCATAACTCTGTTATGTTGCTTGGCCTGTTTTCCATGATAAGCTCAGATGCAGAGCAGAGGACACTCAACTCCTTTCCTCATCTTTTTTTTTTTTTTTTTTAAACAAGTAAGTGATCAACAGCCCATCTAATCACCACCACGGTGTACCCATCTTTTTGCTGCTTCCAGCAGGATAACGTGCTCAGCCACAAAGGTCATCTCAGACTACTACGTGGAAACCTTCCTATTTACGTGTTAAATAACCCCCTGGAAATACTAAAATAGATAAAATAATATAGACTAAACAATAACCCTGTATTAATTAGACTAGATGCCATTATATGAAGTCTTTTGAAGTTATACATTAAACATAAATATTAGTGCAGTCATTATTTTCACTCCCCAAACTAACTTGTATTTTATTTATAATTTTTAAAACGTATTCACCAACATGTCAGTTCATTTTCTTTCGTTTGAGTCTGTCGCCCATTTCATAGCTGTCGATAATATATTAACACAAATTCACCAAACTGAAAATTAAACAACCAGCAACTGAAGAAAATAAAAAATAAACTTTATTGAACTTTGTAATAAGGTCTTTTTCACAAAAATATGACATTAACACACAAAGAAAGTCCAACATATACTCTTAAAGTGGAATTATTAGATTTTAAAGGAAAGGGGGGAACTGGAGCAAGAATAAATCTCTGAAAACAACATAATCTACTGTAATCCACACACGCATCAATAAAATAGTCAACACTGGCCAGAGAACAGAAACCACAGGAAGAACACTAATATAAGCAGGAAAAAGGAAAGCCAACAAGTGTTTTTCTATTCGTCAGCTGATGTAACAAACAAAACTAGAAACACGTGACACTGCATCCCTTTCGTTAGCTAACATTCAGGGACTCAAACATGAGTAGATCCCAAAGGCCGCTGCAGAGGTGTGACTGACGCACACTGAAATGTAAAGTTTGCCGCAGAGTTCGACTTAAGCCAAAGTCTAAATAAAGGAGGATGATACATTGTCAGAGAAGGTCAAGGTCTGGACGTCACATGAATTGTAACTGTACTTTTCCAGAATCAGCTGAGTCACGAGAAGAAGAAGAAGAAGAAGAAAAAAAAAAGTCACTTCAAGTAATTTCAGCCAGCAGAAAGCAGAAGTGGTGGCTCTTTTCCACAATCAACACTTGAACACACACACACACACACACACACACACACACACAGAACAAGTTAAACAATACCAAAGAAACTTAATGTTGTGAGAACATTAGAGAGAAGGTTTGATGGCACGACTCAGGAAACAGGACACTGCTGAATATTGTGCATCATTCAAGCCTTTATGGTGACATAAAGCAAACAGACTCCATAATAAGTAGAAAAAGATATTTTAAATGATTTGGAATTGCATGTATGTTTCTGCAGGTAATGTGGCTGGAAGGCACAATTGTTTGTGTTTAACATGCGCTCATCATGTTATTGTTTGGTTAACTGAAAAGAAAAGAATCTCCTTTGGTAAAGTAACCAGAAGCTGCCAGCGCATTTCAGCTCAGTTAGATGTGCAACCCCGTTTACAACAAAGTTGGGATGCTACATACAACTAACAGCTAACTGGCAATAACAAAGGATTGGATTCAAAAAGAGCATTGGCAGGATTTAGACAACTTAGACTTAGAGCTGGAAATGGAGAGCGGTCCGGCACTCTTTAAAAGACCGTGCAAGCAAACAGTTTAAAATATTTGTCAATGTAAAATGTAATAAGCAACAATTTCTTAAGAGCAACAAATCACGATAGCCATCTGGAGACAGTGTATTTTACCTAATATCACAAAAACATTCTGATAAACTGGGAAACTCTTTACATAAAAGGACAAATTAAATATCAGTTTTATACTGGAAAATGCTGCATGGGCTCAACAACACTGCTGGACTCTATATTAATATAGAGTTCATCTTATTCCAGGATTTTCTGGGCCCGTGTTTATTTAAGATGGGCTGTGGAAAACGCTCCTGCTGTCTGACCAATCACAATTTAAGGGAGCGAGCCCATCTGAATGTTTGGTACATTAGCGCACACGTTACAGCTAGCATTCAGCATTTTTCTGCAGCTTACACAGCATCCCAGCCCGGTTGGAAATGTGGTTGTAGGACGGGCAAATAAAACCTGAGTAATGACGGGAAAACAACATCTTAATGCCAATTCTTCTGTGTACGTAAACATCAAAATGTAAAGCAAACCATCCCTGTGTGCGAGGCGTGTTTCGGTGAATTGGAACTGGAGTGTGTGCTGAACACTTGTTAACTACGTGGAATTTGTGTGCTCAGGAAACACTTCTGGTCAACTCACATAACACAAATAATTTTAAGGTATAAACCCTCCAGTGATAAATGCTGCACACTTACAATTTGTTCCCATGTAACATTATTTACAAGGTGATACAAGGAAAATACAGGGAATAAAGGATCAAAGCACTTCATCGACCTGCAAACAGCTGCCAGATGGCAGTGGGAAAATGGCTACAGACACTGAGACACCTTAAGATCAACCACTGAATCTGACTGCAGTCACTGTAGAGGCCAGGTAGTTTGGCTGGTGGATAGTAAAGGCAAGAGGGATACGCTGAGGAATGAGGCTGAAAAAAGTACTTAAAGCAGTGAGAAACAGTGGTCTCATGTTTCATTTCTCAAAATAACTAAAGATGGACCCCAAAAAAGAAAAAAAAAAGAATATGCATATTGCATGCCCATGCAATGCAAGTAAAAAACATAATTTTCACTTGGTAACTGTTCAACAGAACTGCTGAATCAGCACCGCCCTAAAATTCCCAAATACAGGCAACAATGAACCAAGTTACTCTGAGGTTTCTCTTCTTGATTCAAAGAACAAACTTTCATTTCAGCAGAGTGCTGCAGCACGGACGTCCACTATCCAGGCTAGGGTGGTGGTGCAACAAAAGCTGGGTTGTATGGAGGCTGGACTAGGAAGTCTGCGCCTGCAGGTGGAACGTTGGGCTGCGGCTGGGTCGGAGGTTTCAGCGGGTACGCCGGCTGGCCGGGTGTGAACGCAGCCTGGCTGTAAGGCATCTGTTGTGGAGGATGGGCAGGGCCAGCTGGAAACAAAAAAATGAAGTTGGCGTGACAATGAACACAACCTCAACTTCAGCTCTGCAGCTTGAATGTTTCATTTCCCTTTTTAGAAAAACCTCAAAAAGACCCACGTCTATGCAACCGCAGTTTCCACCTCTACATTGAATACAGCTGTTTTGCATAATTGCAAAATATTATTGCTAAATCTGAAAACATTTAATGAAACACAATAGTTAATAATGTCGAGCATTTCTTTAAAAAACTCTTTAATTCTATCCGAAAACCTTTGTTTCGCACAGATCAGTTTGAAAAAGCTACACCATCAGAATATTCTTCTACAATAAAAACTAAACATCTAACCTGCATTTTATAAGTGGCTACAATTAAATTACAGTCATTCAGTCTCAAATCAACAGGGCTTTCTGCTCAAACATCCTTGATTTGCATAAAAAGTTTGAACATTTATGATGATATAATTAAAATTTTAGCATTTTCTGCATTTTTGTGATTAAGAATTCTTTATACTTTTTTTTTTTTTAGAGTGTTGTGAAAATCACAACAAATACTGGCATGCTTGTTTGTTTGAGATATTTTTGGACAGAGCAGCTCCTTTTCCCCAGTTAGAAGCTTCAATCAGCATTTCCTCAAACACACTGTTTTGGTGTTCAAAGCCTATTTAAAGCTAGACCAACACAATGTTTGTTAATTACAGGGATGAGGAAAATTCACACTTACTTGCATCCTGATAAGATGGTGGTGGTCCTGGTGTGAATGGTTGTCCATGGTAGGGTGATGTGGGCATGGACTGAGCTGGATAACCAGACTGAGCTGGATAACCAGACTGAGCTGGATAACCAGACTGAGCTGGATAGCCGGGCTGCACTGGTACTGGCTGGTAGGGCATTCCCTGGTAGGACTGCGATTGTCCAGGTACTGCAGTTGGTTGCTGCGGGTAACGCTGAGGAGTGGTGGTGGTGACCACTGTGGTGTGGGTAGTGGTCGCTACCACAGCTGCAATTAAACAAACAAATAGATTAGAAATATAGAAAACTTTGGCTGTTTTACATGCAGTGTAGGAGTACAACTACAGGAGGAATTATTCAGGTATGGAGATAAAAGGATTCAAACTAGTTTCACTTAAAAAAAAAAAAAAAAAACCACATCCTCATAAACCCTTATAAATGTTTATTACACACATAACACACTCCATAGGCATATGTACTAAATCCACATTGGCTTTGTCGTGATTGCCAGTGCAGAAAGATTTAAACACATCAGGAAAAACGATCTCAAAAGAGATTCCAGTAGAGTCAAAGGTATTTGTACTTCCTATTCTGTTTGTATCCAGGAGGATATGAGATAACAGAGGATTACAGACCAACCAACAGCACAAATAAAATGATCCAAATGTCCTGAACTTGTTTGGAACATGCCACCAAGTTAAACACACAAGTAACTTGCCTTGGACAAATATGAGGCAAGAGCTACGCAACTTCTGCAATTAACCAACTGTAAAAACCCAGCTGTCAAGAAAAAAAAAAAAAAAAAAAGAAAACAAAAATAGTTTACAGTTTCGATTCCTGCAAATGGATCTTCTAACACTACAGCTTAAACACAGAAGACAGGATATCCTGGCTGGTAATTAGCCAAATAATTAACAGCCAAGATCCAAAACGTCTTCGATGTGTATCATAATGTATGGATAATATTCTTATAAAGAATGACTGAAAACTGAATATTAATCAGAGAAAGACAAGAAAAGGGTGCAGTCTTAAGTAAACATCCTCGATCATCCTCTCTAGCTTCGCCTAATGAAGAAACAGCCCTGCCATAGTCACACTCAGAGTGTAAACCCATCGCTGTGTAAGCTCAGTAAAAATGAAAGAAAGAGGGGGGAAAAAAAACCACCTGGGGGTGTAACGAAGATGTTCTTCAACATCTTCACGACCACTTCCTGTAAATGACGTAGGATGGCTTTCTTTTCTTTTCTTTTTTTTCCCTTTCCAGTCTGTGGTTGTCATAGAAACAATGAGTCACACAGCGTGGAGCTCTGACTTCCTGGATTTGATCCCATCATACCACTGGAACTGAGGCAGCCAAGGAAGCCAGACTGCGTTCCTCACTTGCATTTTAGCCTCTCCGCCAGAAGACTGTCGCCTAACAGCAAAACATTAACCAGCCGACTGACAAAGCTGACAGGAGGTGCAAGAACTGGGAAGAGCGTTCATTATGGTGAATGCACGTCTCTGTAAACATAAATATGGACGTGTGGAGTCAGATGCTTTCCTCTATTGAGCAGAATTTTTTTTTAATTCTTTTTAGGGAAGCGGATCAAGATGTGGCCATGGACATTAGCGATTTCAAAAACACAGGATAGTAGAAAGAACTGTTTCAGGGAATTGTGGAATTAAGGAGGATAAAGTGGAATACAATGTTTATAATCTACCGCAGATAAAGAGTTGAGCGCTGCATTCTTGGCAAAATAATCTGTCAAAGTTTTCTCTTTCCTATTGAAGGCCGGTGCCCTCTTCACCTATATGGGAGATTCCTCTTTCTCTCCTCGTTTCTCCTTCACTAACTGAGAAATGCAACAACCTCCTCCTCTGTATATTTAAGCCTGTGATTTTGATGTATTTTTGAGGAAAGTAAATAAGGCACATTAAGTAGAGTTACAGGTAGAAAAAAGGCCAGTTCACCAGATATTTAATGGACAAGACTGATGATGTGGGATATTTTCATTACTCTCAAGAAAGCCAATGAAAAGCCCACAATGTTCCATCTTCCCTACACAGTGTGTGACATCACACTTCCCACTCAAATACCAAGGGTTAAAAAAAAGAAAAAAGGTCCCAAAAGAAACCTGTTTAGTTTAAAAATGTGTCAAATATTCATCTGCATTTTCTGGACTAAACAGTGACGCTTTCAGGAACTACTTTCAGCGGTCTTTGTCTGTTGTGAGGAAAAAGTGGAACAGGAGGAAAAGGGATAAACTGGAATTTACATTCAATGTGAATGTGTTATCGACAGATAAATAGACGCCTTTGGAAAAACATCCATCCAAAAGGAAAAAAAAACAAAAAAACAAAAAAACAAAACGATGCTTTATGAGAGAAATCAAAGAAGGTGAAGAGGAAAGTAGTAGTTAGCCTGGGTCAACTATTTATATGATAGAGAGAGCTTCACGACATCACAAAAATGATTTGTGATCTAAAAATAAAGAAACAGTCACAAACAAACTTCTGAGGTGAGAGAAAAGAATAAATGTTACATAAGCTACACTTAACCTATGTGGTTATCACAATAAATCTGCATTGCACTGAATTCCTAAGCAACTTCAAACAGTCTCGCTATGTTAATACGACACTGGGAAATGCCATTTGCTGTCTTTAATAGTATAAGTTTTTCTTGGTTTGCTATGTGAGTATTTCCCCCAAAAACGTGTTGATCATACTGACTAACAATCTGGTGTATCCAGGAGCCTCGTTTAGAGTGGTGCCAACAGCAAAATAAGGCAGTAGGTCACCCCGTGGAGAGGGGTCAAAGTACGATCCATTGAGGGATCGCTAACACAAACAGAGAACACATCCAGATATACCACAGTCCTCTGCAAAGTGTTGTGATGATGCCAAAGTTGGTTTAATAGCATCAGTTAATTTCTGGCTGTAGTTGGGTGAGATTTGAGAGTGGAAAAAAAATATATAAAGACACTTAGGACTTAGGAACGCTGGAGTTGTGGTTAAACAGACATAAACACCTGTGCAGGTGACTCCAAGTAGGGCTGGGCCATATCATACTGTTCACGGTAATACCGGTAAAATGTTGGGCAATGATAAGAAAATGAAATATCGCAATAGAATATGGATAAAACACGCATGCGCAGAGCCTTTGTTTTCATACGCACATGGCGGAAAAAGCATGGCGGTGACGGAGAATGAGGAGAGCGAAAGCGGATCGTTGAATGAAACTGATGAACCAGAACTGGTTTGTAGAAATGCTGCAACTTCACTGGTGTGGAACTGGTTTAGCCTTTGTCCGTCAGATACACAACAAAGCACTATTTTTGGTAGCGCATGCTAGCGGGCCGTCGTTATTACCGTGTTGTTTGGAAAATACGGCACACTTAAAATCAAACCTTTGATTTTTCTGAAAGTCGACAGAGCCCCTTATAATCCCGTGTGCCTTATGTATGAACTCTGGTTGTGTTTACTGACCTGGAAACGATTTTATGTGCACGGCGCTCGAAAATCTGTCAAATGTTTCAGTACGACTTTGCTGAGCTACGAAGCCGCACCGCTTGATGGATTGTCGGAGCATTACGGCTATCGTAGGCAGGAGCCTCGTGGAGTGATATGTACTGAGCTTCAACGTAATATTACCATATTGTGTGTGTATAACCTGTTTTTAAGTTTTGTGGATATTATACATGATTATGCTGAGGATATGTCGGCCAGTTTCCACTGGAAATGCCTTTTGGTTAAACTGTCAGCGAGAAATTTGCATTTGCACGGTAAAATTTTTTATATCGCTTTAATGCACTTAAAAAACAGCTGCTTGTTCAAGTAAAAATACATTGATGGGTTTTTTGCACTAATAAAGTTGTGGAGTTGTAAAGTATTTTGTCTAGTGTCAGTTATATCGATATACAAATTTTCAAATGTATATCGTGATAAATATTTTTGGTCATATCACCCTGCTCTAACTCTAAGCAACTTAAAGCTGGTGTTTCCATTTGTGGGAAACTCAAAGTAAGCAGATTCAAAAGTCAAGTAAAGACATGACCCCTGAAGAGAAACAAATAAAGCAGCATCGTAGTTTGGCACCAACTCTAAACAGCAATTATCTTTAATGACATGCTGAGTCATCGTTCTGAGGGGTAAACTCTCACCAAGAGAATCACTGAAAAGCCAAAACTTGTACAACAAACCAGAGAAACACAAAGTGAGAATGAGGAACTTCACAGCTCTGAAGGGTTCACAAAGCCTCTGTATACTGTAGTGATTCTGAAACATTAGGTCAGGTGGTGCACTGTGCCTCAGCTGTGATGTTAGTCGTCAGGCTACATTTTGCAATAATGAAAGTCATGTGGTGGGTGGGCCAACAGTCTTCAAATGAGTCCCCTCATGATCTGCTTCAAAAACTACACGGACAAATCCTCCAACTCACTAGAAACCAAGAGTCTGGCTTCTTTAAGACATGGCAAAAAAAGCAGACATTCGTGTCTATGTAGGTGAGAAGCTCAACAGCAGACTGTTTTTTTAAAAAGTGTTGCTTGTTGGCCGAGAGCAGACAACCTGCAAAAGTGCAGCACATGTTGCAGATGCATCAGCACGGGCCTACACGCTGTCTACATACTAAAAATAGGAAGTGTCACCGCTAAAGGTTGTGGTTACTTTACGTGCAATAATTGCCAATAAGTAACAATTACTTCAATGTGTCAGAAATCCCCTGAACTGTAGAAGATTCTCCCAGTGCCATGAAAAAGCTTCTTGAATCAGAGACCACATGAGGTTTGGGATGTGCTGTAGACAAGCTTAGGTATGTGACTTGTGTAAGCTTGTTCCCCGAGTCTGCAGAGAAAATGTGCATACACGACAGTATGACTCGCGCTAATGGGTCCTCGATATAAAGGTGATAGAAAGATTTAAAAGCACCAGTCGTGCAACGCGACTAATGCCGTTACATTTATTTATCTAAGGCCCTCGTTATACTTTTTGCATCTCCGAGTCTTCCTGGTCTGACTGATGTAATCATCACACAGTGAGCGTCCACGTGTCTGCCAGCTGTTTTCAACTGCACTGACCTTTCTGCAGGGTCTTCACATTACAATGCACCAGCTGAATGAGCTGAACTCAATTCAGCACATTAACTCTTCATAAACTGCTACTGGTAAGAGCAGATGCTACAATTAGACCCTTATTGCGGCCCTTGGGAAAATATATTGTCCATTCTTGGCTTAAACAATCAAAGACAGAATTAGTAAAACTTACGGCGTGGTTTGCGGCACATGTTGTACAGGCAACAGCAGGGGCAGACGCAGCAGCAGATGAAGATGAGTACAAAAATGATGGAGCCCACAATACCAGCCACCATGGGTAACGTATTATCGATACGATACTCATAACTAGCACTGTTGAAGCTATCAACATTATTGGAGCTGAAAAGGAAAAAAAGAAATTAGTATGAAAAATTGTCTTTACATGACATTAACTTACTACAAAACAGAAAAAGGAAACATTTACAAGTCACCAAGTCAAATTTAACCATTTTAGGACCTTTTTAAAACTGGAATTAATCACAAACCCAAAGTATGATGAAATAATTAACAAGGCCATCATGTATTTACTAGTACGCTACAATTTCCAGACCTTCAAAGCACTACACAACAAAAACAACTCCTGATACTATAGTTCAAGTAGAACCACGGTGCTGCCTCCCTTTCCTCAGAGTTTGTGTTTGCAGGTGTGTCACCTTTCAGAAACCAGCAGAAAACATACAAAAGGTCCTTTTTCTGGGCTTTGGGAGATATTTTTACGAGAAGCTGAATTCACTGTAGCTCAGTGGTTTCAAAAAGAACAGATAACCTGTCAGTGCTACAGCAGGCATGTGGAGGAGTATGGTCTATTAATCTTAGGGATAATGTGAATGAAGGCCTCGGTGCAAGCTGTAGCTGACTCACACTTCAGCTTTATGCTGGTGGTCGTGCACAGGAAAACCTTACTTCCTGTTTCTTAACGGCCTAAAACACACACTTGGCTGTAATTACACAGAGAAAAGGGGGAAAAAATGAAACCAACATCGAAAATAGATTGAAGGAGAAAAACATACCACTTTTTTTGGTCATCTTCTTTAAAACGACTGTAATAACGTGAACAACAATATCTGTTATAGCAGCTCCCACAGCAATATCCTGAATAGCATTTCTGGACACTTTGGCCCGTGTAGGCCAGGCAGTCGTCCCCTGCTGTAACAGAGCAGAAAGAGGGGCAGCAAAAATTAGCTCAATCGTCAATAAATCATTTCAAATAAATCAATTAGTTTAATTATTAGTTATGAAATTTCACTTTTCAGCACTGCAACTTGGTGACTTTTGGGAAACTGTTGATTCACCTTCAGTTTCATTTCAGAGGCTGTAGCTCTGGGTGTTGTTGAAGTCTACGACACTGTACAGAGACGTTTTCACACCCTTATTTATCCTCAGTTTAAAACCCCGCTGTTTCCACTTTGTGGGTACTTTGGATGATGTAGTTTCCACTGCTGCCAAATTATCTTTCACATGTTTCTTATACTACAACCGAGCTGTACCCTGCTCTGTACCTAATTAACTGGCAGCTTTTGCGACCAGATTATGCTTGATGGTAACTATGAGCTGAAACGTTAGAAAACAGCCGTACGTAAACCCCCATTACCGTGCACATGGCTTTCAACAAATAAAATGAGGCTGTAACAAACTAATCTTTCGGTCTTTTTAAAAGGTTTAAAACACGAGCTGTAACTTTAACGAATTTGCGTGTCATCCTTGCGCAGGGGCCATGCTAATCTTCTCTGTATCGTATCCAATTTAGCGTACGCGCTTGCCGAAACAAGCACTTTAACGACGACCGTCTGTGACATCGCCCAAACAGCGGTCTAATATCGATGTGACGATAACATCACAGACTGCGTGGCGGCCTGAGACAACACGCAGTTCGATAGCTAATGCGAACAGCGACCGTTTACAGATTAAAACAGTCAAACTTACCGGAAACACAAGGGAACAGGACCACATACAAAGCCAACGCAACAATAGTGGACAGGCCTGGCGCCATGTCTACTCCAACACTCCCGGATTCAGTCAAGGAACTGAGAGTCTTCGACAGCTCCGGAGGAGGAGGAGGTGTGATGGACTCTTCGACTGCGGCAAAGCTCGTCTATTCCCGGAGCTGCCTCGCTCGGTTCATGTTCCAGCCCACTGCCAAACTGTTTCTATTCATGGACTGTTTATAGGGCTTTGGAGTTGACGTCACGCCGCAATGCATTGTGGGAGCGCGGCACCATATTCGGGGTCTACGAATCAAATCAAACACACTGTGTTGGAACGACGATTACAAGATGCTTAAAAGTAGCTCGTGAGCATATTAATACGTCTTTATACGCAGTTTTTGGCTACGACCGTAGATGTTCTGTATAAAAACGTTTTACGAAGCGTGAAAACTACAATAAATACGGAAAAGAACTTAACGATAACGGATGTTTTTAAAGCGGCTGCAGACAATGTGGCAGACCTCCACAGGAAGTACTTCCGCGGCGGAAGTTGATCATTATTTTTTTTGTTTTATTTTTTGCTTTGTTTTTCTTTCGTGCTCATTTAGTGACATTTTACAATATTTAAATTAATTTGGGGCTGATTACCCAGAGCCCCAGTGACAGAAGGGGCTCCAACAAGCCTGCAAACAAGAGTTTTTTGTGTAATTTATCTCTAAGTAATAACTGTCACAAATTGACTCGATTTCAACGGAAATGGTTGATCATCGCAAATTGTGCATTTATTTCTTTGTTTAATCATAACTTTAAAAATAAATACAGTGAAAACACGGTATTGAGAGCGTGAGAAGTTTCTCAAAGTTTGTATTGTTGCTCATATTGTCTTTGCTGTACACACACATGCAGAGCTTGATCATTTATTTTCAGAAAAGTAGTCGATTGACTCAAAGACCACGTGGAAGCCACTGCTGTGTATGTGAGTGAAGTTGCCCCCACCCCCCACCTTCTTCAAATCCAACAGAAGTGGTATCAAACGTTTGTGCTGCAAAAATTTTCGTTTGTGCTGCTATCATTTTAAAGATATTAATAAAAATTTCTAATAATAATAATGGATTGCATTTATATAGCGCTTTTCTGGGTCCTCAAAGCGCTGTACAATTCCACTATTCATTCACTCTCACATTCACACACTGGTGGAGGCTACAGTTGTAGCCACAGCTGCCCTGGGGCAGACAGACAGAAGCGAGGCTGCCATATCGCGCCATCGGCCCCTCTGGCCATCACCAGTAGGCGGTAGGTGAAGTGTCTTGCCCAAGAACACAACAACCGAGACTGTCCGAGCCGGGGCTCGAACCGGCAACCTTCTAGAGGTCATCAGAGGTCAACCAGCCCCCCCACATTAATTAATCCATCCATCCATTCGCTTCCGCTTATCCTTTTCAGGGTCGCGGGGGGCGCTGGAGCCTATCCCAGTTGTCATAGGGCGAGAGGCAGGGTACACCCTGGACAGGTCGCCAGTCTGTCGCGGGGCTAACACATAGGGACAGACAACCATTCACACTCACATTCACTCGCACATTCACACCTAGTGGCAATGTGGATTATCCAATTAACCTATCCCCACAAACTGCATGTCTTTGGACAGTGGGAGGAAGCCGGAGTACCCGGAGAGAACCCACGCAAACACGGGGAGAACATGCAAACTCCACACAGAAAGACCCCGGCCTGATGGTGGAATTGAACTCAGGACCTTCTTGCTGTGCGGCAACAGTGCTAACCACTGTGCTTCCAGTTTGCTGCCATCAGGAAGGATACTGAAGAGCCTCCGGGCCAGAACACGCAGACTGAGAGACAGCTTCATCCATCGGGCTGTCAGGATGCTGGCCATCTCTGAATCGAGAAGGGGGGCCCAAGGGTACATCTTTCGCCATCATACAATGCTGTGTAGCCATTCCCCACTTTCTGTGAATGGTACTCAGGGCCATTGATCAATAGGCTTTGATTAGTTGTCATTGATCAATGGTCATAAGAATTTGCATACTAATAATCATGGAAGTAACCCCCCAGCACATTGTTCATTCAGTGGTGCTAGTTTCCTTCACTATGCAAATGTACTGTTTATAAGGTTGGAGAAACCTACAGTCAGCTGAGACTGAAGAAGTCACTTGGATGAGTGACGAAATGTTTCTCCAACTGAAAATGTCCAGATGAACAGAATCAACCTTTTGGGATTTACTTACCTGGATGATTAAGCACGCATCAGGATGTTATTTTATTAATATTTTTAAAATGATAGCGGCACACACAAAAATTTTTGCAGCACAAACCAGCACAAGCGTTTGACATCAATTTTGTTGGATTTGAAGGTGGGGGGGGGCAACTTCACTCACATCTGCTGTATTTTGTTATGTCAGTGATCTTTGCCACATTTTCTTCTGCATGGATGTCTACGTCGTTTGAGTTAAGAGCAGGGTTTATCGAGGAAAATGTTTCATAATATTTTAAAGACTTGAAGATGTAATGAAGTCATCCTAGAGAATGTAGAGCAACACTTAACACCGGTAGGTTGTATTAGAGGGAGAATCCCAACAGCACATTTATCTGGCATCTATGTAACTAACACACACAAAAAGATTCTAAGTCTGACCAACCGTCTCAGCCGCGGGCAAAAAGATGATGGTCAGTACAATTCTGAAAGGTAATTTATTGACACAATAATAAAAGATAAAACAGTCCAGTGTCCCATTTGCGGATCAAGTAAAAAAAAACACAGTCCCAAGGCCAGAGCCAGCTATGCCAGTTTCACAGAGAGACAAAATAACACCTTCACTATATAATTCATAGCACAAAACCCATCCATCCCAAACATATCAGCTTTCATCCCATTACATACCTGCACAGAGAGATAAAATAACACAGCAGTATTTGTACTGTGGGCTACAAGTAGGCTAGTGTATCAGAGCAATCAATTACACCTGCCTCTAATTAGTCCAACCCTATTACAGCCATTGGCTTACCAGAAATGTGACACACACACTCACACTCCCAACCCAGTGCAACTTCACACAATAATATGGAGATGAATTAATACAGGCCCATTAGTCTACCATATTACATCTACTCATGGCTGGGTGGCTGAATCACTGTATCAGCTCTCTGTTGTTAGGTCTGAGGTAACAAAGGGGAAAATCCTAATAACATAAAAATATTTTTGACCCTGCTGAACCTCTACTGGCTTTTTCTGCTTTGTTTTGTTTTCAAAATCACTTATTAAATGTAATTTATTTTATTTATATGCATTTACATTGATTTTATATAATGGAGAGGTTTTTTCTTTTTGTTTTCTTTTAAGGTTGTGTTATACCACCTCCCTTCTCATCGATTTTGTTGGGTTGTTACAGGATTGACTAGTTCTTATGACTACCAGTCCTTTTTGTTGTTTAAAAAACTAACATACTCTTTCAAACCTGAAATAAAAACCTTTTTTCATGTATTGCTTACTTTGTTATGCAGTGATATTATATTTACTGTTAGTGTGATTCAGATAGGATTTTTTGGGGGGGGGGGGGGGGGGGGGTTGTCTTGTCTTTCTTACAGCGACGTAGTAGCTGAAATGTACTGAAATGCAACCACCACAATCATCACATCCTCTTATACCACTCACCGCTGTGGTTACACTGACCTGATGTCATGGTCCAGGTGACCCACAGGACCGGCGTTTCCACCCCCGGACGGAGCCGCCACATTCCTTGATTATTATTATTCCTTGATAACTTTGAGCTATTCTAGGTTATGGTATGCACTTTAAGCACCTCTTACCTTTGTTCGCTGTTTCCATCTATTGCACCCACTCTAAATAAAGCTTTGTCACTTTTGGTTCCTGCGTCTCCGATGTGCTGCCTGCCTTAGAGTCCGTTTCCCACACTGGCCTCTGGCCGTGACATCTGATTAATCTGGATGGTGTTTTTTTTCCTCTTCTCAGTCTATATTGTTTCTCATACACACAGGTATTCCTGTACATAACCCTACGATCTTCAGTCTAAGTTAATCTGCTCTACTTGCCGTGTTGTTTTGCTGTGTCAGTGCCCTTTGAACCATTTTCTCTGTATGGATGTCTGTTAACTTTTTTGTAACAGTAAAGGTAAAAAAAAGGCACAAAAAGAGGAAAAGCATCAATCGTGTGATAGAATATGAAAAATACTTTGTGTGGGATATTTTAATATGGTTTAAAGAAATGTAACTTTATTTTCTGGCATTGCAGATTTCCTTCAGGTCAGATCCGAGGTTAAAGGTCAAATAGAGATTGTTATGGTTTCTAAATTTATGGTTTAAAGACATCCAACACACAAGATGGCACAACGCTGCTGCCCTTAACAAGCGAAAAAGAAATGAGAGCCCAGCTAAAAGAAACAGAGGAGGAAGAAGAGCATGAACCAAACACATGATAGGCTGTCTGATTCAGGGTTGTCCCTGAAACTAGTTCTGGTAAACTACACTGAACAAAAATATAAACGCAACACCTTTGTTACTGCTCCCATTCCCCATGGGATGGACGTAGAGACCTAAAATTCATTCCAGATACACAATATAACCATCCCTCCCAAACAGTGGTCACAAATCAGTCCAAATGTGTGGTAGTGGGCACATCTGCTATATTGAGATAATCCATCCCACCTCACAGGTGTGCCACATCAGGATGCTGATCTGACATCATGAGTAGTGCACAGGTGTACCTCAGACTGCCCACAACAAAAGGCCACCCTGGAATGTGCAGTTTTGTCTCACAGCAAAATGCCACAGATGCCACAAGCAATGAGGGAGCGTGCAATTGGCATGCTGACAGCAGGAATGTCAACCAGATCTGTCGCCCATGCATTGAATGTTCATTTCTCAACCATAAGCCGTCTCCACAGGCGTTTCAGAGAATATGGCAGCACATCCAACCGGCCTCACAACCGCAGACCTCGTGTAACCACACCAGCCCAGGACCTCCACATCCAGCAGGTTCACCTCCAAGATCGTCTGAGACCAGCCACCCAGACAGCTGCTGGAACAATTGGTTTGCACAACCAAACAATTTCTGCACAAACTGTCAGAAACCATCTCAGGGACGCTCAACTGCATGCCCGTCGTCCTCATCGGGGTCTTGACCTGACTCCAGCTCGTCGCCGTAACAGACTTGTGTGGGCAAATGCTCACATTCGATGGCGTCTGGCACGTTGGAGAGGTGTGCGCTTCACGGATGAATCATGGTTCACATTGTTCAGGGCAGATGGCAGCTGAGAATGTCCCAGTTCTTGCATGGCCAGCATACTCACCGGACATGTCACCCATTGAGCATGTTCGGGATGTGCTTGACCGGCGTATACGACAGCGTGTACCAGTTCCCACGAATATCCAACAACCTCGCACAGCCATTGAAGTGGAGTGGACCAACATTCCACAGGCCACAATTGACAATCTGATAGACTCCATGCGACGATGTGTTGCACTGCATGAGGCAAATGGTGGTCACACCAGATACTGACCGGTTCTGGGTCCCCAGACCCCCAATAGCGCAAAAAACTGCACATTCCAGGGTGGCCTTTTGTTGTGGGCAGTCTGAGGTACACCTGTGCACTACTCATGATGTCAGATCAGCATCCTGATGTGGCACACCTGTGAGGTGGGATGGATTATCTCAATATAGCAGATGTGCCCACTACCACACATTTGGACTGATTTGTGACCACTGTTTGGGAGGGATGGTTATATTGTGTATCTGGAATGAATTTTAGGTCTCTACGTCCATCCCATGGGGAATGGGAGCAGTAACAAAGGTGTTGCGTTTATATTTTTGTTCAGTGTACGTTAAAACCAAAACAGAAGTGCCGCTGAATCCCAACTCAACCTAAATGAAGCTTTAAATGCAACAGAAATATAAAATAGGTATGCAGGTGCAGATCGGGAGAAATAGACCCTGACACCAGCTGTTAAACACCAAGCTCCGCCTTCTCTGATTTGTTCAGCAGTGAGAACAAATCAGAGAAGTGAGAAAGCAGGTTAAAGATGCTAACATAAAAACACACATAACATAACATAAATGATGACTGGACCCACACACTGAGGTCACGTATAACAGAGATAATATAACATTTGAACTCTGACAATTACATTTGATAGCTGATGCAGTTTCAGTTCATAGCAGCTCAGTTTCATCAAAATTAGAATAGTTCATGAAGACTGGTCAGCTGAAATCATCACTTGCCTCATGTTCGCCAGAATTCAGGGATCAGAATGGGTTTTATTCATAACTGCTTTCAATTAAAAGCTTTTTGTCTTAGAACTGACCAAGTATCATATAATGAAAACCAGAGCAAACAAACCATTTTAACCTTCAACGACTCGCCTCCTTTTTGTTTTTTGCTGTAAACCACTAGATCGCACCATCCACCAGCACTTACCCTACTTAGTAACTGACCCCAGCACCTGATCCAGCACAAAACACAGTTTTTAGTAAAGAGAAAATAAGTCATCCTAATCTTAAAAGCTGAGAAGATTTATATCTAAAACTATTGAATTGTTTCAGTTGTAATCCGGGATAATATTAGTCAATTATTTTATTTAGTCTATATTGATTCTGAGCTAAATCTGTGACTGCCCAGACCATCATTACAAATTAAGTTTTTTTTTTTTTTTAACAGTTTAAAAGGCCTGGTGTAATTATGAGAGAATTGGGGTCGAAACATCTACTATAGAGCAGCAAAATTGAAAGGAATGTGTGCGGGGGCACCTGTGCACCATTGCATCACGCCTCGCCAGCTTAAAATCTGTGTAGAGTCCTGTGTTTGGAGTTGTTTGTTGATGTGTATGGCTGGCAGAGGCAGAGCTGCAGCAGAGTGTGTATAGCAACCATGACCGAGATAATAAAGGATGCTAAAAAGCATGAAGGTACACCCGGGTCTGCCGTGGATTTCTTCCAGCATGTTTACATCTAAATGTTTCCTCTGATTTTTGTATACAAAATCTGTTCTGTGTAGACAGTTAGTACAAATAAAAGCTTTCAGTTTTAATGTTTGACTCCTCGTTCAGTTGATAAAATATTTTCTGACTTTCAGTAACTATTTTTGTAGATTTAAATGAAAGAGTTTGACAGAACTGCATGTGGGTAAAATTTCAACAAACACTCCTAAAGACAAAACAGATCAGCAGAGGGCAGCAAAACACCACAACCACTGGTGTTGGCCCTCTTCCTTGGCCTGGTTGAGAGGAACAAAAGGACTTCCGAACAGAAAATCTATTTTTATTCAAGATTGGTTATCAAAAGGTGTTTGGGCAATTGCCCATTTTGTAGATGAGGAAGGACATGTTTTAGGACATCAAGATTTTTGCCAAAAATTTAATGTCCAATGTTCTAAAAGTAAATTTAATTGGGTTATAAAATCCATTCCATTGTCACTTAAAAACATAGTTGTAAATGATATAATATATTCTCCCCCAAGTTAAGGCAATTATATATAGATGGTATTCGGTTTTGTGATGTTAAATGCAATAATAAGTTTCTAAGATCTTCATTAAGGAGTCTTTATTCCCCAAATTTACTTAGACGTAATTACATATTAAAAGATTTCCAAAGGGAAGAAATTGAAAGAATAAGAACTGATTATATCACCTTCCCTATCCCTCCTAAAGGGAAAGAAGTCCAATTTAAAATCTTGAATAAAATTTACCCGACAAATAGACTCCTTAGTGATAGATTCAAAATAGAAACGGGTAATTGTGTATTTTGTGAAACAGAAGAGGAGGATTTGGACCATCTATCATTTTTGTGCAATTTTAAACAGATTTTTTGGTTGGATTTTCATACCTGGCTTTATTCCAGTGGGATTCAAATTACCCCCATTTACCTTAAATATGGTAGTGTTTGGAGTGTTTTTGAAAGAAAAGAAAGCTAATTATGGTGTCAATGTGTTATTAATCTTGTGCAAGCAATTTATACATAAATGTTGTTTTTTTTTTTTTAAGACCAAACCAACACTAGCTTACTGGAAAAAACGACTTAAACCTGTTGGTTAAATCTTTGACTTTAATTAAAAAGAAAAAGGCTGCTCTTTTTGTTTCCTTTGTGGAAGATTTTGATTTAGTGAGTTAATAATCTGTTAAATTATGTGACCCCATCTTTATATTTTGTTTTTCCTATATATGAAAGTTGCTAATATGTAAGGAATGTCTATTCTCTGAATGTGTAATATATGGTGCATTTTGTTTGTATGTTAATTTTACTAATAAAAAAGAAAAAAAAGAAAAAAGGACTTCCTGTTTCCTGTCCAGGTATTTGTCCTTTTTGTCCCCCTTCAGCTACTAACCACAGAAGATGCTCAAAGCATGCTATCGCCCACTAGTGGACAGGAGAATCATCTACCCATCATTTCTCCACCTAGCTACACAAGCAAATGTTGACTTACTGATATGCTTATGTTGAAACATGCACTTACATCACGCACCAGTACATCCACAAGAGGAAGGCTACAAACTACAAAAATGTAATTTCTTATACAAATAAAGCTTGTTTAAGCCTTAAAACCTTTGAGATAATTCTTTCTCTGGATAAATTTAGCAGTGGGAGTTTTTACAATAAGTACGTAGAATGAATGGATTAAATATGTACACTAAAACATTTTAAAATGTTTTTAAAAATGCATCGTCTCTGGAAATCACTCTGTCCAAAACGCCACTGTACAAAGAAAAAAACAAACATGTATTAAATGCAATTAAAAGTACAGTGGAACCACGACTTACGAATACCCCGTTTCACGAAAAATTCAAGTTACGAAGGCTCTGAACGGCAATATTTCTGCCCGTGTTACGGCAAAATGCCCGCGTAACGAAATCCACTGGATCTGATTGGCTGAGCCTACAATGCCCACAATGCCTTCCGAATCATGTGACAACCCCTTGGCTTCCGTACTTGCACTTCGCTGTTCCACTTAAGATAAGATAAGATAAGATAACTCTTTATTGTCATTGCACAGTCATACATAGTACAGTAGTACAATGAAATTGGAAAAACTGTCCTACGTCGGCACTACATATAACACAACACGACACGATATGACACATCACAACGTAACAAACAACACAACACAGTATATTAACTTAGTATAAAAAAGAAGAATAAGTGTATGTGTATTGCACACTGTTATTATTGCACATTAATTATTATTGCACCTTGTTATAAATATAAATATTATTGTTATCGTTTTAAACATTGTTACCTCCCCCTTGAACGACATATTGTTGTACTAGTTAGCAATTAGCCTATAGCCTATCGTTCAGCATCGCCTCACTCAAAACGCGCGATGGGTGCTTCGACTTACGAAAATGTTCGACTCACGAAAGACCCTCGGGAACGAATTAATTTCGTAAGTCGGGGTTCCACTGTATATTCAAGCATCACCAATAGAAAAAAAAAATCCTCAAAACCAGAAAAATACACAGGAAATATCGACAAGAAAAAGGGAGACAGCGAGAGAGCGAGAGAGAAACACTTTCCATTACCGTTTTTTTCTCTTAGAGATGCAGTGGGAGAAATGTGTGTAGTTCATGCACACATTAACATCCTAATTCATCTGCTATCATTCATGTACTGCATTATGAATAAACACACTGCAGTATGACCATCATTAATAATATTCAAGAACCAAAAACTGAGGAAAAAAGAAAACATACACTTTAATGAACATCACAATAAAGTATTTTTTCTCCACAAAATTGAAATATGACTAACCAAAAATATATAAAAAAACAAATAAACAGTATTCCTACATACACAGTTTAGACAAAAGGAAAGCATACTACAAAGTGTTTTTGGATTAAAATACTTCTTACATCAATGGTCTAAACTACAAACATGTGACCTTGCATCCCTTTCATTAACTGGCAGATGGTGTCTACAGAGAAGCGACACTGAAATGTAAGAATCTAAACAAAGAAAGATGATGAGATTTTCACAGAACATCAAAATGTAAACTGGCACACGAGTTTGTGACTGTACTGCTGGGTCAGCAGATGCACAAGAAAAAGGTCACATCTGTAAATGATGTTCAAGTAACTTCAGTCAACAGAAAGCGGAAGTGATGGCTCTTTTTCCATAACAACAGTGAAACAACACACGAACAAACCCTCACTCGTACGGGGCACTTTAAACAATAACAACAAAAAAAAGAAATATTCGTGTTCTAATAACATTTAACAGGTTCGATGGCAGCATTTAAAAAAACTGCACGCTGCAAAACATCAAGGCTCATTTGAGTGAAGCTGTTATTAAGATAGCCGAGTAAATGTGACAACATTTTGTGACTCAAATGGATCAATAAATAGAATAAAATGAGATAAAATGCTTTAAAATATTTTTCTTTTAAGTTCCATGCATGCTTTTTGTAGGCACAAATCTTTCTCATATTTAACACGCGTCAATCAAGTTGATGTTTAGTTCAACTGAACATAAAAGACTCCTTTGGTAAACCTCGCAGTGCATTTTGGCTCAGTCCTGTTTTTAACAAAGCTGGGACTTTATGTAAAACTGAATCATTACTGGAACATCGCTAAAAGATTTAGAGAGTGTTTTAGAACAGGAAACGGAACACTCGGGAAAAGACAGAGTCAGCAAATTAACAATTCAAACTTCTCAATGTAAAACTAGTCAATTAAATCATCAAAGAAAGTCATATTTGCAGGAAATCACAATAGTTGTCTAAAGGCACTGCATTTTCCATAATAGAATTTAAATAGTGAGATAAGCCGGAAAAATTGCTTTACACAAAAGCACAAAGGAAAAAAAAAAATCAATATCTGTTATCACTTAGCACAGTTCTGTAGAGGAAATCATAACATGGACTCAGTAACACTATCCAAGTTTAAAAGAGGGGAGACCACCAAGCTTGATATGAGCATGAAGTTACATGACACAGGTCACTGCCATATATCAGTGAAAGCAACATTAAGGCTAAACTAATATATATGTATTCCTGAAATGATAAATATTGCACTTTGTTCCCATGTAACGTGACTTACATGCGAGTACAGGGGAAAAGGCTCAAAGCACTTCCTGGGGCTGTACTGATGTCCACGATCCAGCCTAGTGTGGTGATGAAGCAAAACCTGGATTATATGCAGGCTGAGCAAGAAAGTCTGGAGTTGCAGGTGGAGCACTGGGCTTCGGCTGGGGGCACGGTGGCTGGGGGTATGCTGGCTGCCGGGGCATGAACGCAGCCTGGCCATAAGGCATCGGAGGATAGGCAGGACTGACTGGAAAGTGAAAAAAGAGCTTACATGAGACTGAACATGCAGACAGCACTAAAAAAGTAACCACAGCTGAAGTTCTGTAGCATAAGAAGAAATATTATATTAAAAAAAGTCTCTGGCAGTAATGGATGTGTTTATTTGTGTTTATTTACTGTGTATATTTTTTTCTGTATATATATATTGTATATTTTGATGACACAGATTCATCACCTTTACTTTAGCCAGTCGCAGTATTTTACACAACATGACTCACAGAAACAAGCTTCTGCCTCAGAGGCTAAATGAACTTCTGTAGAAATATTTTGTACATTGAAGCTCCTTCCCCCCCCCCCCCCCCGAGTCAGGAGCTTCAAATTAATTAGGGCTGCCACGATTACGTTGACTATCAAAATCGTCGACGACTGATTTAATAGTCGACGCGTCGTTTGAAGCTCTGTAAGATCCCAAAAGACGCAGGAATAAGTAGTAGGGTTTAAGAGTGTAATAACGGACTGAAACAGAAGATGGCAGCACTGCATCTACAAGGATGCCAGCTGCCGTTAAACCCCGAAGAAGAAGAAGAAGAAGAAGAAGTGTCCCAGAATTCATAGCGCAGCCCAGCTCAGTTTCCAACAATGGCGGCAGCTAGTTAGTTTTAATATTACTCTTATTATTCTTTCTGGGTCACAAAATAAACGTTTAGCATATTTTCAGGTGAGAATGTAGCTGTGTAAACCTCAAATATCTGCTCAGTTTATCAAGACACCACATATTTTCAAAAGCGCTCCGACGTTTTCGGAGACGTCTGTTACCCACTAGCTCGATAGCTAGCCGGGGTTACAGGCTCACTAGAGCCGTGAGAACACCGGACTCCCGGCAGATCGTTTTCAAACCCACTGCCATCTTTCGCTACTCAGGTTAAACATATACAAGTCACTTAGATAACTTCAAAATGTTATTGTTTGGCTTTTTTTAGTATTTTATTTGTTCCTGAGTAAATCGGTTTGGCTGAGCTTAAAGTTTCTCAGCCAAAAAGTTTTTACACAGCTGAATAAACATTAAGAAGACAACTGATTATCAGAAGTGTGAGATGCTCGAGAATATACTCCGGTGTCCCGTTATATTTTAGATAGCAAGGAGTTTATTAAACTTCACCGAAACAATCTGCAAATTTCATTAAAATTTAATAAACTATCATCTTGTCTTTATTTTTAGTTAGCACAGACCTGAAACACTTAAAGCTGTAAGCTAATGATAGTTATATAAGAGCAGATCAGATGCTGCTGGTGCAATAAGCTGTGCGTCCAATGGATGATGATCTGATTAGTCGACTAATCGCAAAAATAATCTGTGACTAGTCGACTATCAAAATAATCGTTTGTGGCAGCCCTACTATTAATATTTCCACAGATGCGCAGTTTTGGGTTTCAAAGCCTACCTTTCACCTGGTTCTGCAAACAAATATATTCTCTTTAGTTAAATACGGGCCTCTTTTCCAGGAAGCATTTACAAAAAACTACGTTTAAAAATAAACTGAGTTGATTCACTTTGAGATAACTCTGAGTTTCCTGTTTCAGAACAGCTGATCAGATTTAGTTCAATCAACCTTGAGTATATTCACCCAGAGTTAAGCATCTGCATTAGTAAAGAAAGAAAGCCATGATCAATGGAGTTGTGGCATCACGATTCACCATGGCAACAGGTAAATAAAGAGCATGAGAAATATGAAGACCACTCAGTGCTGAGCAGGATATTGATCGTCCCTCTTTCATCATCACTTTTAATGTCTGCTGGAAAGCTGGAATCCAAATGTTGCATTTGATTTTTAAATCAATCTTTTCTAATTATTCAGCTGTAACCTGACAGGGACAAAATGTAGGAACCAGGAACTGATGATAAAAATCTACAGAAACTCATTAGACACAGTTTACTGATGGATCTGTGATATTAGTTACCCAGACAGCAACAGACTCCACCTTCAGGTCAGTTTATTAAATGAAAACCTGCCTTCACAGCAGGTTATGACCATTTTGTTGTTTGAATAATTATTCTCTAAACATTTCTTTCTTTTTTCTTTTCCTTTTTTGTGTTTCTGCCATTACTGGATAGAAATGCATAATGAGATTCTCAGAAAAAATGTTCCCCAGTTTAATCTGTTATAATCTGATTTCAGTCTTCACTGATAGATAATGGCTCTTACAGCCATAGCACTATCACATTGAACTGAAAAAAGCAAGGCAGCTTTCTGAGTCTTTAATGAATGTAAAATCACATCAGTAGAGACAAACATGTTATAAGAAAAGTCTTAGCTTTTGCAAGGAAACTGGCTGACAGTCTGAAAACATTACTGGCCAAGTTATAGACTATATAGATTTTATTCTGAGCTGATCATAAAACAGTGATGTAATTGCTGTCATCACTTATTCATGGCTGTCAAAGCTCTCACGTTAATTACACAAAATACCAAAACATCCCATAGCGTTTTAGTTTCTGTAAAAATGTACACTTCCACGCTGTGAACGCTGACAGCGACTTTATGAATAAGAAAATGACTCAGTGTGTCACACAAGTGGTTCAGGTCCAGCAGGACGGGAGGAGTCAGAGAGAAGCTCAGGGTAGAAAACAGGAGTTTCTCTCAGCTCGCAGTTAACAAACTCAGACTTGTTAGCTAAACCTGCTTCCTGGAATAGAGCTCAAGGCAAATCATAAACCACACTCACTGGCTTCCTGATAAGATGGCGGTGGTCCAACTGTGAATGACTGTCCATGGTAGGGCGGTGTGAGGATGGGCTGAGCTGGGTAGCCAGGCTGGGGTAGATGGTGGGGCATTTCCTGGTAGGATTCAGGGGGCCCAGGTGCTGCCGTTGGATGCTGAGGAGTGTTGCTGACCATTGTGACCTGGGTAGTGGCCTCTATCACAGGTGTAAGCAAATAAGTAACAAAAAGTTAGAAATGGAGAAACATGCTACATATTATCCAAAACACCTTTAATGTGTATTGTCATTTATAGGTAATATTCTAATAAAGATTCAAAAATAAATTTTTAAGGAAGGAGAAGAGCAAATGGTGCACTTTGAGTTAAGATACATAATTTATCATCCTCTCCTTAAGGTCTGCATCAAGGAAACTAAACATGATGTCGTTTGCTTATTGAATATACACAGATTTACACTTTTGAAGTTTACAGAGACTCAAAGAAACTCTTTGAGAGATTTTTATCATCGTCAGAGTGTAAACTGATCTCTGCGTAAGTACAGTGAAAATGAAAAGGCACTGCTTAGAACAGGAAAAAAGAAAACTTGTGGAAAACAAGGTGTCTTTAAACAGTGGGTGTCATCACAACCACTTCCTGTAAATGACGTGGGGTTGTCATGGAAACAATGAGTCACACAGGGTGGAGCTCTGACATTCCTGGATTTGATCCCATCATGCAGCGGCTTAAGCCAAAGATGCCACATTGTGTTCCTCACTTTATTGTAGCCTCTCTGCCAGAAGGACTTCCCCTAACGGCAAAACATTTACGAGCTGACCAAACTGACAGGAAGTCGGAAATGTAAAAATGGTTGACTGTAAATACTGACAACAGTCAGCTAAAGTACCAGTTTGCAAAATAGAAATGTGTTTATTTGACACGACAAACTGTTGGTTGAACATAATTTAATCATGTCACGCATTTCCATGTAATTACATTACGTTATGTACAGTAACCCATTCTTTATCATGTCACATGAACACATTTACACAAAACTAACAAGTAGTAATGATTTAAAAACATAAACACTATATGTACATGTTAAATGAACACATGGGATCTAACCAGCACTAAGGGGGTTAAATTAAGATTAAGACATTGTCTATTTATAAAAGTCTAGAGACTCAGAGTTAAACATTCATGTGTGAGGACAATTATGCATTTATGAGTCAAACATTAGCGATGAATAAACTTTGGAGGCCACCGAACATGCTGATACGCTCTGAACCTGAGAAGTAGATGGACCTGTGATTGTAGGTTGCACATACATCTGAGCTGTTTTTCAGCTGTTTTTGACTAACATGTTTAAAACAACAGCCTATTAATAGGGCTGGTCACAACCAAGCAACAAGAAATCCTCACAGCAACCTAAGTGTTTACTGCTCAGAGGTAGATCTGCAGATTCTTTGCACCGATCACATTTCATGTACATCGTAAAAACAACACTAGAAACTACAGGCAAGCACAGGCAAGGCACAGCCTGCTTATTTAAATAAAAAAGAAATTTTGTCCCAAGTAGAAGGGACCAAAAAAAGCAAATTCAGCAATCATTTGATGGGCAGGGGTGGAGATTAGGAATGTAGAATTATTTGAATGACATTGAAAATGCATGCTTCTCCAACAGATCGCAAAGCAAATTGAGCACTCCAAAATCCCAGCGCTACACCTTACACCTGTGCGCCAATCACAGCTGTTCACTGCATCGTAGCCCGGAGGAGTAACACTACATCAAAGACAGGCAACAGACGGTCAAAACAAAAATCAAATGTCTGGAGCAGCAGAAAGCGAGCTTGCTTCCAAAAGCAGGTCTGCTGTTTTGGATTTAGAACAATCATGTTAACCAAGAAGAAATCATCTGCGAAGAGTGCTGTAGATTTGTGTCAGGACCACAAAGCAGCACAGCGAACTTATTCAACCACCTGAAAACACACCTGCAAGGTGAAGTAAAAAAAATGCAATTGTTGCTAAGGTTAATCACCCAACATCAACTCAGATGTACATAAAAGCGAACCTGTACAGCTCTTCGTGGTATCGCTAGAGCTCACAAAGAAGCACAATCTCATTTGGCCAAGGTAAGTAATTAAGGCTTTAGGTAATATAGCACATTTAAAAACAGAAAGTTTGCCCATAATAGCCTATAATGAAAAAAGAAGAGGGCCAAGGATTAAGCCCTGGGGCACCTCACAAGAAAATGGGGCTGAGGTGGACTTTTTCAACATTAACACTGAAAGTTCTGCGACTCTAATATGAATGAAGCCAATTCAGTGCAGCACCTTTGATGCCAACCAGGTGTTCCACATGGGAGATAAGAATATTGTGGTCAACAGTATCAAACGCTGCAGTAAGATCTAAAAGCACGAGGATGACCGAAATTCCACAATCAGTAGCTAAAAAGAAAAACACGTAAAAGTGCTGTTTCAGTGGAGTGTAGCTGTTTAAAACCAGACTGAAAAACTTCCATCATACCGTTAGTATCTATATTCAGATGGATAAAAACTATTTTTTCCAATAACTTTGAGAAGAATGGAACTTTTGAAATGAGGGGTCAGCGCCAGGTTTTTGTTAATAAAGGGTTTACAATTGCATGTTTAAAACCATCAGGAACCACACTGGAAGTAATACTGCTATTTATAATAGCAAGGACTGAGTTCCAATAGAAGGGAAAACGTCTTTAAAGAGCCATGCAGGAATAAAACATCCATGGGAATAGGGCTGCTCAATTAATCGAATTTTAATCACGATTACGATCTGGGCTTTCAACGATCATTAAAAATGACTGAGCCGATTATTAGCCCCTCCCTCATTTATCCGCGACACCTTAAAGGCCGGTCCGTGAAAATATTGTCGGGCATAAACCGGTCCGTGGCGCAAAAAAGGTTGGAGACCGCTGATTAAGAGGACCCGAGGGAAGCTCGGAAAGCTAAGCAGAAGTTATTTGGAGAGGAGAGAGTGACTGCTGTTGGTTGAAAAGAGAGGTAAAAAAACTTCAGTGGTGTTGCACACTATGTTATATTATTTTTTAAAGTCATTGTTAACCCTTTAAATCCGGTCAGAGCAGCACGCTCCGTGTTGTGTAACTATTTTTAAATCCCTGTAGAACCTGAACCGTGTAAGCTAGCTCAATAATTTGTTTTGCATATGAAACCGGAGGAGTTGTACTTACATCTGATGCCATCAGCTTGTCCTCGGTCACGGTTTCCTTCCACATAAAGCTTTGCAAAAATTGCATAAAAAGCGCTTGCAGCAACAAAAACATAATATTCCAGAAACACGCTTTGCCGATCCATCAGCTGTTCGTAACACTTCCCACAGTGAAATGATGCACATGCTGTTTTCTTTGCAAATTTGCATCATAGGATTGTTTTTTGTTTTTCCTGCAGTATATAAAAACTGTATCTCCAAAATAAAACTATGAAGACACTCAAAATAAATTTCCTGTTGTTGTAAACTATTTTTTGCAACTTTATTGTATTTAAAGTTTTGAGGGATAAACCTCTTAAATTTCTCCAAGTAGAAATATATGTAAACAAAACAAAAGCGATTTTCAATTTTTTTTGTAGTTTATTGCACTTTTTTGCAATTTATGTAATTACTATGGACTTAATGCATACATATTATTAAAATATGGGCTATAACAGTTGTATTGATGTATAGCAACTTGAAATGCTCCCACAAATGGCACTACAGCATGTAAAAAAAAAATAATATAAGCTCTGGTGGACTTGGTTCTATAGTACCCGTTGCCTACTGGTGGTGGTCAGAGGGCCCGGTGGCGCCAGTGTCCGGCAGCCTCGCCTCTGTCAGTGCGCCCCAGGGTGGCTGTGGCTACAATGTAGCTTGCCATCACCAGTGTGTGAATGTGTGTGTGAATGGGTGGATGACTGGATATGTAAAGCGCTTTGGGGTCCTTAGGGACTAGTAAAGCGCTATATAAATACAGGCCATTTACCATTTACCATTTAGGTCTTAAAGGGTTAAATAAATATCGTCAAATAATCGTGATCTCAATTTCAGTGAAAATAATCGTGATTATCATTTTTGCCATAATCGAGCAGCCCTACATGGGAATAACCTTTCCAAAGTGCCAATGCGGGCACTATATGCAAAGCATCCAAGGGGAAAGAGATTAAGCTCTAAGATCGGTTGAGTACTTTGCTATGAGTTTCCATCACGCAGATGCCAAGAATGGAGTGAAAGAATTTATATTTTACTTTTAGGAAATGAATAAATATCTTATTTGTCTGCAATTAAGTTTTATTTAAGAAGAATATAGCACAATGGGGAAAGCAGGGCTGTGTTGATGTAATTTTGCATTAAGTTTTTGTACAATTTTCTTTAAACTGACGTAATTTTTTTGCTCAAAGAGAGGCACTGAATTTAAATGAATGATGAGTAACAGCTTTATTACAGCACACATATTTGCAAAGTAGCAGGATCACAACATGACATGCACATGAAATCTGTGTTATGTGATGTCTCTAAATTTATTATGAATATTTTAAGGCCTAATTTAGTTTATATTGACTAATCGTGATAATAGTAATCCTAAGATTGGGCAAAATGATAAGGATTAGCATTTTGGCTATAATTGTGCAGCCTTAGGGGTTTTGCAATTTCATTACTGTCAAGAATTGACAAAGTGATGAAAACACAAGGCTTCCTTGCACAGTACATGGTATTCAAATTCCTACTGAAAATAACAACTGTAAAAAAACAAACAAAATTCCCGTTCATTATTAAAATCTATAAAATCTTAGTCTGCATTTTATCCAGCATTACATAATCCTTATTGCTATTAGCATTATTGCTACTATTATTGCTCCTCGTAAATATCGGCTGACTGGGGATAATAGAATCATTACAGCTAGAGCTGGGCGATATGAGATTTTTTCATATCACGATATGTTTTTTTCATTTCAGGCGATAACGATATCTATCACGATATAAGCCAAATAACTATATTTGTAAGATTTAAATGTGCCGTTGCTCACAAGTAAAATGTGAAATAATCAGCAGCTTGTTTTTATTTAAATATTTATTTCCCATAATAAGTTCAACAGGGTAGATGTACTTAAGGAACATGAGACTTTTTCAGATAAATAAAGGCAAATATTGCAAACTACACAAAAGGCAGCCGCTAAAGCGTTTAAGTTTCAAAACAGAACAAACGAAACAGACTAAATTGTCAATTCCACTTAGAAACAAAATATTAATTCTAAATATAAATCTTAGTTTGTTTTACAGAAGAACAGACAAAACTGACTAACTTTTGTCAATATCAAATAAACTGAGAACTAAAAGGAAATTCTCAATCTCTCCTTGTTGTATAGCTGAGCTTTTCAAACAGTTTTAACAGTTACTTTAGTCTGACAAAAGCCGAATGACGAATTAGCGCTTCCAGTCAGAGACTGAGGCTACGTCCACACGTACACGGGTATTTTTGAAAACGGAGATTTTCCGTTTTCGTTTTAAAAAATAATCCCGTCCACACATAAAGGCAGAAATGAAGGAAAACGCTGCTGTGAACATGCCAAAGCAGCAGGTGGCGCTAGATTCCTAACCGTGCAGAAATGTTGGCCAATCAGAAGTCTAGAAGCCTCGGTGGGAAAAAGTAAACAAAGCTGCGGCATAGAAGCAGAACCGAGTCGTATGTGTGGAGGGACAGTAACTGTGTGTATATGTAAGCATTTAAACACTGCAGAGAGTAGAATTAACAGTAACAGTATTGTAGGAATTCATTTCACCGAAACAATAACGTGGCGCACAGTGTGACGCATGCACCAGTTTATTGTATTTCCAGACTTGCTTTCGGCACAATTTACAGTGCACGCTACTCTGTTTTTTGTCAGACTTGAAATAGCCGAAATACCTTCACACTACGGAACTTCTTTGGCTCTTCCGCTCGACAATCTCTCCGGCATTGGAACCATCATCCGTTTTCTCTTCGGTCACGCTCGGTTGATTTTTCCAGTCGGCACACTCATTTCCTCCATTACGCGCTGGCTCCATTACGCGCTGGCTGCTTCCCAAACAAACACACGTGCGGCTTGGCACTTGTGCTGTACGTAACAAGTCACGCGACGTGACGCTGCGGCTGTGATTGGTTTGGCTCTGCGCTACTTAATTTGGATCGGCTGACCTTTTTTTTTTTTTTTTTTTTTAAGAGGACAAGAGCGGCGAGGTCTATCGCGATAGCTTAATTTCTCTATCGAGTAAAAGTTATATCGCGATACATATCGTTATCGTTCTATCGCCCAGCTCTAATTACAGCTATGCTGTGTCTAACAGGTTTGAAATATTGACAATGATTCTCTGGCTACAGAGACAATACTCAGTAGGATCAGTTAACTGCTGGCTCTGATCTTTTCATGTCATTTGAGAAAAAAACAAAAAACAAAATAAAGATGCTAGAGTTCAAAGCCCCACACAGCTGTTTCTGAGCGCCTTAAAGTTGGTATTTGAAAAATTGATACGGCTGAGCTCAAGGAATTTAAAGCACTCAGAGTAAGCAGAAGCAAAAATCAAGTAAAGACATGACCCCAAAAATCACACCAGCATCAAACTTAGGCACAAACTCTAAACACCAATTATCGCTGATGACGTGTTGACTCATTGCCCTGTGGCATATACGCTCACCAAGAACACCAATGGAAGGCAAAAGAATAGAATAGAATAGAATTCAACTTTATTGTCATTGCACATGCACAGGTACAGGGCAACGAAATGCAGTTGCATCCATCCAGAAGTGCTTTAGTGATATAGATATATTACAATATATATTAGCAATAATATAGATATGTGAGTATATTACAGAAATGGGTCTATTATGGTATGTTATAATGTACACGGTATGAAGTATGTTGTGAATATTCTATAACTATAAGTATGTACAGGCTGTAGTGAGTAACCTAATCCTAATCAAACACCAATGAGGAGCTGAAAAGTTTACAAAGCCTCCAATACTGCAGTGATTCTGAAACATTAGGTCAGGGGAGGCTCTGTATCTCAGTTGTTTTGTTTCTTGTCAGACCAAACTGCTGAGGTAATAAAAGTCATGTGGTAGGTGAGCCAACAGTCTACAAACGAGGCCCTCATGGTCTCAGACAAATGCTCCAACTCACCAGTCAATCACTGCAATGTATGAGAAATCACCCAAATGTCAGACTCACACTAATACTGTAGGTCCTTGTTCACATGAAGTGTTCCAAGTACTTCATTCATTTGACTGAGCCGGGCACTTTAGGTTTTTGCATATTGCATCACACAGGCAGGAGGTGAAATCCAGCATCACTAATCTTTTTCAGTGTTTGACATGTTTTGTCCTGCAAGGCTCCGACTTACTGTGAATATGGCTCTATTCAGAGGAACTCAGCCGTCTTTTCTAGTTGACTAACAGGTTTGTTCTAGAAGACGGATACGTTTCACAGGTTTCAGCAGCTGAGTTACTGAAGACTAGAATGAGAAGTTTTGCCGACAGGAAGCAGAGATTTGTTTAAATAATCATTGACTCGTCAACTAATCGAAGGAATTAAGATTAGTCGAGTATGAAAATAATCGTTAGTTGCAGCCCTACCAGTGAGTAAAGATAATCACATTATTGTCTTTGTGGACTTTTTCATCTCTGATAAAAGACATCGAGAAGAAAAAAAAAAAAGAAAGTCAACAGCTACTGATGAACGTTTAATTCGCATTTTCATAGGGTTTTATCTTTTAGCCACTATAGAAACAAATGAGGTGCCTTAAACTCCGTCATGCCACAGTGCCTACTCTTAAGTTTAAGGCATCAATGCATGAAAATTGTGTTTTGAGAGCTTGAAATATTCTGTAAATGCCAAAAGGCACAAAACAACAGCCTTCAGATCTATATCTAAAGCCTTGACTATACTTTGTGTCCGCTGAGGTTTGAGTAAAGTAAAATCCGTCATCAGAGAAAGCGTGTGAGAATCTGTTCATGTATCTGTAACTGCCAATATTTTTTGACTGCAATAACTTTACATTACAATGCACCAACTGTAGTAAATGTAAAGGTGCCTTCCAGAAGTTTCACACGAATGACGAAAGTTGTCTTTGCTCACAACAGAGTACAGTCAAAAAAGCATCACCCAAATTAAAGTACTAGTTCTAGTAATACTTACCACGTTTGTTGCACAGCTTGTACAGGCAGCAGCTGGGGCAGACGCAGCAGCAGAAGATGAGGAATACAAAGGGGATGATGCTCATGCCAACAATGAGAATGAGTAATGTTTTGTTGTTGAAAGCAGTTAACTGATCCTGAAAATTTTTTTCAGGATCTTTGCTGCTGAAAAAGAAGCAAAGTAGGGATTATGCCCAAAACAAAATAGGAAAAAAACAAAAATAAAACAAAGTATTACAGCTAGGCTACGGTCTGTTTACTGTCGATTTTCAAAACTTCCAACTATGCAACAACTCCTCATGCTATAGTTGTGTCTGCTACGTTTTTTGCAACACTGACTGAAAAACAGGTGTAGGTGTGTTATCTTCCAACAACCAGCACACAGCATGCAAAAGCCCTTTTTCTACCCAGATACCCTGTCAGTCCTCCAGCGAGTAAGCAAAGCAGCACACTGATGAATGTTATGTGAATGAAGGCCTTCGTTTCAGTCTAGTGCACTTTGGCTTTATGCTGATGGCCGTGCGCAGGAAGACATTGTGTCCTGTTTTTTAACAGCTTAAATGTGGCCTTAAACACATTTATACTGGGAGAAAAGAGAGACTTAAAAAGAAATCACTTTCTAAAATAGGAAATTGTTCATTTTACACAAACTAGCTAAATGCAGGTTTTTTTGTGGATTGCAGATTGAAAATGAAAACATACCACTCTTCTTCATCAAAGCGTTTTGACGGATCTAAACAACAATATCTGCTGTTGCAGTCCCCACAGCAAAAGCCTCTATGGCATTCCTGGGCTTCCTTACCACTGTAAGCCAGGCAGTCGTCCCCTGCTGTAACAGAGCAGACCGAGAAAATCAGAGAGGGGCAGCAAAAGTTAGCTCATTTCAGGTCAATCAATTAGTTATTAAAATTAACTTTTCAGCACTGCAACATTTTGACTTTTAGGGAATTGGTGATTCACTGTCACTGTAGCTCTTGAAAGTGTACTACGCTGTACAGAGGTGATATTTTCACACACTTATCTATGCTCAGCCCTGAGTTTGAAACCCTGCTGCTTCCACTTGGTGGTCACTCTGAAGGATGTAGTTTGTACTGCTGCTAAATGATCGTTCACGCGTTTCTTGTTAATTAGCGGGCAGCTCGAGTGACCAGAATATAGTGGATAAAAACTATAACCTAAAACATGTGAAAATAGCCACTGACACTGACTGATTGTATATTATTTTTAAATGACTTTCATTTCTTTTTTTATGGGTCTGTAACAAACTAATCCTACAGTGTTATTAAAAGGTTTAAAACACAAGCTGTAACTTAAAAACAAACAAAAGAAAACATGTCTTGATGAGTTTTATGGCCTTTCATAAAAATGAAAAGTTTTCGGATAATTAGACGCTACGTCACTGACTTCGCCCTAAACGTGGTCTGAAGTAACGTCACAGACTGCTTGGTGGTCAGCGGCTACAAGAAAACACAGCGGCCGTTTAAGGATGAACATAATTAAACTTACCGGATACACAAGGGGACAGGATCACAAACAGAGCCAACACGGCAGCAGAACACAGGCCTGACGCCATGTCCGTGTGTAAAACTTTCCCGGATTCACTCACGGACCCGGGAATCTTCCCCGACAGTTACTCTGCTCCGCACGGACTGCTGCACAGATCGTCTATACACGAAGCCGCCTCACTCAGGTCGTGTTCCAGCCCACTGACACACTTATTCCACGGACTGTGCAGAATCACGGGTCTGTAAACACATCATTACACACGGTTACGAGCTGCGAACAAAAAGTCTTTTAAGAAATTGTTAACAGAAATGTTTAAAGAGACGAGGCTGCAGACACGAGCGGAAGTTATTCTTCCCTCTTGTCGTCTTTTTCCGGTGAGTTATTGAGCAGATGAAAAAAATACTTTTTCCCTCTTTTTTTACAATTTATACTAATGTAAAAATTATTGCGTATTTTATTTATTCGGGTATCCGAATAGTAATATTACCCAGTGCTAACTAGCTTGAATACCAGTGAATTATTTTACACTATCTTATTACTATGCATTTTAAAAAGTAGTTTACAGACTTGTAATTCGCAATATTTCAGAAATATTGTACATTTAACTCTTTGCTGTTTCTGACAAACCACCACAGTGAAATGCATTTTTACCTAACAGTTAAATCATAAGACATTACATTTTGGACAAGCTGTTTTTAAAATTTAATATTTTGCCTGTAGTCGTATTTTTATAGTACAGTGTAAATGTTTTGAGCCACTTGTCATTTCATTATGTTGGGGAAATGGGTGTAGTGATGTTTTTGGAAAAAGTGCTTACACATGTGCAAGTATACAGTATATAAGGCAAAAATAATGTCTGTATAATTCTAATTATTCTTCAGTACAGCCTAAAATAAGGCAGCTTTCATGTAAAGCTCTGCAGGCTTTTTGAAGGACATTCAAAGCTTTTATTTGCATGTTGGTGCTTTTTGTTCTGTTCTCAGTCAAGATGGTCCCATACTGCTCCCACACTGCTAACCAGGAATGCTTTTACTGCCTTGACAGTGTACCTGCCATCATTGTCATACTACATAATGAAAATACTGCCAATGAGACACCTGAATATTGTGTTTTGTCTCAAAATGTGTTTTTTCTGCACTTGTTATTCCGTCAGTTTGACACGATCCCCTGCACCACCTGCTGAAATGCAGCCCAAAGCATGAAAGAGCCTCCACCATGTTTTACAGATGTGTTTTACATTCACTGTTGTACCTCTCTCCTGACATCCTGCATACATACTGACAATTTTAAATTTGGATTCAGCACTCCACAAAACCTGTTGCCACTGACTTTCTGTCCGGTTTTATGTGTGATGAACATAACTCGGACTCTTTGCCCACATTTCCCTTCCTTAAAAATGGCTTCTTGACAGCCACCTTTCCACTGGGACCATATTTAATGAGGCAATAGCTTAGTCTCTAATTGTGTTGTGCTTTCATTGAGACAGAATATTAACCAAACAAATCCAGAAAAAAGTATGCATCACATAAAACTTAAAAATGAATCTGCAAGTCACTGAGTGAAATAAATAAGACCCCCAAGCAAAACATGACTTAGTGCTTTGTGGAGAAACGCCTGTGTGCAGTACAGGGGTTGGACATTTCTTACAGTTGGCAGGCTAAGTGCAGATGGAACAGAGGAACACTTTAAACGGCTCAAATAACTCAGTATGAGTCACAATGTCTCAAATGTAGCCATGGCTACATCCATTTGCAGTGAATAATGTATAGATCAACGGTTTCACATGGCTGTTTACAAGTCATGTTTAGACAACGATGTTGATGTTTGTTATATTCGATGGCTGGTATTCAAGGCCGTGGCGACGAGCAATGGCTTCCTTTCTCCAACTGTTGCACATGGTCACATGTAGAATGAGAAGCAGCAGCTATTGCCACCATTCTTAGCCAGTAGGTGGATGAGTGACTGTTTTGTCTTTTGTGTTTTTGTTTAAATGGTTTACTAGGCTTTTATTATGCAGTAGCTGTTACTGCATAACTGCATGTCATGTCAACAACATAAACTACTTGTAGATGTTACTGATTATTGCTTTTGTAGCCAACTGTAGAGTCCACCTATCATTTATCAATCTTCCTTAACTATCTTGGTTGTCTTTAATAGCTTGTCGTTTAACTTCTATGTAACAGACTCTTGTTGACTCTACGACGGGACTATTCTAACTACTTTGAGGCTCAAGACCTCTCTCTTGCTCCTATTGAAAAAGGTGGGTCACTTTGGCCAATGTTACCTTAGCAATGGAGTCCAACGTCACCAAATGCCTGCCTCCCGGCACAACACAGACTCCAAGACAAACTCCATATAAAGACAAGAAAACAAACACCGATGTGGCTTCGGACAGAGACAATACTGTGACGCAAGCAAGCCTCGAGGCGTGGCACACGTTTTACATAGAGAGGCTTTCTTTGTGTTAGCTGCTTCAAGAAAACATAAAACCCTGAGTAGAAATAACAGGTGCTGGATGAAAAGGAGGTGTTTGACACCTTTCACTCTTTACAAAATGGAATAACTGAATGTGTTCTACTTCAGTCATATCAAATGAACATGTAGTTAGAAATTTGTAAAGAACATAAAAAACTAGATAAACAAATGAATGAAAACACTGGTGGCTCCAAACAAAACAAGAGAGAAATCCTGTAGACTCTTAATTTTCTGAATGTATATATAAATAAATGTTTTGGGTTTTTTTTATTTCAGCCGCTCGTTTAACTCTCTGAACATTTCAACTTTAACATTACTCGCTGTATTCAGGCCACTGATTGGTGCTTTACAATAGTCTCATGAAGGAAATCTCTTTAGTTTGTTGCCAGATCAAAGTGAAATTATTTGACTGAATATTTGTGTTGATAAAAAGACACAGTACTGATAAATCGTTCTGTTTACTGTAATTCCAGTTATGTAAATCAGTCCTGGCAGTATGCAAATTCCTGTAACTATGCAACGCATTTTGTACTGATGTAACTTAACCACATGAGTTAGGTTTATGGTTTCAGTCAGGTGTGACTCAAAAGTATAAGCATTAACCGTTTTTTCATTTAGTATCATGCTTAGAGCTGCTGTGAAAATGTGATTTCAACCTAAACTCTGAGCAAAACTTGCTCTGGATCAGGTTATGTGTTCAGTGCAGACTGAACAGCACTTTAAGTTCACAAAGCCCCTCAACGTTTAAAAGAAAAATATTTATTTGTATTAGAGTTATGTTGGATGATAAAATAAATCAATGTAACAACAAAAAATAAACTGAAAGTTTAATTTCCACGAGATAACCTAAATGCATTGTGTCATGTGTAGCTTTAGCTTTGAGCAGCAAAATAGTTAATAGTGAAGATTTTAAAGTTCCAGTGCAGTGAGACTTAATTGTTGTGTAACTTAATTGTTACACCTTGTAAAGCAGCAACGCTGATCATTTCGGGGGCGATTCTAGGATCAGAGCTTTAGGGGTGCTGAGCACCCAGAGAGCTGCCCAGCCAGCTAAGATACACTTTACTCATCCTGCATCCTCCCTGTCCTCATCGTCTGTTGTCTTCGTCTCCGTTATCAGTCATCATAATTTTACCATCTCTGTGCAAGTCTGCAAATTTCTTTATTAAATCATAAGATTCTTAAATTCATCAATCTCTATGTGCCTGGGTCCTCATCACAAAACATGACATCACTGTTTTGTACATTTTAACAATTTAATCCCCACATTTGTGAAAGAAAAGCAAAACACTTTTTTGAAAAGTCTGTAACAAAACCATCAAATCTGATAAAGGTTATTTAAATGCTGCTAAAGAAGAATGGATTCTGAATGGAATGGAAAAACATTTCCTAACCTTAATTACTGGGGAAGAATAATGAACGATGCTCATAGTGAGTAAAAAGTAAACTGAGTTCATTTTTTGGACAGAGATTCACTTTTAATGTGTATGTATAATATAATACAGACACATAAAAAACACTCCCAAAAAAGAATAAATTATTACAAATAAATTATTACAACATATTAATAAAAACTATAAAAATGGAGGCACCTTTGCCTGTGGTAGCATGTATACAATGTATGAAAAAATCTTTACTGCAGATACTAATTTTGTGTTGTAAGATTTATGAGTTTCATGCTTTCATAGTGGTACTTAGGAGAGCTTAACATTTTTATCAGGTGGTCCACACTGTAAAAGGTTTGAGAAACACTGATAAGTGTATGTGTGCTTTTGGAAAACATTTAAAGCTGCAGTACAGAATCTTTGAAAGAAGCTTAAAACATTTTTAGAATATAAACAGAGCATCTGCTTCTCTTTACAGCTCCTCACTCCACCAGGGCTGTTTGGCTCTTTCTGTGTGCAAATGTGATGTACGTACTGCAGCAGTCATACAGACAACTGGATGGTCCAAAAGTTGGCCTACCTATTACTGGCTGAGGTTTTAGTAGAGTTGTGGCTGAACCACATAAAAATATAACATTAATTTTAATCTCCCCAATCAATGATAATGTTATGTTGGAATGTTGTTAAAGAGGATAAAAATGTTTCAACCCAGTTTGTTTTGCAGATTCTGTACAGCAGCTTTAATATAGGGAGAACACAACTTCCAGATTGTGTGAGTAAAATCAGGTTTTTTCTCTTTGTCAGTTTAACAGTTTCCTATTGTGCCTGTCACTGTTCCCTGTCTGTTTTCTTACCTGGTTCTTCCTGACCTTGTACTTTCTCCTCACGTTCCCTCTTTCCTCTCTCCCTCTTTGGACTGACAATCATACACAAATAGATTGTATTCAATTAGATGACAAATTAAATTAATATAAAAAAAATACTATTAAGATCACTAACAAAAAGTCCTCTCTCAGTGTACTTTCAACCAAAAGGCAAATAACCAAACCACACGAACATCTAATGAAAGATAAATATTGAAACACTGATCCAACATTAGTCTTGATTGATGGATCATTTGATTTTACACTTTTACCTGAATGTGGCTCCTTTTTTCTGAAAAAACTTCCTCATATCCATTATGAACCTGGCTGTCTCTGTACACACACACACAACAGGAGTTATAAGGTTAATGGGCATTCAGTCAGTCAGCTAGTTAGTATCCATTTCAAACAGGGTGGTAACAACAGTAGGCTACGGACAATTTTATGTTTTAGATTTTAAATAAGCTATATAAATTTCAATAGGAGCAACAGAAAGGTCAAATGTTGCTGATTTTACTACAGAGCAGGACAGATTGTAGGGTAGCAACATCGTTGGAAAACACGTTTTCAACACTGCAGGTTACCTGGTGTAATGTTTTTCAGCTAAAAAGAAACATGGTCTGACTCCTACCAACTATATAAAGAGTAACTGAAGGTTAAATGCAGCTAACATGTCCTGTTTTAAGCCAGGCACTAACACCTCCGCTGCGTCTCAGCCACCATCGCTCTGGCAGCAAGAGCGCTAGAGCCAGAGCAGGGGAGAGACGAGCTGGAACAAACCACTTTGGGAGGGGGGAGGGGGGGTTATCTATACTTTTGTTGTTAAAGTGTTACGTCTCAACCAAGTACTGTGTGCTTTTATATTTTTAGTAGTGTGTCACACGAACAGCAAATATTGTCAACAAAGTAAGAAATCTTTGGGGGTGCTGAAGCACCCCCAAAAATGGGCTGAAATCGCCCCTGGATCATTTTATTAAATATGAAAGAATTTCGACCGTTTTTACCTCTCAGTGATGCCGCAGTGTTCCTTTGACTTCGGGACCTGAAGCAGACGAAGGTTTGAACCCAGATTACTCCACGAGGCTCCTGACTACGGTAGCCATAATGTTATGTGCACCGTGTAGCACATAAAATCGGTTCGAGGTCAATAAGCACAACCAGAATTCATACATAAGGCGCACCGGATTATAAGGCGAAAATAAAAGGATTTTGAGTGCGCCTTATGGTCTGAAAATTACAGTACAAATATCCTGTCACATTTGATCTCTGTGAGGTCAGAGGTCAAATTTACAAATGAATACCTCTTATCTGTGACCTACTCCTACATAAGGTTTGTGTAATCAGAGTAAAACGTCTGTGCAATGTTTTAATACAATAGTTGCTACTAAAATCTTTGATTTGAAAAGAATGACAAACAAACACGTTCAGTCTAAGCTGAAAATGTATACATTTGTGTGACAATGAAAACACGCACAATTCAAAATATAATCTTTTTTGGATCTTTTTATTGATGAAAAATACATTTAGAGTGCCCAATACGATAAGTTGTGTATTAGATGGCACAAAACAAAACCCCAATAATTTGACAATTGCCTCTGAGCAAGCACTAGGCGACGGTGGGGAGTAAAAACTTCCTTTTAACAGGGAGAAAACTCCGGCAGAACCAGGCTCAGTGAGGAACGGCCATCTGCCTCGACCAGTCAAGGGTTTTTAAAATGACTCGATTAGATGTTAAATAAATTGAAACTGAAAATGCTACGTCCAGATGAACAGAATCTACTTTTAGGGTCTTACATAACACTAACCAAGTATTTTCTGCCTGCGATCCATACAGCATGACCCGCAGAGAGAAAGAAACTTGTGATGAAATGTTCACTTTCCAATACAGTGATGGCATGCTCCTTGAAAACCTTTACAATTACATCATCTGTATGTTTGTGGCCTAATTCCATGAATGTCAGTATGACATCTGGCTCTTTCCATTTCTCTATTAAAGAGCTGTAAACCATATCACTGAGGAACATCACATTGTCGATTTTGATTTTTTTAAGTCTAGGCCAGAGTTTTATGAACAGCCGTTGGGTGATGGCATCAACTTTTTCAGTACAGCAAGGTGAACTGGCATTGTTAATGACACGTGTCACCACCTTCTTGATAGAGGTTTCCACAGATAACCTGTAATTTTCAGCCTCTTCAGCATCACACAGGGCTGGATTCTGCATAGTGTCGATCAGGTGATTTTTAATGATATCGACCGTCAGTTTTCTCAACACTGGGTCCTCGTCGTTCAGTAACATCAGTAAATGTTTTTCTTTACAGAATGTTTTCTGACGTAGCTCTTGGTAAATGGCCCTGTCGAGATCTTTCAGTTTTTTTTCATGTATATGCAGATCTTTGATCCTGTTGTCAGACAACACGTGTTTTAACAGATACCTGTGGAGTTTTTTAGAAGGTTTGTAGTGCGAATTCTTCGCAGCCCGTGTGAGCACAGCATCAATGAGTGCGCTCACACATTCTTCTTCATCATCATCATAATCGCTGACAGTAATGCCAGATGATGATTTTTTCTCCACTATTGGAAATATATTACTTTTAAATTCTTCTAAAAGTGTTTGAGAAATGGCTTTAGTTTGTTCGTCCTCGTCATCCTCGGCTCTAACGCACCACGAGAAGAACCTTGCCAGTAGGTTTTTACGGAAGAGGTGATCTTCAAATATGGAGATGATCACCTCTAGGTACGGCTGACCTACGGCTAGCGCAATGATCACGAGATCAGGGCTAATGTCCAGCCGCTTGGTGATGTCTTTAAAAATCCCCTTTTCAAGTTTTTTAATCCCCCTTTGTGTGATTTTGAGAGGCTTTTGCTCAACTTGTGCCCACAGAGCTGTGAAGAGGCGCTGCTGAATCATGTCAGACGGCGACACCTTTGCCTCTTTGGAGGCACGTGTAACAACAGCATTTATTAGCTCTTTAATAAAAGTAGCAATGAAACCACCTTACTACACATGAATCTGTATTATTGGCAAATTGCTCTTAAAGTATCAAGAGTATTCTGCAGAACACATTGTTCCCCATCGGTGTTATACGCTTATAAGGTTGGTCTGAATTTAAATGTTTCATATGCTGTTTGAGCTACAGCAGGGGTCCCCAATCCCAGTCCAAGAGGGCTGGTTTCCTGCAGGTTTTAGATGTGTCCTTGATGCACCACAGCTGATTTAAATGGATAAATTACCTTCTCAACACGTCTTGAAGTTCTCCAGAGGCCTGGTAACGAACTAATCATGTGATTCAGGTGTGTTGACCCAGGGTGAGATCTAGAGCGATACGCGTTTTCACGTCAAAAAGTCATCATAAACAAGTCTCCAATAATACCAGAAAAAGTCGCCAGATTTGTCGCTAGGGAGTCTGAAAACTCGCTAAATATAGCGACAAAGTCGCTACGTTGGCAACACTGCTACCGAGGAGCCTCGCGGAGTGATACGTACTGTGCTTCAACGTAATATTACCGTATTGTGTGTGTATAAGGACCATAAATGGCACCTGTTAAGAGACACGGTTATGAAGCGGATTTCAAACTCCAGGCTGTCAGTCACGAACTTGGAAAGAGAGCAGCTGTGAAATCTGTCTTTGTTATTATGCTCAGCGTCTTTTAGTTTACATTTTGACTGCACAATTGTGAGCTCTTTGTTATGCACAAGAACAACATCGTTTTCTTTTATTTATGGAGCATTATTATTTAATGAATGCTCATATCTGGTCTGGAGTGTGGGGCCTTCCTGCTGCTGCGGAGTCGGGGCGGTCTGCCTCCTCCCACCGCAGGGAAAAGGGTAACACCACCTGGGTCTGGGTGCAGTTCCCCCCTCCAGGGGCAAGGGTACCTAGACCCGGTTTGTAGAGTACGATTGGGGAGTGTGATCGTGTGTACAGCGTCTCTTTATGTCTGTCTCCACGTTGGTTGAGTGTGGAGTAAGTGCATATGAGAGCATGAGGGTGGGAATGGATGTTTGTGTCTGTGTGTGCCTGTATGTCTGTGTCTATATGTCAGGTTGGGTGTCAGGCGCCACCTCTCTGGGGACATCTCAGGCCCTCCAAGGTTTGGAGGCCTATCTCCCCCTACCACCACTTCCCCTGCCAGTGGCGGACTCCCTCAGACATCGGTGCGTTGGTGGTTCTTTGTGTCCGGGGATGGGCGTCCAGGTACACACCGGCTCACTCCTTGGCGGCCGCTTATCGGGGCCTGGAGCCTGGGGCTCGCTCGGGCCACTTCGGAGGTGGGGTGCCCCCGGCCTCTCCGCCTGGGGCTCGGTCACTCAGCCACGGCTGGCTGCCGGCGGAGCTCACGAGTGCGTCACTGCAACTCCCCCTGGCTTCTGCTCCGCGGCTGCTGAGTGAGCCCTCATCTGGGACTCTCCTCAGCTCTTTCCGGGACAGTGGCGCGGCTGCCCCTCTGTTGGTCTTCCTTGGTCTCTTGTGTTCTGGGGGCCTCTGGATGTCTGGAGTTTTGATCTCCTCCATACCTGCTTCATGCCCTGGAGGACGGGGCTGTGGCCCCCCCACACCCTCTAGCAGATTATTACATGAAGGAACCTTTTAAAAAACAAAAAACAAGCGCGTCCATGCTCACAGGTGTACACACGGGTGATCACACCCACAAACTACACCCTTTTTGGCTCCTACCTCAAAGCACACTGTGTTCTGTTGATCTTATGTGCTGCACAATAATGTTTAATATTTAATATTTACTGTCATATTCCCATATATCATTGTGATGTTGTTTATTCTATTACTCTTGTTCTCTTCTGCTTGTTTTCTTTTTTCTTTCTCAGCAGGTGATCCAGGTGATTGATATATGCTTTTTTTTTTCTCTGCCCGTTCTGTTGGTTTTTGTCTTTTGCCCTTCTCCCCCGTCCCTCTTCTCAGCTGTTTCTCTTTCCCTCTTTCTTTCTCCCCTTCTTTCCCCCAGTCAAGTCTGTCCCGTATTCAGCAAGTGAAAATAAAATAAACAATAAAAGGTGAATCAAATGGACCATTACGGCAAGGCTGGGATGGTCAGTTTGGTAAAGTAAATCCGTTGGGCATCTTTCTTTGCCTTTAGACAACAATTCTGATGCAAAAGAGCCAAACGGGACAGGAAAAAATAAATAAATAAATAAATAAATGCTCCTAATTTATTTTTGAGTAGTTTTTTTCATGTACATCTATGCTGTATGTTAATACAAGTGCACATGTGACATCTGGGACACAGCTTTGACTAAGAACTCTCTTTTTGTTCTTACCTTATGGCTTTAAAAAAATATCGAGATATATATCTTATATCGCCATCCAGCTAAAAAATATCGAGATATGAATTTTGGGTCATATCGCCCAGCCCTAGTACTAGCACCTCAAATAGTACCATATAGTACTGCTCCTATTCGTTGTTTTGGCTATAACTGATAATATTAAAAGGAGCGGGGGGCCACACTGACATCATAAACCGCACAGCTTTTGACTTTAGTTTACACATTTATCATTTTAAATTTTTTACATTGATGTACTTTTTTAACAATATAAAAATATTATATATACCCACACATAAACTGACACCACTGATGGGCTATGCTATAGGCATGCTTCAAAGCGACTAAATACTGTCATGTCACAGGACGCACATCATTACAAAGCACTCTAAAACCCTTAAATAGGGGTGCTGCTACCAGGCACTATCATTCAGTTGAGTCCATGCATCGGAACCAGACACACGAGGTAAGAGAAAACACTAAAATGTATTCAGATGACATTAACACAGCCACTGTGGGTCCCCTCATAGATGGCTTTTTTGATCAACTAAACATGTCGCAGGTGCGATCCATGCTGGTTGGTCGCCCAGATGACTGCACTGTCCAGCTAATGTGTCACATGTCACATGTCAATATAATAAGATGATATAAAAACTAATTATAGGATTAAGGATTTATATTTACATGCTAGTGGCTAGCCATTTGCACATGCCTTTGCATGTAGCACACTGGCATATGCAGAAATATGACAAAACAAAGTTATGAGCTGTATGTTATACTCAATGTAACATACAGCTCATAACTTTGTGCTGCAGGCCAGACAACCAAAGTTATCTGGCCTGCAGCACATTTCTGCTTTTATGGAACTTTTGACAAACAGCAAATTGTAACAGAGTGTGTCTTCACTAAACACTCAGTGGATAAATATGACGCCTTCCTGCACACAATAGTAGATACTCTTTGCATGCAGGTGAAGGAGCTGGAGCTGGAGCTGGACTCTGAACAAAAGCGGCACGCTGAGACAGTGAAGACGCTGCGGAAGAACGAGCGTCGGCTGAAGGAACTGCTGTTCCAGTCGGAGGAGGACCAGAAGAACCAGCAGAGGATGCAGGAGCTGGTGGAGAGGCTGCAAAACAAGATGAAGGCCTACAAGAGACAAGTAGAGGAGGCCGTACATCACCTCATCCTCTTACTCTGAACACGTTTCCAAGCATGGTGTTTGTGGGCTTTAACTCACACTGCTGTCACTTCAGGAGGAACAAGCTAACATGAACCTGGCAAAGTACAGGAAGACCGTGCACGAGCTGGATGATGCCAAAGAGAGGGCGGACATTGCTGAATCAGCGCTCACCAAGATTAGGACCAAGAACAGAGGAAGCTTCGGCAAGGGATACTCCTCCGTAAGTATTCTCTGGAACAGTATATTATCAGGTGTATTACGCGGTTTATTAAATAATAACTCCATGTTAGCCTCTTCTACTAAGTACTTGTTCTGACTCTAAGGCCTGTGTCTGTTCTAACAGGGTTACAGCACTCCGTACCCAGGCCGAGTCCGGTCACCCAGTTCAGTGGGCTCGGAAGGCAGAGGAGAGAAGATCCTCAACGATGACGAGGAGTCAGTCAGCTCCCTCATCCCAGCCTATCTCAACTCCCTCAAGAAGCTCATGATTGATTAGGAGCATGGCTTCAATTTCACCATCATCCCCCAGAAGTGAAGCATGGTACAGTATGAAGTTTGAAACATCCAAAAGGTTCCATGGGTGGAACCTGACTTTTTTTTGTGTATGCTGTACATTCCTGTTGAGTTTTCTACAATGTACTTGTGGCTTCCTCTCTGAGTGAAAGCTCATAGCCCTGACACATTCCAGCTTTATATCCCCTTTTTATCCATTTATACTGTAACATTTGTATGTAAAAACTAATAAATGTATTTCTAAGTGTTCCAGATTTCCAAATATCTAAAGAACAATCCTCAGGCTGATTCTCAGTCTGGAACACACCATTTTATATGAGATATTGTATTTGTTTAATACATAAAAAGCCAGACAAGACAAAGCATCAATAGTTACAAAATAAAGCTGGCACCCAGAAACTGCAGTTCCTCTAATGGCCACACGAGGCTGTTCAAAAAGCAAGTCAATCCACTACAGACTTCCAAATCAAAATGTGCAACTTTACTGTACTGACATATATACGGGGTGGCTGAGGCTATTCCAGATATTTGTGCTTTAGCAGATATCCTTCTCTTTCTGTAAACATGCAGAGTTTATGGATGCAGCTTGTGGATGGGGCTATGTGAAAAAGTAACTGCCCCTCAAACATAGTAACTGGTTTGAGGGGCAGTTACTTGGGATGGAGCGTTTTTCATACATTTCCAGGAAGGATGTTGTTCCTCTTAGTAAATAAGCTCATTATTTAAAATCTGCATTTTGTATTTATTCCGGCTCTCTTTTTCCGATGTGACCATCAGGAAACTACTGTTGGCAAGGCAAGGCAAGTTTATTTGTATAGCACAATTCAACAATGAGGTGATTCAAAGTGCTTTACAGAGACATTAGAAACAAAAACAAATAAAAAGCATGTAGTCAATGTAGTCAAGATTTCCTACATTTAAGCAAATGCATGACAACCTTTAAGATAAATAAGGTTCAAACTGGCTGCAGTATTTATTAAACCATACATGCGAGAGGCTACAGGGAAGTTTTTGAGTCCGTACATAAGTGGTGACTTAAATACAAAGCACTTTTTTTCATGATTAGTTTTTGCCTTATAAATGACTTCAGTCACTATCATAAAGTGCTGCTGGGGTGCTGTCAGCACATGGAGTAGTTTAGGCCATTAATGTCAGTGTATTTTCAGATTTCAAATGTATCTGTCTGAACTTTTCACTGACTAAACCTGTAACAAGACCTGACCAAATATGCTGTTGAATGTGAATATGTTTTTTTAAGGAAATAAAAGACCTTTTTTTCCCATTAACTCTGTTTTCTTGCTTTTTTTCTTCATTTTTTGGAAACAAACAAACCACAAAGCAACGCATTGAGACATGAAATACGTATTTCCATTTTATTTATGAAAAATGACAACTTTTAGCTGTTAATGTACAAAAACATCTCATTTGTCTCTTTGTAGTAGTCAAGCAGTACTAAGCAGTAATACTGGAAAAGAACATTTGGTATGGCATTTAGCTTCTGCAGTACAGTCACCAAATCCAACTGACGCAAATGATACATATTCCAAAACTATCACCACCGAAGCACTTCAACCTTACAGTACCATCTAAATGCAAAACATGTTGCAGCAGCACAGAGACTTTGAAGCTCAAGGGAGAGCCTTTTTTAGATACCTGCAGATAAGAGAATATATCAGGAAATACGTACAGGGCTTTGAGAGTCTCAGCATTTCCGGTTTCGACAAGTGTCTCCATCTCCAACTCCATCACATCTGATCTTAAGTTCAATTCACAAACCAGAAACAAATCATATAAATAATATATATGTAGTGGCACACGTGGGTATCTGAAGTCATTTCCGGTGCTGTGCTTAAAAAAACGTGAGCTCCACCGTGAGAAAAACGCGTTATTTTCATCTGCATTTCAAAGAGCTGAACAGCTGCGCTGAATGACAGAAATCACAAAGTATTTTAAAAATCCACACGGCTGAAAACTTTCACGTATAGCTCGCTTTAACGTGACCACTCTGCTAGCCGAGTGAAGCTACACGCACATTTACGTTCCCGTCGCTTACCCGCCATCACGGACAGCCTGGTGACAGCACAAACTATAACGGAAGGGTTTTAAAAGTATTCCGTGTCGGTGACAGCAGTGGACGTGCAGGCTCCACGTGATCTCTCCCCGCGTTTCACATCCACGCGGCTAGCGCCGGTGCGTTTGTGTGACGCTGTTGCTAGGCATTCTTTTTAGAAGTGGGCGGGGCTTATAGGCATACTTCAAAGCAACTAAATACTGTCACGTCACAGGACGCACATCATTACAAAGACCCCGAGAACCCATAAATAGGGGTGCTGCTACAGGTACTGTCATTCAGTTGAGTCCATGCATCGGAACCAGACACACGAAGTAAGAGAAAACACTAACACGAAAATGTATTCAGATGACATTAACGCAGCCACTGTGGGTACCCTCGTAGATGGCTTTTTTGATAACCTAAACATGTCGCAGGTGCGATCCATGCTGGCTGGTCGCCCAGATGACTGCACTGTCCAGCTAATGTCTCACATGGCTGCTCAGATGGTGCAGCTCTGCCCGGAGTCAGATCACGGAGCCAGAGAAGGCTTCATAAAAGAACTGATCCAGGTGTTGTTAGGGAGATTTGCACACTGCACGTGCACCCAGTCAGGCAGCCAGCAGGACAATCAGCAGGTCCCACAGACAGAACAACCAGAGAAAAATCTGGAGTCCTCGCTGTCTGTGGAACCTTCACAAATGGCAAACACAGAAGGCTCAGAGGCTGAAAAAGCAGCCGTGGCTTCTGAGGAGCAGAAACCCTCTGCGTCACCTCGAGGTGAAGCAGAGAGAAAAGGGCTCATAAGCGCGGTCCTTCAGGCTGTCCTTTCCCAGGCTGCAAAAAAATCCACAGCCTGCCCATCAGACTCCCTCCACCAGCGCCTTTTAGATCAAATCTGCTCTGAAATAAAAACAGCAGATTTGACTTTATCACCAAAGGCCCTACAAGATCTTGCAAAGGTCATTTTCAAAGACTTTTGCAAGGAAGCGCTCTCCAACCCAAAGCACACCTTAACTCTATTGAAATTAGGAGAGCCAACAGTTGACAAACTTTTCATCTCCATCTTCAAGAAACACTTTGTAGTGTCCACACAGAAACTTGAGCCAGAGTCTTCTGAAATCAAAGCTCAGAAGCAGCTTTCAGTTGAAGTCTGTGTGGAAGAACTTGTCAGGCGTGCTTTTAAAAAGGCACGCGTTCTGTATACAGATGACACAGTTTCTGAAATTACAAACCGTTTGTTGAAGAAAATCTGGGCTGATGTCCAACATATCGATTTTCAGCCCTCCTCAAAGTCCTTCAGAACCTTACACAAGGTCATTTACAAATCTCTCCTTAAAGAGTATAAGGACCCCGAGTGTGTCACGATTCTCTTTCATCTCGACCATGAAGTAGGTGAGCAAAGAATCATCGAAACCTTTAAAGAACATCTGATGTCGGCAGCGGCGCCAGCAGGTCGCATCAGAAGGTTCTTCTCATTAATAGGTCGGAGGTTAGCCATCACCCGCAGAGAGTCGCGGGTGTTTCCCCTTTAAAAACAACAATTTGACATTGACTAGCTGGCATCAAAGTGACTCTTAAATTGGCTAACAACAAACAATTCAAACAAGCCAATTTATTTAACATCCAATCGAGTCATTTTAAACACCCCTGGACCGGTTGCGGCAGATGACCGTCCCTCACTGAGCCTGGTTCTGCCGGAAGTTTCTCCCCGTTAAAAGGGAGTTTTTCTTCCCCACTGTCGCCAAGTGCTTGCTCAGAGGGAATTGTCCGATTATTGGGGTCTTGTTTCTAGTCAGTAAATTACTGACTAGAACACTCTAAATTATTGAACAAAAATCAGAAAATCTAATAAAATTCTAAAAGAAAAATCACACTCTGATTTCTGCTTGTTTTCACTGTCTGTTGGACAAGTGTGTGTGTGTGTGTGTGTGTGTGTGTGTGTGTGTGTGTGTGTGTGTGTGTGTATACAGCTTTGACTGAACGTGTGTTGAGTAGTTGTCATTCAATCCAAACTGTTTAGGTAGAAAATGCCGAGAACATCCTGTTGTGATATTTATTAGTGAGATTTCATCCATACAAAGTCGTACATTTACAAGAAAACATACATACAGAGGTGCGCACAAGTGGAACAAACCGTCAACAGAATACATGAGATACACTTTCCTGTTTCAGCAGCCAAAACATTAAGCACAAAATTAATAGAAATAACTTCATTTAATAAAATGGATTGGAATGAGGTCTTTACAAAAAACAAAAGGATATAAGTTTTAAGCTCAGGGGCCAGTCTGTGGAACAAGAAATCCCCGAAAAGAGAAAACATCACACACAGTCTGAAGAAGCTGTGACCGCCGAGGAACAGAAACCTTCTGTGTCACCTCAAGTTTGGAGAAAGCACAAGAACAGACACAGTGGTTCACTCTGCTGCAGCTTAAAACATTAAAATGTATTCGGACAATATTAACGCAGCCACTGTGGGTCCCCTCATAGATGGCTTTTTTGATCAACTAAACATGTCGCGGGTGCGATCCATGCTGGCTGGTCGCCCAGATGACTGCACTGTCCAGCTAATGTGTCACATGGCTGCTCAGATGGTGCAGCTCTGCGCGGACTCTGCCACAGCAGTACTGCTGAAAAACTGTATCCCACAAGAGCGATGCATCCACAGCCTCTTCAGAGAACTGGAGGGGCGCATCGGCTCGATTGCTTCCTCTCTCACCCCGGAGTCAGATCACGGAGCCAGAGAAGGCTTCATAAAAGAACTGATCCAGGTGTTCTTAGGGAGATCTACAGTAATGTATTATATTCTAAAATGATGCTAAATGATAAAAATGAAGGTGTTGGCAAAACAGCTGGTTAAACTATCTTCAGCTAAAAACCTTCTGCTAAAGTAGACAGTGAATAATTTTTTTTTGTAAATGTGTTTTTATATTTATATATATTAATTATTATATTGATGAATTAATTCATTACTGCTATTGTTTGTATTGGCAAAATTTAGTAGATTACAGGTGGAGGTGGTCAACAAGTACAAGTACCTCGGGCTGTGGGTGGACAACAAACTGGACTGGTCATGCAACACAGAGCACCTGTATAAAAAAGCCCAAAGCCGACTGTACTTCCTCAGGAGGCTGAGGTCTTTTAACATCTGCAGGAAGCTCCTGAGGATGTTTTACCAGTCAGTGGTTGCTGGAGTACTTTTCTATGCTGTGGTGTGCTGTGGGAGCAGCACAGCAAAGAAGGACTCATGCAGGCTGGAGAAACTGATCAGGAAGGCTGGCTCTGTGGTCGGCATGAAGCTGGACACTCTGGTGACAGTGGCAGAGAAAAGGACACTAAAGAAACTGCTGGACATTATGGACAATGCTGGGCATCCTCTGCACACGACCATTAACAACCAGAAGAGTCTGTTCAGTGACAGGTTGCTTCTCCCAAATATATATATATATAATATTCTGTAACTCTGTAACTTCTGTCGGTGCTGTGCTTTTTTGGAAACCGAATTTCCCCGAGGAACCCACCCGAGGGATTAATAAAGTTTTATCTTATCTTATCTTACCAATATATGTGGACAGCCCGTTCTCATTCCCGACGTGTAACATACCGACCATTAGTCGCGCTCCAAGGTGTCCCACAGACACGTGAAAGGTAACCTTCCGCATCCATTTGATACGCGCCGGATTGTGGATGATATCCAATAGAATGACGCTCCCGGTGTAATACACGTTCCAGCTGTGTATTCCAGCCATAACCCTAACCTTAATCCTAACCCGTATCATAACCTAATCGTGTTAGATAGTGTTTTCCAAAGCAATTACAGTAAAATAAACATACACGTGTAGATTGATTGGAAATGGTTCTCATGTTTCCTCATTTTTCCGAACAAGTAACACAGGGACATGTTGGGTGGCCAAAAGCGTAACATACTGACGATTTGTCACCTATAGTGTAACATTTTACACTTTGAGAGTGAGAACGTGTTGATGTGGATTCTTAATATGAAATTATAGTTTACATACAAATAATCCTTACAGTCTGAAAATGACAGTACAAATATCCTGTCACATTTGATCTCTGTGAGGTCAGAGGTCAAATTTACAAATGAATACCTCTTATCTGTGACCTACTCCTACATAAGGTTTGTGTAATCAGAGTAAAACGTCTGTGCAATGTTTTAATACAATAGTTGCTACTAAAATCTTTGATTTGAAAGGAATGACAAACAAACACGTTCAGTCTAAGCTGAAAATGTATACATTTGTGTGACAATGAAAACACGCACAATTCAAAATATAATCTTTTTTGGATCTTTTTATTGATGAAAAATACATTTAGAGTGCCCAATACGATAAGTTGTGTATTAGATGGCACAAAACAAAACCCCAATAATTTGACAATTCCCTCTGAGCAAGCACTAGGCGACGGTGGGGAGTAAAAACTTCCTTTTAACAGGGAGAAAACTCCAGCAGAACCAGGCTCAGTGAGGAACGGCCATCTGCCTCGACCGGTCAAGGGTTTTTAAAATGACTCGATTAGATGTTAAATAAATTGAAACTGAAAATGCTACGTCCAGATGAACAGAATCTACTTTTAGGGACTTACAAAACACTAACCAAGTATTTTCTGCCTGCGATCCATACAGCATGACCCGCAGAGAGAAAGAAACTTGTGATGAAATGTTCACTTTCCAATACAGTGATGGCATGCTCCTTGAAAACCTTTACAATTACATCATCTGTATGTTTGTGGCCTAATTCCATGAATGTCAGTATGACATCTGGCTCTTTCCATTTCTGTATTAAAGAGCTGTAAACCATATCACTGATGAACATCACATTATCAACTTTGATCTTTTTAAGTCTAGGCCAGAGTTTTATGAACAGCCGTTGGGTGATGGCATCAACTTTTTCAGTACAGCAAGGTGAACTGGCATTGTTAATGACACGCGTCACCACCTTCTTGATACAGGCTTCCACAGATAACCTGTAATTTTCAGCCTCTTCAGCTACACACGGCTGGATTCTGCATAGTGTCGATCAGGTGATTTTTAATGATATCGACCGTCAGTTTTCTCAACACTGGGTCCTCGTCGTTCAGTAACATCAGTAAATGTTTTTCTTTACAGAATGTTTTCTGACGTAGCTCTTGGTAAATGGCCCTGTCGAGATCTTTCAGGTTTTTATTATGTATATGCAGATCTTTGATCCTGTTGTCAGACAACACGTGTTTTAACAGGTACCTGTGGAGTTTTTTAGAAGGTTTGTAGTGCGAATTCTTCGCAGCCCGTGTGAGCACAGCATCAATGAGTGCGCTCACACATTCTTCTTCTTCATCATCATAATCGCTGACAGTAATGCCAGATGATGATTTTTTCTCCACTATTGGAAATATATTACTTTTAAATTCTTCTAAACGTGTTTCAGACATGGCTTTAGTTTGTTCGTCCTCGTCATCCTCGGCTCTAACGCACCACGAGAAGAACCTTGCCAGTAGGCTTTTTTTACGGAAGAGGTGATCTTCAAATATGGAGATGATCACCTCTAGGTACGGCTGACCTACGGCTAGCGCAATGATCACGAGATCAGGGCTAATGTCCAGCCGCTTGGTGATGTCTTTAAAAATCCCCTTTTCAAGTTTTTTAATCCCCCTTTGTGTGATTTTGAGAGGCTTTTGCTCAACTTGTGCCCACAGAGCTGTGAAGAGGCGCTGCTGAATCATGTCAGACGGCGACACCTTTGCCTCTTTGGAGGCACGTGTAATAACAGCATTTATTAGCTCTTTAAAATCCTTCCTTTAAAGTTAGAATGCCAAGCGACCCCCCCTCCGACCCTCACCCACTGTGTTGTTGTCGGGTTTACGGCTGGTAAGCTATGCTAATTTAACTGTTTATGTAGCTTCACTCATTCACCTGCAGACACAGACGGCTATCAGAATGGTCACACGTCTTCTTAGAGGACGTTCCAGGTGAACACGCGCGGTGAGTTACAGCCAGCGAGGAGTCACGCAGTTTTTGCGTGCATGTCTGTGCTCGTGGACATTTGTGAGCAGAAACACTTATTATTAAATTATGCACTTACACTCAGAGTTAGAAATGAAATATTTGTATTAGAGGGAAGGAGTATAACAAACTATAAATGAAGCTAATTTGCACGTTTTTATTCTGCTTTTCTAATCAAAAAATTGTTAATGCAAGAAAAATATCCAAATATTAACAGGAAAATCTCAAACCAAACTCTTACCACCCCTCTGTAAAGTCAATATTTAATATCAATGACTTACATGAAATACAGTTAAGTAATCAAATGAAAGAAAACAAGTGAGCACTACTGCATATAAACCCGACTAGATACATACACATATACACTTGTGCTAACAATTCAAGAAACATTTGGTATATTTTATATCCCCCCTCTGTCCTTGTTTCCGGATCCTTGTAGTACTTTGGTAGTAGTATTGTGGTCTTAGGAGCTGATGTGTCAGTGGAAATGAAAACAGCTAAACTGTGACAGCAAAATGTTAAGAATACATATTCTTACCCAAGGTGGCATGCTGTGGCTTTTACAGAAATGCAAGCGGAGATGACCACCTCAATTTTTAGAAGCACTCCTTTAATAAAAGTAGCAATGAAACCACCTTACTACACATGAATCTGTATTATTGGCAAATTGCTCTTAAAGTATCAAGAGTATTCTGCAGAACACATTGTTCCCCATCGGTGTTATACGCTTATAAGGTTGGTCTGAATTTAAATGCTTCATATGCTGTTTGAGCTACAGCAGGGGTCCCCAATCCCAGTCCAAGAGGGCTGGTTTCCTGCAGGTTTTAGATGTGTCCTTGATCCACCACAGCTGATTTAAATGGATAAATTACCTTCTCAACACGTCTTGAAGTTCTCCAGAGGCCTGGTAACGAACTAATCATGTGATTCAGGTGTGTTGACCCAGGGTGAGATCTAGAGCGATACGCGTTTTCACGTCAAAAAGTCGTCATAAACAAGTCTCCAATAATACCAGAAAAAGTCGCCAGATTTGTCGCTAGGGAGTCTGAAAACTCACTAAATATAGCGACAAAGTCGCTACGTTGGCAACACTGCTACCGAGGAGCCTCGCGGAGTGATACGTACTGTGCTTCAACGTAATATTACCGTATTGTGTGTGTATAAGGACCATAAATGGCACCTGTTAAGAGACACGGTTATGAAGCGGATTTCAAACTCCAGGCTGTCAGTCACGAACTTGGAAAGAGAGCAGCTGTGAAATCTGTCTTTGTTATTATGCTCAGCGTCTTTTGGTTTACATTTTGACTGCACAATTGTGAGCTCTTTGTTATGCACAAGAACAACATCGTTTTCTTTTATTTATGGAGCATTATTATTTAATGAATGCTCATATCTGGTCTGGAGTGTGGGGCCTTCCTGCTGCTGCGGAGTCGGGGCGGTCTGCCTCCTCCCACCGCAGGGAAAAGGGTAACACCACCTGGGTCTGGGTGCAGTTCCCCCCTCCAGGGGCAAGGGTACCTAGACCCGGTTTGTAGAGTACGATTGGGGAGTGTGATCGTGTGTACAGCGTCTCTTTATGTCTGTCTCCACGTTGGTTGAGTGTGGAGTAAGTGCATATGAGAGCATGAGGGTGGGAATGGATGTTTGTGTCTGTGTGTGCCTGTATGTCTGTGTCTATATGTCAGGTTGGGTGTCAGGCGCCACCTCTCTGGGGACATCTCAGGCCCTCCAAGGTTTGGAGGCCTATCTCCCCCTACCACCACTTCCCCTGCCAGTGGCAGACGCCCTCAGACATCGGTGCGTTGGTGGTTCTTTGTGTCCGGGGATGGGCGTCCAGGTACACACCGGCTCACTCCTTGGCGGCCGCTTATCGGGGCCTGGAGCCTGGGGCTCGCTCGGGCCACTTCGGAGGTGGGGTGCCCCCGGCCTCTCGGCCTGGGGCTCGGTCACTCAGCCACGGCTGGCTCCCGGCGGAGCTCACGAGTGCGTCACTGCAACTCCCCCTGGCTTCTGCTCCGCGGCTGCTGAGTGAGCCCTCATCTGGGACTCTCCTCAGCTCTTTCTGGGACAGTGGCGCGGCTGCCCCTCTGTTGGTCTTCCTTGGTCTCTTGTGTTCTGGGGGCCTCTGGATGTCTGGAGTTTTGATCTCCTCCATACCTGCTTCATGCCCTGGAGGACGGGGCTGTGGCCCCCCCACACCCTCTAGCAGATTATTACATGAAGGAACCTTTTAAAAAACAAAAAACAAGCGCGTCCATGCTCACAGGTGTACACACGGGTGATCACACCCACAAACTACACCCTTTTTGGCTCCTACCTCAAAGCACACTGTGTTCTGTTGATCTTATGTGCTGCACAATAACGTTTAATATTTAGTATTTACTGTCATATTCCCATATATCATTGTGATGCTGTTTATTCTATTACTGTTGTTCTCTTTTTTCTTTCTCAGCAGGTGATCCAGGTGATTGATATATGCTTTTTTGTTTTCTCTGCCCGTTCTGTTGGTTTTTGTTTTTTGCCCTTCTCCCCCGTCCCTCTTCTCAGCTGTTTCTCTTTCCCTCTTTCTTTCTCCCCTTCTTTCCCCCAGTCAAGTCTGTCCCGTATTCAGCAAGTGAAAATAAAATAAACAATAAAAGGTGAATCAAATGGACCATTACGGCAAGGCTGGGATGGTCAATTTGGTAAAGTAAATCCGTTGGGCATCTTTCTTTGCCTTTAGACAACAATTCTGATGCAAAAGAGCCAAACGGGACAGGAAAAAAAAAAAATAAATAAATAAATAAATAAATGCTCATAATTTATTTTTGAGTAGTTTTTTTCATGTACATCTATGCTGTATGTTAATACAAGTGCACATGTGACATCTGGGACACAGCTTTGACTAAGAACTCTCTTTTTGTTCTTACCTTATGGCTTTAAAAAAATATCGAGATATATATCTTATATCGCCATCCAGCTAAAAAATATCGAGATATGAATTTTGGGTCATATCGCCCAGCCCTAGTACTAGCACCTCAAATAGTACCATATAGTACTGCTCCTATTCGTTGTTTTGGCTATAACTGATAATATTAAAAGGAGCGGGGGGCCACACTGACATCATAAACCGCACAGCTTTTGACTTTAGTTTACACATTTATCATTTTAAATTTTTTACATTGATGTACTTTTTTAACAATATAAAAATATTATATATACCCACACATAAACTGACACCACTGATGGGCTATGCTATAGGCATGCTTCAAAGCGACTAAATACTGTCATGTCACAGGACGCACATCATTACAAAGCACTCTAAAACCCTTAAATAGGGGTGCTGCTACCAGGCACTATCATTCAGTTGAGTCCATGCATCGGAACCAGACACACGAGGTAAGAGAAAACACTAAAATGTATTCAGATGACATTAACACAGCCACTGTGGGTCCCCTCATAGATGGCTTTTTTGATCAACTAAACATGTCGCAGGTACGATCCATGCTGGTTGGTCGCCCAGATGACTGCACTGTCCAGCTAATGTGTCACATGTCACATGTCAATATAATAAGATGATATAAAAACTAATTATAGGATTAAGGATTTATATTTACATGCTAGTGGCTAGCCATTTGCACATGCCTTTGCATGTAGCACACTGGCATATGCAGAAATATGACAAAACAAAGTTATGAGCTGTATGTTATACTCAATGTAACATACAGCTCATAACTTTGTGCTGCAGGCCAGACAACCAAAGTTGTCTGGCCTGCAGCACATTTCTGCTTTTATGGAACTTTTGACAAACAGCAAATTGTAACAGAGTGTGTCTTCACTAAACACTCAGTGGATAAATATGACGCCTTCCTGCACACAATAGTAGATACTCTTTGCATGCAGGTGAAGGAGCTGGAGCTGGAGCTGGACTCTGAACAAAAGCGGCACGCTGAGACAGTGAAGACGCTGCGGAAGAACGAGCGTCGGCTGAAGGAACTGCTGTTCCAGTCGGAGGAGGACCAGAAGAACCAGCAGAGGATGCAGGAGCTGGTGGAGAGGCTGCAAAACAAGATGAAGGCCTACAAGAGACAAGTAGAGGAGGCCGTACATCACCTCATCCTCTTACTCTGAACACGTTTCCAAGCATGGTGTTTGTGGGCTTTAACTCACACTGCTGTCACTTCAGGAGGAACAAGCTAACATGAACCTGGCAAAGTACAGGAAGACCGTGCACGAGCTGGATGATGCCAAAGAGAGGGCGGACATTGCTGAATCAGCGCTCACCAAGATTAGGACCAAGAACAGAGGAAGCTTCGGCAAGGGATACTCCTCCGTAAGTATTCTCTGGAACAGTATATTATCAGGTGTATTACGCGGTTTATTAAATAATAACTCCATGTTAGCCTCTTCTACTAAGTACTTGTTCTGACTCTAAGGCCTGTGTCTGTTCTAACAGGGTTACAGCACTCCCAGGCCGAGTCCGGTCACCCAGTTCAGTGGGCTCGGAAGGCAGAGGAGAGAAGATCCTCAACGATGACGAGGAGTCAGTCAGCTCCCTCATCCCAGCCTATCTCAACTCCCTCAAGAAGCTCATGATTGATTAGGAGCATGGCTTCAATTTCACCATCATCCCCCAGAAGTGAAGCATGGTACAGTATGAAGTTTGAAACATCCAAAAGGTTCCATGGGTGGAACCTGACTTTTTTTTGTGTATGCTGTACATTCCTGTTGAGTTTTCTACAATGTACTTGTGGCTTCCTCTCTGAGTGAAAGCTCATAGCCCTGACACATTCCAGCTTTATATCCCCTTTTTATCCATTTATACTGTAACATTTGTATGTAAAAACTAATAAATGTATTTCTAAGTGTTCCAGATTTCCAAATATCTAAAGAACAATCCTCAGGCTGATTCTCAGTCTGGAACACACCATTTTATATGAGATATTGTATTTGTTTAATACATAAAAAGCCAGACAAGACAAAGCATCAATAGTTACAAAATAAAGCTGGCACCCAGAAACTGCAGTTCCTCTAATGGCCACACGAGGCTGTTCAAAAAGCAAGTCAATCCACTACAGACTTCCAAATCAAAATGTGCAACTTTACTGTACTGACATATATACGGGGTGGCTGAGGCTATTCCAGATATTTGTGCTTTAGCAGATATCCTTCTCTTTCTGTAAACATGCAGAGTTTATGGATGCAGCTTGTGGATGGGGCTATGTGAAAAAGTAACTGCCCCTCAAACATAGTAACTGGTTTGAGGGGCAGTTACTTGGGATGGAGCGTTTTTCATACATTTCCAGGAAGGATGTTGTTCCTCTTAGTAAATAAGCTCATTATTTAAAATCTGCATTTTGTATTTATTCCGGCTCTCTTTTTCCGATGTGACCATCAGGAAACTACTGTTGGCAAGGCAAGGCAAGTTTATTTGTATAGCACAATTCAACAATGAGGTGATTCAAAGTGCTTTACAGAGACATTAGAAACAAAAACAAATAAAAAGCATGTAGTCAATGTAGTCAAGATTTCCTACATTTAAGCAAATGCATGACAACCTTTAAGATAAATAAGGTTCAAACTGGCTGCAGTATTTATTAAACCATACATGCGAGAGGCTACAGGGAAGTTTTTGAGTCCGTACATAAGTGGTGACTTAAATACAAAGCACTTTTTTTCATGATTAGTTTTTGCCTTATAAATGACTTCAGTCACTATCATAAAGTGCTGCTGGGGTGCTGTCAGCACATGGAGTAGTTTAGGCCATTAATGTCAGTGTATTTTCAGATTTCAAATGTATCTGTCTGAACTTTTCACTGACTAAACCTGTAACAAGACCTGACCAAATATGCTGTTGAATGTGAATATGTTTTTTTAAGGAAATAAAAGACCTTTTTTTCCCATTAACTCTGTTTTCTTGCTTTTTTTCTTCATTTTTTGGAAACAAACAAACCACAAAGCAACGCATTGAGACATGAAATACGTATTTCCATTTTATTTATGAAAAATGACAACTTTTAGCTGTTAATGTACAAAAACATCTCATTTGTCTCTTTGTAGTAGTCAAGCAGTACTAAGCAGTAATACTGGAAAAGAACATTTGGTATGGCATTTAGCTTCTGCAGTACAGTCACCAAATCCAACTGACGCAAATGATACATATTCCAAAACTATCACCACCGAAGCACTTCAACCTTACAGTACCATCTAAATGCAAAACATGTTGCAGCAGCACAGAGACTTTGAAGCTCAAGGGAGAGCCTTTTTTAGATACCTGCAGATAAGAGAATATATCAGGAAATACGTACAGGGCTTTGAGAGTCTCAGCATTTCCGGTTTCGACAAGTGTCTCCATCTCCAACTCCATCACATCTGATCTTAAGTTCAATTCACAAACCAGAAACAAATCATATAAATAATATATATGTAGTGGCACACGTGGGTATCTGAAGTCATTTCCGGTGCTGTGCTTAAAAAAACGTGAGCTCCACCGTGAGAAAAACGCGTTATTTTCATCTGCATTTCAAAGAGCTGAACAGCTGCGCTGAATGACAGAAATCACAAAGTATTTTAAAAATCCACACGGCTGAAAACTTTCACGTATAGCTCGCTTTAACGTGACCACTCTGCTAGCCGAGTGAAGCTACACGCACATTTACGTTCCCGTCGCTTACCCGCCATCACGGACAGCCTGGTGACAGCACAAACTATAACGGAAGGGTTTTAAAAGTATTCCGTGTCGGTGACAGCAGTGGACGTGCAGGCTCCACGTGATCTCTCCCCGCGTTTCACATCCACGCGGCTAGCGCCGGTGCGTTTGTGTGACGCTGTTGCTAGGCATTCTTTTTAGAAGTGGGCGGGGCTTATAGGCATACTTCAAAGCAACTAAATACTGTCACGTCACAGGACGCACATCATTACAAAGACCTCGAGAACCCATAAATAGGGGTGCTGCTACAGGTACTGTCATTCAGTTGAGTCCATGCATCGGAACCAGACACACGAAGTAAGAGAAAACACTAACACGAAAATGTATTCAGATGACATTAACGCAGCCACTGTGGGTACCCTCGTAGATGGCTTTTTTGATAACCTAAACATGTCGCAGGTGCGATCCATGCTGGTTGGTCGCCCAGATGACTGCACTGTCCAGCTAATGTCTCACATGGCTGCTCAGATGGTGCAGCTCTGCCCGGAGTCAGATCACAGAGCCAGAGAAGGCTTCATAAAAGAACTGATCCAGGTGTTGTTAGGGAGATTTGCACACTGCACGTGCACCCAGTCAGGCAGCCAGCAGGTCCCACAGACAGAACAACCAGAGAAAAATCTGGAGTCCTCGCTGTCTGTGGAACCTTCACAAATGGCAAACACAGAAGCCTCAGAGGCTGAAAAAGCAGCCGTGGCTTCTGAGGAGCAGAAACCCTCTGCGTCACCTCGAGGTGAAGCAGAGAGAAAAGGGCTCATAAGCGCGGTCCTTCAGGCTGTCCTTTCCCAGGCTGCAAAAAAATCCACAGCCTGCCCATCAGACTCCCTCCACCAGCGCCTTTTAGATCAAATCTGCTCTGAAATAAAAACAGCAGATTTGACTTTATCACCAAAGGCCCTACAAGATCTTGCAAAGGTCATTTTCAAAGACTTTTGCAAGGAAGCGCTCTCCAACCCAAAGCACACCTTAACTCTATTGAAATTAGGAGAGCCAACAGTTGACAAACTTTTCATCTCCATCTTCAAGAAACACTTTGTAGTGTCCACACAGAAACTTGAGCCAGAGTCTTCTGAAATCAAAGCTCAGAAGCAGCTTTCAGTTGAAGTCTGTGTGGAAGAACTTGTCAGGCGTGCTTTTAAAAAGGCACGTGTTCTGTATACAGATGACACAGTTTCTGAAATTACAAACCGTTTGTTGAAGAAAATCTGGGCTGATGTCCAACATATCGATTTTCAGCCCTCCTCAAAGTCCTTCAGAACCTTACACAAGGTCATTTACAAATCTCTCCTTAAAGAGTATAAGGACCCCGAGTGTGTCACGATTCTCTTTAATCTCGACCATGAAGTAGGTGAGCAAAGAATCATCGAAACCTTTAAAGAACATCTGATGTCGGCAGCGGCGCCAGCAGGTCGCATCAGAAGGTTCTTCTCATTAATAGGTCGGAGGTTAGCCATCACCCGCAGAGAGTCGCGGGTGTTTCCCCTTTAAAAACAACAATTTGACATTGACTAGCTGGCATCAAAGTGACTCTTAAATTGGCTAACAACAAACAATTCAAACAAGCCAATTTATTTAACATCCAATCGAGTCATTTTAAACACCCCTGGACCGGTTGCGGCAGATGACCGTCCCTCACTGAGCCTGGTTCTGCCGGAAGTTTCTCCCCGTTAAAAGGGAGTTTTTCTTCCCCACTGTCGCCAAGTGCTTGCTCAGAGGGAATTGTCCGATTATTGGGGTCTTGTTTCTAGTCAGTAAATTACTGACTAGAACACTCTAAATTATTGAACAAAAATCAGAAAATCTAATAAAATTCTAAAAGAAAAATCACACTCTGATTTCTGCTTGTTTTCACTGTCTGTTGGACAAATGTGTGTGTGTGTGTGTGTGTGTGTGTGTGTGTGTGTGTGTGTGTGTGTGTGTGTGTGTGTGTGTGTGTGTGTGTGTGTGTATACAGCTTTGACTGAACGTGTGTTGAGTAGTTGTCATTCAATCCAAACTGTTTAGGTAGAAAATGCCGAGAACATCCTGTTGTGATATTTATTAGTGAGATTTCATCCATACAAAGTCGTACATTTACAAGAAAACATACATACAGAGGTGCGCACAAGTGGAACAAACCGTCAACAGAATACATGAGATACACTTTCCTGTTTCAGCAGCCAAAACATTAAGCACAAAATTAATAGAAATAACTTCATTTAATAAAATGGATTGGAATGAGGTCTTTACAAAAAACAAAAGGATATAAGTTTTAAGCTCAGGGGCCAGTCTGTGGAACAAGAAATCCCCGAAAAGAGAAAACATCACACACAGTCTGAAGAAGCTGTGACCGCCGAGGAACAGAAACCTTCTGTGTCACCTCAAGTTTGGAGAAAGCACAAGAACAGACACAGTCGTTCACTCTGCTGCAGCTTAAAACATTAAAATGTATTCGGACAATATTAACGCAGCCACTGTGGGTCCCCTCATAGATGGCTTTTTTGATCAACTAAACATGTCGCGGGTGCGATCCATGCTGGCTGGTCGCCCAGATGACTGCACTGTCCAGCTAATGTGTCACATGGCTGCTCAGATGGTGCAGCTCTGCGCGGACTCTGCCACAGCAGTACTGCTGAAAAACTGTATCCCACAAGAGCGATGCATCCACAGCCTCTTCAGAGAACTGGAGGGGCGCATCGGCTCGATTGCTTCCTCTCTCACCCCGGAGTCAGATCACGGAGCCAGAGAAGGCTTCATAAAAGAACTGATCCAGGTGTTGTTAGGGAGATCTACAGTAATGTATTATATTCTAAAATGATGCTAAATGATAAAAATGAAGGTGTTGGCAAAACAGCTGGTTAAACTATCTTCAGCTAAAAACCTTCTGCTAAAGTAGACAGTGAATAATTTTTTTTTGTAAATGTGTTTTTATATTTATATATATTAATTATTATATTGATGAATTAATTCATTACTGCCATTGTTTGTATTGGCAAAATTTAGTAGATTACAGGTGGAGGTGGTCAACAAGTACAAGTACCTCGGGCTGTGGGTGGACAACAAACTGGACTGGTCATGCAACACAGAGCACCTGTATAAAAAAGCCCAAAGCCGACTGTACTTCCTCAGGAGGCTGAGGTCTTTTAACATCTGCAGGAAGCTCCTGAGGATGTTTTACCAGTCAGTGGTTGCTGGAGTACTTTTCTATGCTGTGGTGTGCTGGGGGAGCAGCACAGCAAAGAAGGACTCATGCAGGCTGGAGAAACTGATCAGGAAGGCTGGCTCTGTGGTCGGCATGAAGCTGGACACTCTGGTGACAGTGGCAGAGAAAAGGACACTAAAGAAACTGCTGGACATTATGGACAATGCTGGGCATCCTCTGCACACGGCCATTAACAACCAGAAGAGTCTGTTCAGTGACAGGTTGCTTCTCCCAAATATATATATATATAATATTCTGTAACTCTGTAACTTCTGTCGGTGCTGTGCTTTTTTGGAAACCGAATTTCCCCGAGGAACCCACCCGAGGGATTAATAAAGTTTTATCTTATCTTACCAATATATGTGGACAGCCCGTTCTCATTCCCGACGTGTAACATACCGACCATTAGTCGCGCTCCAAGGTGTCCCACAGACACGTGAAAGGTAACCTTCCGCATCCATTTGATACGCGCCGGATTGTGGATGATATCCAATAGAATGACGCTCCCGGTGTAATACACGTTCCAGCTGTGTATTCCAGCCATAACCCTAACCTTAATCCTAACCCGTATCATAACCTAATCGTGTTAGATAGTGTTTTCCAAAGCAATTACAGTAAAATAAACATACACGTGTAGATTGATTGGAAATGGTTCTCATGTTTCCTCATTTTTCCGAACAAGTAACACAGGGACATGTTGGGTGGCCAAAAGCGTAACATACTGACGATTTGTCACCTAGTGTAACATTTTACACTTTGAGAGTGAGAACGTGTTGATGTGGATTCTTAATATGAAATTATAGTTTACATACAAATATCCTGTCACATTTGATCTCTGTGAGGTCAGAGGTCAAATTTACAAATTAGTACCTCTTATCTGTGACCTACTCCTACATAAGGTTTGTGTAATCAGAGTAAAACGTCTGTGCAATGTTTTAATACAATAGTTGCTACTAAAATCTTTGATTTGAAAGGAATGACAAACAAACACGTTCAGTCTAAGCTGAAAATGTATACATTTGTGTGACAATGAAAACACGCAGAATTCACAATATAATCTTTTTTGGATCTTTTTATTGATTAAAAATACATTTAGAGTGCCCAATACGATAAGTTGTGTATTAGATGGCACAAAACAAAACCCCAATAATTTGACAATTCCCTCTGAGCAAGCACTAGGCGACGGTGGGGAGTAAAAACTTCCTTTTAACAGGGAGAAAACTCCGGCAGAACCAGGCTCAGTGAGGAACGGCCATCTGCCTCGACCGGTCAAGGGTTTTTAAAATGACTCGATTAGATGTTAAATAAATTGAAACTGAAAATGCTACGTCCAGATGAACAGAATCTACTTTTAGGGACTTACATAACAGTAACCAAGTATTTTCTGCCTGCGATCCATACAGCATGACCCGCAGAGAGAAAGAAACTTGTGATGAAATGTTCACTTTCCAATACAGTGATGGCATGCTCCTTGAAAACCTTTACAATTACATCATCTGTATGTTTGTGGCCTAATTCCATGAATGTCAGTATGACATCTGGCTCTTTCCATTTCTCTATTAAAGAGCTGTAAACCATATCACTGATGAACATCACATTGTCGATTTTGATTTTTTTAAGTCTAGGCCAGAGTTTTATGAACAGCCGTTGGGTGATGGCATCAACTTTTTCAGTACAGCAAGGTGAACTGACACGCGTCACCACCTTCTTGATAGAGGTTTCCACAGATAACCTGTAATTTTCAGCCTCTTCAGCTTCACACAGGGCTGGATTCTGCATAGTGTCGATCAGGTGATTTTTAATGATATCGACCGTCAGTTTTCTCAACACTGGGTCCTCGTCGTTCAGTAACATCAGTAAATGTTTTTCTTTACAGAATGTTTTCTGACGTAGCTCTTGGTAAATGGCCCTGTCGAGATCTTTCAGTTTTTTTTTATGTATATGCAGATCTTTGATCCTGTTGTCAGACAACACGTGTTTTAACAGGTACCTGTGGAGTTTTTTAGAAGGTTTGTAGTGCGAATTCTTCGCAGCCCGTGTGAGCACAGCATCAATGAGTGCGCTCACACATTCTTCTTCATCATCATCATAATCGCTGACAGTAATGCCAGATGATGATTTTTTCTCCACTATTGGAAATATATTACTTTTAAATTCTTCTAAACGTGTTTGAGAAATGGCTTTAGTTTGTTCGTCCTCGTCATCCTCGGCTCTAACGCACCACGAGAAGAACCTTGCCAGTAGGTTTTTACGGAAGAGGTGATCTTCAAATATGGAGATGATCACCTCTAGGTACGGCTGACCTACGGCTAGCGCAATGATCACGAGATCAGGGCTAATGTCCAGCCGCTTGGTGATGTCTTTAAAAATCCCCTTTTCAAGTTTTTTAATCCCCCTTTGTGTGATTTTGAGAGGCTTTTGCTCAACTTGTGCCCACAGAGCTGTGAAGAGGCGCTGCTGAATCATGCCAGACGGCGACACCTTTGCCTCTTTGGAGGCACGTGTAATAACAGCATTTATTAGCTCTTTAAAATCCTTCCTTTAAAGTTAGAATGCCAAGCGACCCCCCCTCCGACCCTCACCCACTGTGTTGTTGTCGGGTTTACGGCTGGTAAGCTATGCTAATTTAACTGTTTATGTAGCTTCACTCATTCACCTGCAGACACAGACGGCTATCAGAATGGTCACACGTCTTCTTAGAGGACGTTCCAGGTGAACACGCGCGGTGAGTTACAGCCAGCGAGGAGTCACGCAGTTTTTGCGTGCATGTCTGTGCTCGTGGACATTTGTGAGCAGAAACACTTATTATTAAATTATGCACTTACACTCAGAGTTAGAAATGAAATATTTGTATTAGAGGGAAGGAGTATAACAAACTATAAATGAAGCTAATTTGCACATTTTATTCTGCTTTTCTAATCAAAAAATTGTTAATGCAAGAAAAATATCCAAATATTAACAGGAAAATCTCAAACCAAACTCTTACCACCCCTCTGTAAAATCAATATTTAATATCAATGACTTACATGAAATACAGTTAAGTAATAAAATGAAAGAAAACAAGTGAGCACTACTGCATATAAACCCGACTAGATACATACACATATACACTTGTGCTAACAATTCAAGAAACATTTGGTATATTTTATATCCCCCCTCTGTCCTTGTTTCCGGATCCTTGTAGTACTTTGGTAGTAGTATTGTGGTCTTAGGAGCTGATGTGTCAGTGGAAATGAAAACAGCTAAACTGTGACAGCAAAATGTTAAGAATGCATATTCTCATCCAAGGTGGCATGCTGTGGCTTTTACAGAAATGCAAGCGGAGATGACCACCTCAATTTTTAGAAGCACTCCTTTAATAAAAGTAGCAATGAAACCACCTTACTACACATGAATCTGTATTATTGGCAAATTGCTCTTAAAGTATCAAGAGTATTCTGCAGAACACATTGTTCCCCATCGGTGTTATACGCTTATAAGGTTGGTCTGAATTTAAATGCTTCATATGCTGTTTGAGCTACAGCAGGGGTCCCCAATCCCAGTCCAAGAGGGCTGGTTTCCTGCAGGTTTTAGATGTGTCCTTGATGCACCACAGCTGATTTAAATGGATAAATTACCTTCTCAACACGTCTTGAAGTTCTCCAGAGGCCTGGTAACGAACTAATCATGTGATTCAGGTGTGTTGACCCAGGGTGAGATCTAGAGCGATACGCGTTTTCACGTCAAAAAGTCGTCATAAACAAGTCTCCAATAATACCAGAAAAAGTCGCCAGATTTGTCGCTAGGGAGTCTGAAAACTCGCTAAATATAGCGACAAAGTCGCTACGTTGGCAACACTGCTACCGAGGAGCCTCGCGGAGTGATACGTACTGTGCTTCAACGTAATATTACCGTATTGTGTGTGTATAAGGACCATAAATGGCACCTGTTAAGAGACACGGTTATGAAGCGGATTTCAAACTCCAGGCTGTCAGTCACGAACTTGGAAAGAGAGCAGCTGTGAAATCTGTCTTTGTTATTATGCTCAGCGTCTTTTAGTTTACATTTTGACTGCACAATTGTGAGCTCTTTGTTATGCACAAGAACAACATCGTTTTCTTTTATTTATGGAGCATTATTATTTAATGAATGCTCATATCTGGTCTGGAGTGTGGGGCCTTCCTGCTGCTGCGGAGTCGGGGCGGTCTGCCTCCCCCCACCGCAGGGAAAAGGGTAACACCACCTGGGTCTGGGTGCAGTTCCCCCCTCCAGGGGCAAGGGTACCTAGACCCGGTTTGTAGAGTACGCTTGGGGAGTGTGATCGTGTGTACAGCGTCTCTTTATGTCTGTCTCCACGTTGGTTGAGTGTGGAGTGAGTGCATATGAGAGCATGAGGGTGGGAATGGATGTTTGTGTCTGTGTGTGCCTGTATGTCTGTGTCTATATGTCAGGTTGGGTGTCAGGCGCCACCTCTCTGGGGACATCTCAGGCCCTCCAAGGTTTGGAGGCCTATCTCCCCCTACCACCACTTCCCCTGCCAGTGGCAGACGCCCTCAGACATCGGTGCGTTGGTGGTTCTTTGTGTCCGGGGATGGGCGTCCAGGTACACACCGGCTCACTCCTTGGCGGCCGCTTATCGGGGCCTGGAGCCTGGGGCTCGCTCGGGCCACTTCGGAGGTGGGGTGCCCCCGGCCTCTCGGCCTGGGGCTCGGTCACTCAGCCACGGCTGGCTGCCGGCGGAGCTCACGAGTGCGTCACTGCAACTCCCCCTGGCTTCTGCTCCGCGGCTGCTGAGTGAGCCCTCATCTGGGACTCTCCTCAGCTCTTTCTGGGACAGTGGCGCGGCTGCCCCTCTGTTGGTCTTCCTTGGTCTGTTGTGTTCTGGGGGCCTCTGGATGTCTGGAGTTTTGATCTCCTCCATACCTGCTTCATGCCCTGGAGGACGGGGCTGTGGCCCCCCCACACCCTCTAGCAGATTATTACATGAAGGAACCTTTTAAAAAACAAAAAACAAGCGCGTCCATGCTCACAGGTGTACACACGGGTGATCACACCCACAAACTACACCCTTTTTGGCTCCTACCTCAAAGCACACTGTGTTCTGTTGATCTTATGTGCTGCACAATAATGTTTAATATTTAATATTTACTGTCATATTCCCATATATCATTGTGATGTTGTTTATTCTATTACTCTTGTTCTCTTCTGCTTGTTTTCTTTTTTCTTTCTCAGCAGGTGATCCAGGTGATTGATATATGCTTTTTTTTTTTCTCTGCCCGTTCTGTTGGTTTTTGTCTTTTGCCCTTCTCCCCCGTCCCTCTTCTCAGCTGTTTCTCTTTCCCTCTTTCTTTCTCCCCTTCTTTCCCCCAGTCAAGTCTGTCCCGTATTCAGCAAGTGAAAATAAAATAAACAATAAAAGGTGAATCAAATGGACCATTACGGCAAGGCTGGGATGGTCAATTTGGTAAAGTAAATCCGTTGGGCATCTTTCTTTGCCTTTAGACAACAATTCTGATGCAAAAGAGCCAAACGGGACAGGAAAAAATAAATAAAGAAATAAATAAATAAATAAATGCTCATAATTTATTTTTGAGTAGTTTTTTTCATGTACATCTATGCTGTATGTTAATACAAGTGCACATGTGACATCTGGGACACAGCTTTGACTAAGAACTCTCTTTTTGTTCTTACCTTATGGCTTTAAAAAAATATCGAGATATGAATTTTGGGTCATATCGCCCAGCCCTAGTACTAGCACCTCAAATAGTACCATATAGTACTGCTCCTATTCGTTGTTTTGGCTATAACTGATAATATTAAAAGGAGCGGGGGGCCACACTGACATCATAAACTGCACAGCTTTTGACTTTAGTTTACACATTTATCATTTTAAATTTTTTACATTGATGTACTTTTTTAACAATATAAAAATATTATATATACCCACACATAAACTGACACCACTGATGGGCTATGCTATAGGCATGCTTCAAAGCGACTAAATATTGTCACGTCACAGGACGCACATCATTACAAAGCACTCTAAAACCCTTAAATAGGGGTGCTGCTACCAGGCACTATCATTCAGTTGAGTCCATGCATTGGAACCAGACACACGAGGTAAGAGAAAACACTAAAATGTATTCAGATGACATTAACGCAGCCACTGTGGGTCCCCTCATAGATGGCTTTTTTGATCAACTAAACATGTCGCAGGTGCGATCCATGCTGGTTGGTCGCCCAGATGACTGCACTGTCCAGCTAATGTGTCACATGTAAATATAATAAGATGATATAAAAACTAATTATAGGATTAAGGATTTATATTTACATGCTAGTGGCTAGCCATTTGCACATGCCTTTGCATGTAGCACACTGGCATATGCAGAAATATGACAAAACAAAGTTATGAGCTGTATGTTATACTCAATGTAACATACAGCTCATAACTTTGTGCTGCAGGCCAGACAACCAAAGTTGTCTGGCCTGCAGCACATTTCTGCTTTTATGGAACTTTTGACAAACAGCAAATTGTAACAGAGTGTGTCTTCACTAAACACTCAGTGGATAAATATGACGCCTTCCTGCACACAATAGTAGATACTCTTTGCATGCAGGTGAAGGAGCTGGAGCTGGAGCTGGACTCTGAACAAAAGCGGCACGCTGAGACAGTGAAGACGCTGCGGAAGAACGAGCGTCGGCTGAAGGAACTGCTGTTCCAGTCGGAGGAGGACCAGAAGAACCAGCAGAGGATGCAGGAGCTGGTGGAGAGGCTGCAAAACAAGATGAAGGCCTACAAGAGACAAGTAGAGGAGGCCGTACATCACCTCATCCTCTTACTCTGAACACGTTTCCAAGCATGGTGTTTGTGGGCTTTAACTCACACTGCTGTCACTTCAGGAGGAACAAGCTAACATGAACCTGGCAAAGTACAGGAAGACCGTGCACGAGCTGGATGATGCCGAAGAGAGGGCGGACATTGCTGAATCAGCGCTCACCAAGATTAGGACCAAGAACAGAGGAAGCTTCGGCAAGGGATACTCCTCCGTAAGTATTCTCTGGAACAGTATATTATCAGGTGTATTACGCGGTTTATTAAATAATAACTCCATGTTAGCCTCTTCTACTAAGTACTTGTTCTGACTCTAAGGCCTGTGTCTGTTCTAACAGGGTTACAGCACTCCCAGGCCGAGTCCGGTCACCCAGTTCAGTGGGCTCGGAAGGCGGAGGAGAGAAGATCCTCAACGATGACGAGGAGTCAGTCAGCTCCCTCATCCCAGCCTATCTCAACTCCCTCAAGAAGCTCATGATTGATTAGGAGCATGGCTTCAATTTCACCATCATCCCCCAGAAGTGAAGCATGGTACAGTATGAAGTTTGAAACATCCAAAAGGTTCCATGGGTGGAACCTGACTTTTTTTTGTGTATGCTGTACATTCCTGTTGAGTTTTCTACAATGTACTTGTGGCTTCCTCTCTGAGTGAAAGCTCATAGCCCTGACACATTCCAGCTTTATATCCCCTTTTTATCCATTTATACTGTAACATTTGTATGTAAAAACTAATAAATGTATTTCTAAGTGTTCCAGATTTCCAAATATCTAAAGAACAATCCTCAGGCTGATTCTCAGTCTGGAACACACCATTTTATATGAGATATTGTATTTGTTTAATACATAAAAAGCCAGACAAGACAAAGCATCAATAGTTACAAAATAAAGCTGGCACCCAGAAACTGCAGTTCCTCTAATGGCCACACGAGGCTGTTCAAAAAGCAAGTCAATCCACTACAGACTTCCAAATCAAAATGTGCAACTTTACTGTACTGACATATATACGGGGTGGCTGAGGCTATTCCAGATATTTGTGCTTTAGCAGATATCCTTCTCTTTCTGTAAACATGCAGAGTTTATGGATGCAGCTTGTGGATGGGGCTATGTGAAAAAGTAACTGCCCCTCAAACATAGTAACTGGTTTGAGGGGCAGTTACTTGGGATGGAGCGTTTTTCATACATTTCCAGGAAGGATGTTGTTCCTCTTAGTAAATAAGCTCATTATTTAAAATCTGCATTTTGTATTTATTCCGGCTCTCTTTTTCCGATGTGACCATCAGGAAACTACTGTTGGCAAGGCAAGGCAAGTTTATTTGTATAGCACAATTCAACAATGAGGTGATTCAAAGTGCTTTACAGAGACATTAGAAACAAAAACAAATAAAAAGCATGTAGTCAATGTAGTCAAGATTTCCTACATTTAAGCAAATGCATGACAACCTTTAAGATAAATAAGGTTCAAACTGGCTGCAGTATTTATTAAACCATACATGCGAGAGGCTACAGGGAAGTTTTTGAGTCCGTACATAAGTGGTGACTTAAATACAAAGCACTTTTTTTCATGATTAGTTTTTGCCTTATAAATGACTTCAGTCACTATCATAAAGTGCTGCTGGGGTGCTGTCAGCACATGGAGTAGTTTAGGCCATTAATGTCAGTGTATTTTCAGATTTCAAATGTATCTGTCTGAACTTTTCACTGACTAAACCTGTAACAAGACCTGACCAAATATGCTGTTGAATGTGAATATGTTTTTTTAAGGAAATAAAAGACCTTTTTTTCCCATTAACTCTGTTTTGTTTTTTTTTATAACTTTTTATTTGTCAGTTTACAGTATGAGAATACAAAACTTACGGTCAGCATAGGAGACATACACAATTCCAGTAATAGCATCTTCTTACATCATGGTAATATTCAGTTATTCAGTACAAAGGGAGTACACAACCCATTTTTCCCAGAGCTTCTTAAATTTCTCAAGCTCGAGTCTAAGGGCAAAGGTAAGTCTTTCCATTCCAAAAATTTCTTCCACTACCCCACGCCATTGGGCCCTAGTTGGAGGGTCTGCCTTTTGCCATCTTCGGGTTATGGCCTTCCTGCAGCCAGCCAAAAGTATTTTCAATAAATAATTATCTTTATGTGGGAGTGCCGTAGGCAATTTGCCAAGATACAACATATCAAATGAATAGACTATTTTAATCCCAATTATTTTGTATATCTCAAGGGCCACCTCCCCCCAATATGGCTGGATCCTTGGGCAGGCCCAGAAGACATGAAAATGGTTTGCCATGGGGGTTCCACAACCTCTCCAACATAGGCCCTGGCTCTGTGAGCCTGTTTGCCGAGCTGTGAGTTTAGGAGTGATAAAGAATCTCACTACATTCTTCCAACCAAACTCTCTTAAGGACCTTGAATTTGCAGTGGTAGCCTGAGACTCACATATTCCCCACCAGCTGTCCTCTGAAATTAGTGAGCCTGATTCCCTCTCCCATTTCTGCTTAATGTACAACGTAGAGTGATTTTTAGAGGCTTGTATACTACCGTATATTTTTGAGACCATCTTTTTAGAGTCCTTTCTCTTGTATGCCTCTTGGAAGATATGAATTAGGTCGTATTCGTTTTCATCTCTGATTAGTAACGTCTTGTTGTAATAGTCTCTAACCTGCAAGTATCTAAAGAAGTCATGCTTTGCCAGTCCGTATGTATCTGAGATGGTTTCATAGCTTTGGAATCCCCCATTTGTTGCTAGTGAACAAAAAGAAGTAATTCCTCTCAGAGACCACTGTTTAAAGGTCCCATCCAGCCTGGCAGGCACAAACTCCGGGTCATAAGCTATCCAATTCAAGGTCCTAGCCTGTTTTTCTATTTGTAGTTTCCCCACTACCCTGAACCATAGTTTCAGGGTGAACCAGGTCAAATGGTTCAAATCTTTATAAAATTTTTCAGCTTGGTTCTTATTTCCTAAAAGTGACTGTAGTGGGAAGTCTAATTGTGTAATTTCCATATTTTTCCATTTAGCTTCATAGTTTGGGGAGCACCAGTTTACCAGGGGCTTCAGTTGTGCGGCGTAGTAGTAATCTTGTAAGCACGGCAAAGCTCTCCCTCCCTTCTCTTTTTTTAGTTGCAGCGTTTTGTACTGGTCGTCTGCCGTTCCAGATGAACCGTGAGATCCATCCGTCCCACTCGTCAAATTGTTTTTGGGGTATCTCCAGGGGTAGTGACTGGAAGAGATAGAGGATTCGAGGCAGAACGTTCATTTTAATTATTTCTATTCTATTACTCATATCCAATGGGAGGAGAGACCACCGAGTTAGGTCAGATTTGATCTCTTTGTTGAGGGGGCAATAATTAATTTCATAGAGTCTAGACATGTCTTTCGTTAGGTTTACTCCCAAGTATTTTATTGTGGTAGAGTCCCATTTGAAGCTGAATTTCTTTACAGTTTCCGGTCGAGGTGTATAATTGAACGTAAGGGATTGAGTTTTTTGAATATTTAGTTTATAGCCAGAGTAGTGATTGTAGGCTTTTAGTAAGGTCATCAATTGGAACAAACTAGATTCAGGATTTGTAATAAAAAGAAGAACATCATCCGCGAACATACAAGTCTTGTGTTCTTCACCCCTGATCATTATTCCCCCATTAACTCTGTTTTCTTGCTTTTTTTCTTCATTTTTTGGAAACAAACAAACCACAAAGCAACGCATTGAGACATGAAATACGCATTTCCATTTTATTTATGAAAAATGACAACTTTTAGCTGTTAATGTACAAAAACATCTCATTTGTCTCTTTTTAGTAGTCAAGCAGTACTAAGCAGTAATACTGGAAAAGAACATTTGGTATGGCATTTAGCTTCTGCAGTACAGTCACCAAATCCAACTGACGCAAATGATACATATTCCAAAACTATCACCACCGAAGCACTTCAACCTTACAGTACCATCTAAATGCAAAACATGTTGCAGCAGCACAGAGACTTTGAAGCTCAAGGGAGAGCCTTTTTTAGATACCTGCAGATAAGAGAATATATCAGGAAATACGTACAGGGCTTTGAGAGTCTCAGCATTTCCGGTTTCGACAAGTGTCTCCATCTCCAACTCCATCACATCTGATCTTAAGTTCAATTCACAAACCAGAAACAAATCATATAAATAATATATATGTAGTGGCACACGTGGGTATCTGAAGTCATTTCCGGTGCTGTGCTTAAAAAAACGTGAGCTCCACCGTGAGAAAAACGCGTTATTTTCATCTGCATTTCAAAGAGCTGAACAGCTGCGCTGAATGACAGAAATGACAAAGTATTTTAAAAATCCACACGGCTGAAAACTTTCACGTATAGCTCGCTTTAACGTGACCACTCTGCTAGCCGAGTGAAGCTACACGCACATTTACGTTCCCGTCGCTTACCCGCCATCACGGACAGCCTGGTGACAGCACAAACTATAACGGAAGGGTTTTAAAAGTATTCCGTGTCGGTGACAGCAGTGGACGTGCAGGCTCCACGTGATCTCTCCCCGCGTTTCACATCCACGCGGCTAGCGCCGGTGCGTTTGTGTGACGCTGTTGCTAGGCATTCTTTTTAGAAGTGGGCGGGGCTTATAGGCATACTTCAAAGCAACTAAATACTGTCACGTCACAGGACGCACATCATTACAAAGACCTCGAGAACCCATAAATAGGGGTGCTGCTACAGGTACTGTCATTCAGTTGAGTCCATGCATCGGAACCAGACACACGAAGTAAGAGAAAACACTAACACGAAAATGTATTCAGATGACATTAACGCAGCCACTGTGGGTACCCTCGTAGATGGCTTTTTTCATAACCTAAACATGTCGCAGGTGCGATCCATGCTGGCTGGTCGCCCAGATGACTGCACTGTCCAGCTAATGTCTCACATGGCTGCTCAGATGGTGCAGCTCTGCCCGGAGTCAGATCACGGAGCCAGAGAAGGCTTCATAAAAGAACTGATCCAGGTGTTGTTAGGGAGATTTGCACACTGCACGTGCACCCAGTCAGGCAGCCAGCAGGACAATCAGCAGGTCCCACAGACAGAACAACCAGAGAAAAATCTGGAGTCCTCGCTGTCTGTGGAACCTTCACAAATGGCAAACACAGAAGCCTCAGAGGCTGAAAAAGCAGCCGTGGCTTCTGAGGAGCAGAAACCCTCTGCGTCACCTCGAGGTGAAGCAGAGAGAAAAGGGCTCATAAGCGCGGTCCTTCAGGCTGTCCTTTCCCAGGCTGCAAAAAAATCCACAGCCTGCCCATCAGACTCCCTCCACCAGCGCCTTTTAGATCAAATCTGCTCTGAAATAAAAACAGCAGATTTGACTTTATCACCAAAGGCCCTACAAGATCTTGCAAAGGTCATTTTCAAAGACTTTTGCAAGGAAGCGCTCTCCAACCCAAAACACACCTTAACTCTATTGAAATTAGGAGAGCCAACAGTTGACAAACTTTTCATATCCATCTTCAAGAAACACTTTGTAGTGTCCACACAGAAACTTGAGCCAGAGTCGTCTGAAATCAAAGCTCAGAAGCAGCTTTCAGTTGAAGTCTGTGTGGAAGAACTTGTCAGGCGTGCTTTTAAAAAGGCACGTGTTCTGTATACAGATGACACAGTTTCTGAAATTACAAACCGTTTGTTGAAGAAAATCTGGGCTGATGTCCAACATATCGATTTTCAGCCCTCCTCAAAGTCCTTCAGAACCTTACACAAGGTCATTTACAAATCTCTCCTTAAAGAGTATAAGGACCCCGAGTGTGTCACGATTCTCTTTAATCTCGACCATGAAGTAGGTGAGCAAAGAATCATCGAAACCTTTAAAGAACATCTGATGTCGGCAGCGGCGCCAGCAGGTCGCATCAGAAGGTTCTTCTCATTAATAGGTCGGAGGTTAGCCATCACCCGCAGAGAGTCGCGGGTGTTTCCCCTTTAAAAACAACAATTTGACATTGACTAGCTGGCATCAAAGTGACTCTTAAATTGGCTAACAACAAACAATTCAAACAAGCCAATTTATTTAACATCCAATCGAGTCATTTTAAACACCCCTGGACCGGTTGCGGCAGATGACCGTCCCTCACTGAGCCTGGTTCTGCCGGAAGTTTCTCCCCGTTAAAAGGGAGTTTTTCTTCCCCACTGTCGCCAAGTGCTTGCTCAGAGGGAATTGTCCGATTATTGGGGTCTTGTTTCTAGTCAGTAAATTACTGACTAGAACACTCTAAATTATTGAACAAAAATCAGAAAATCTAATAAAATTCTAAAAGAAAAATCACACTCTGATTTCTGCTTGTTTTCACTGTCTGTTGGACAAATGTGTGTGTGTGTGTGTGTGTGTGTGTGTGTGTGTGTGTGTGTGTGTGTGTGTGTGTATACAGCTTTGACTGAACGTGTGTTGAGTAGTTGTCATTCAATCCAAACTGTTTAGGTAGAAAATGCCGAGAACATCCTGTTGTGATATTTATTAGTGAGATTTCATCCATACAAAGTCGTACATTTACAAGAAAACATACATACAGAGGTGCGCACAAGTGGAACAAACCGTCAACAGAATACATGAGATACACTTTCCTGTTTCAGCAGCCAAAACATTAAGCACAAAATTAATAGAAATAACTTCATTTAATAAAATGGATTGGAATGAGGTCTTTACAAAAAACAAAAGGATATAAGTTTTAAGCTCAGGGGCCAGTCTGTGGAACAAGAAATCCCCGAAAAGAGAAAACATCACACACAGTCTGAAGAAGCTGTGACCGCCGAGGAACAGAAACCTTCTGTGTCACCTCAAGTTTGGAGAAAGCACAAGAACAGACACAGTGGTTCACTCTGCTGCAGCTTAAAACATTAAAGTGTGTGTCTGACAAGGTGATTAGCAACACAGGGGCACCACAGGGGACTGTCCTCTCCCCCTTCCTCTTCACCCTCTACACCACAGACTTCAGCCACTGCACAGAGACCTGCCATCTTCAGAAGTTTTCTGATGACTCTGCGGTGGTTGGATGCATCAGCAGGGATGATGAGACAGAGTACCGGGCTGTGGTCGACTCCTTTGTCACGTGGTGTGAGCAGAATCATCTGCAGCTCAACGTGGCAAAGACCAAGGAACTGATCGTGGACTTCAGGAAGACCAGGAAACACTTGACCCCTGTTTCAATCCAGGGGGTCAGTGTTGACATTGTGGAGGACTATAAATACCTTGGAGTACACATTGACAATAAACTGGACTGGGCTAAAAACACCACAGCACTTTACAGGAAGGGCCAGAGTCGTCTCTATTTTTTGAGGCGACTGAGGTCCTTCAACATCTGCCAGAAAATGCTGAGGATTTTCTATGAGTCTGTTGTGGCCAGTGCGATCCTCTATGCTGTTGCATGCTGGGGGAGCAGGCTGAGGGTCGCAGATGCCAACAGACTTAATAAACTGATCCGTAAGGCCAGCAATGTTGTGGGGATGGAGCTGGACTCCCTCAAGGTGGTGTCGGAGAGGCGGATGCTGTCCAAGATAAAGACAATGTTGGATAACACCTCCCACCCACTCCATGACATGTTGGTCAGTCACAGGAGCTCGTTCAGTGAGAGACTGAGATTACCGAAAAGCACCACTGAACGACACAGGAAATCATTCCTGCCTGTGGCCATCTCCCTGTACAACGCATCCACTTAACACACTGTTTGCTGCTACAACTACACGTGTTTCTTTTCCAAATATTTATTTATAAGTGACTTATGTATGTATGTATGTATATATATGTGTATATTGTACTATTCTTAGTTAGCGTATTGTCTGTCTTGTCTTAATGTTGGTTTAAAATGGAGCACTGTAACAAAAAATAATTTCCCCCAGGGATCAATAAAGTATTCTGATTCTGATTCTGATTCTGAAAATGTATTCGGACAATATTAACGCAGCCACTGTGGGTCCCCTCGTAGATGGCTTTTTTGATCAACTAAACATGTCGCAGGTGCGATCCATGCTGGCTGGTCGCCCAGATGACTGCACTGTCCAGCTAATGTGTCACATGTCACATGTAAATATAATAAGATGATATAAAAACTAATTATAGGATTAAGGATTTATATTTACATGCTAGTGGCTAGCCATTTGCACATGCCTTTGCATGTAGCACACTGGCATATGCAGAAATATGACAAAACAAAGTTATGAGCTGTATGTTATACTCAATGTAACATACAGCTCATAACTTTGTGCTGCAGGCCAGACAACCAAAGTTGTCTGGCCTGCAGCACATTTCTGCTTTTATGGAACTTTTGACAAACAGCAAATTGTAACAGAGTGTGTCTTCACTAAACACTCAGTGGATAAATATGACGCCTTCCTGCACACAATAGTAGATACTCTTTGCATGCAGGTGAAGGAGCTGGAGCTGGAGCTGGACTCTGAACAAAAGCGGCACGCTGAGACAGTGAAGACGCTGCGGAAGAACGAGCGTCGGCTGAAGGAACTGCTGTTCCAGTCGGAGGAGGACCAGAAGAACCAGCAGAGGATGCAGGAGCTGGTGGAGAGGCTGCAAAACAAGATGAAGGCCTACAAGAGACAAGTAGAGGAGGCCGTACATCACCTCATCCTCTTACTCTGAACACGTTTCCAAGCATGGTGTTTGTGGGCTTTAACTCACACTGCTGTCACTTCAGGAGGAACAAGCTAACATGAACCTGGCAAAGTACAGGAAGACCGTGCACGAGCTGGATGATGCCGAAGAGAGGGCGGACATTGCTGAATCAGCGCTCACCAAGATTAGGACCAAGAACAGAGGAAGCTTCGGCAAGGGATACTCCTCCGTAAGTATTCTCTGGAACAGTATATTATCAGGTGTATTACGCGGTTTATTAAATAATAACTCCATGTTAGCCTCTTCTACTAAGTACTTGTTCTGACTCTAAGGCCTGTGTCTGTTCTAACAGGGTTACAGCACTCCCAGGCCGAGTCCGGTCACCCAGTTCAGTGGGCTCGGAAGGCAGAGGAGAGAAGATCCTCAACGATGACGAGGAGTCAGTCAGCTCCCTCATCCCAGCCTATCTCAACTCCCTCAAGAAGCTCATGATTGATTAGGAGCATGGCTTCAATTTCACCATCATCCCCCAGAAGTGAAGCATGGTACAGTATGAAGTTTGAAACATCCAAAAGGTTCCATGGGTGGAACCTGACTTTTTTTTGTGTATGCTGTACATTCCTGTTGAGTTTTCTACAATGTACTTGTGGCTTCCTCTCTGAGTGAAAGCTCATAGCCCTGACACATTCCAGCTTTATATCCCCTTTTTATCCATTTATACTGTAACATTTGTATGTAAAAACTAATAAATGTATTTCTAAGTGTTCCAGATTTCCAAATATCTAAAGAACAATCCTCAGGCTGATTCTCAGTCTGGAACACACCATTTTATATGAGATATTGTATTTGTTTAATACATAAAAAGCCAGACAAGACAAAGCATCAATAGTTACAAAATAAAGCTGGCACCCAGAAACTGCAGTTCCTCTAATGGCCACACGAGGCTGTTCAAAAAGCAAGTCAATCCACTACAGACTTCCAAATCAAAATGTGCAACTTTACTGTACTGACATATATACGGGGTGGCTGAGGCTATTCCAGATATTTGTGCTTTAGCAGATATCCTTCTCTTTCTGTAAACATGCAGAGTTTATGGATGCAGCTTGTGGATGGGGCTATGTGAAAAAGTAACTGCCCCTCAAACATAGTAACTGGTTTGAGGGGCAGTTACTTGGGATGGAGCGTTTTTCATACATTTCCAGGAAGGATGTTGTTCCTCTTAGTAAATAAGCTCATTATTTAAAATCTGCATTTTGTATTTATTCCGGCTCTCTTTTTCCGATGTGACCATCAGGAAACTACTGTTGGCAAGGCAAGGCAAGTTTATTTGTATAGCACAATTCAACAATGAGGTGATTCAAAGTGCTTTACAGAGACATTAGAAACAAAAACAAATAAAAAGCATGTAGTCAATGTAGTCAAGATTTCCTACATTTAAGCAAATGCATGACAACCTTTAAGATAAATAAGGTTCAAACTGGCTGCAGTATTTATTAAACCATACATGCGAGAGGCTACAGGGAAGTTTTTGAGTCCGTACATAAGTGGTGACTTAAATACAAAGCACTTTTTTTCATGATTAGTTTTTGCCTTATAAATGACTTCAGTCACTATCATAAAGTGCTGCTGGGGTGCTGTCAGCACATGGAGTAGTTTAGGCCATTAATGTCAGTGTATTTTCAGATTTCAAATGTATCTGTCTGAACTTTTCACTGACTAAACCTGTAACAAGACCTGACCAAATATGCTGTTGAATGTGAATATGTTTTTTTAAGGAAATAAAAGACCTTTTTTTCCCCATTAACTCTGTTTTGTTTTTTTTTATAACTTTTTATTTGTCAGTTTACAGTCTGAGAATACAAAACTTACGGTCAGCATAGGAGACATACACAATTCCAGTAATAGCATCTTCTTACATCATGGTAATATTCAGTTATTCAGTACAAAGGGAGTACACAACCCATTTTTCCCAGAGCTTCTTAAATTTCTCAAGCTCGAGTCTAAGGGCAAAGGTAAGTCTTTCCATTCCAAAAATTTCTTCCACTACCCCACGCCATTGGGCCCTAGTTGGAGGGTCTGCCTTTTGCCATCTTCGGGTTATGGCCTTCCTGCAGCCAGCCAAAAGTATTTTCAATAAATAATTATCTTTATGTGGGAGTGCCGTAGGCAATTTGCCAAGATACAACATATCAAATGAATAGACTATTTTAATCCCAATTATTTTGTATATCTCAAGGGCCACCTCCCCCCAATATGGCTGGATCCTTGGGCAGGCCCAGAAGACATGAAAATGGTTTGCCATGGGGGTTCCACAACCTCTCCAACATAGGCCCTGGCTCTGTGAGCCTGTTTGCCGAGCTGTGAGTTTAGGAGTGATAAAGAATCTCACTACATTCTTCCAACCAAACTCTCTTAAGGACCTTGAATTTGCAGTGGTAGCCTGAGACTCACATATTCCCCACCAGCTGTCCTCTGAAATTAGTGAGCCTGATTCCCTCTCCCATTTCTGCTTAATGTACACCGTAGAGTGATTTTTAGAGGCTTGTATACTACCGTATATTTTTGAGACCATCTTTTTAGAGTCCTTTCTCTTGTATGCCTCTTGGAAGATATGAATTAGGTCGTATTCGTTTTCATCTCTGATTAGTAACGTCTTGTTGTAATAGTCTCTAACCTGCAAGTATCTAAAGAAGTCATGCTTTGCCAGTCCGTATGTATCTGAGATGGTTTCATAGCTTTGGAATCCCCCATTTGTTGCTAGTGAACAAAAAGAAGTAATTCCTCTCAGAGACCACTGTTTAAAGGTCCCATCCAGCCTGGCAGGCACAAACTCCGGGTCATAAGCTATCCAATTCAAGGTCCTATCCTGTTTTTCTATTTGTAGTTTCCCCACTACCCTGAACCATAGTTTCAGGGTGAACCGGGTCAAATGGTTCAAATCTTTATAAAATTTTTCAGCTTGGTTCTTATTTCCTAAAAGTGACTGTAGTGGGAAGTCTAATTGTGTAATTTCCATATTTTTCCATTTAGCTTCATAGTTTGGGGAGCACCAGTTTACCAGGGGCTTCAGTTGTGCGGCGTAGTAGTAATCTTGTAAGCACGGCAAAGCTCTCCCTCCCTTCTCTTTTTTTAGTTGCAGCGTTTTGTACTGGACCCTCGGTCGTCTGCCGTTCCAGATGAACCGTGAGATCCATCCGTCCCACTCGTCAAATTGTTTTTGGGGTATCTCCAGGGGTAGTGACTGGAAGAGATAGAGGATTCGAGGCAGAACGTTCATTTTAATTATTTCTATTCTATTACTCATATCCAATGGGAGGAGAGACCACCGAGTTAGGTCAGATTTGATCTCTTTGTTGAGGGGGCAATAATTAATTTCATAGAGTCTAGACATGTCTTTCGTTAGGTTTACTCCCAAGTATTTTATTGTGGTAGAGTCCCATTTGAAGCTGAATTTCTTTACAGTTTCCGGTCGAGGTGTATAATTGAACGTAAGGGATTGAGTTTTTTGAATATTTAGTTTATAGCCAGAGTAGTGATTGTAGGCTTTTAGTAAGGTCATCAATTGGAACAAACTAGATTCAGGATTTGTAATAAAAAGAAGAACATCATCCGCGAACATACAAGTCTTGTGTTCTTCACCCCTGATCATTATTCCCCCATTAACTCTGTTTTCTTGCTTTTTTTCTTCATTTTTTGGAAACAAACAAACCACAAAGCAACGCATTGAGACATGAAATACGCATTTCCATTTTATTTATGAAAAATGACAACTTTTAGCTGTTAATGTACAAAAACATCTCATTTGTCTCTTTGTAGTAGTCAAGCAGTACTAAGCAGTAATACTGGAAAAGAACATTTGGTATGGCATTTAGCTTCTGCAGTACAGTCACCAAATCCAACTGACGCAAATGATACATATTCCAAAACTATCACCACCGAAGCACTTCAACCTTACAGTACCATCTAAATGCAAAACATGTTGCAGCAGCACAGAGACTTTGAAGCTCAAGGGAGAGCCTTTTTTAGATACCTGCAGATAAGAGAATATATCAGGAAATACGTACAGGGCTTTGAGAGTCTCAGCATTTCCGGTTTCGACAAGTGTCTCCATCTCCAACTCCATCACATCTGATCTTAAGTTCAATTCACAAACCAGAAACAAATCATATAAATAATATATATGTAGTGGCACACGTGGGTATCTGAAGTCATTTCCGGTGCTGTGCTTAAAAAAACGTGAGCTCCACCGTGAGAAAAACGCGTTATTTTCATCTGCATTTCAAAGAGCTGAACAGCTGCGCTGAATGACAGAAATGACAAAGTATTTTAAAAATCCACACGGCTGAAAACTTTCACGTATAGCTCGCTTTAACGTGACCACTCTGCTAGCCGAGTGAAGCTACACGCACATTTACGTTCCCGTCGCTTACCCGCCATCACGGACAGCCTGGTGACAGCACAAACTATAACGGAAGGGTTTTAAAAGTATTCCGTGTCGGTGACAGCAGTGGACGTGCAGGCTCCACGTGATCTCTCCCCGCGTTTCACATCCACGCGGCTAGCGCCGGTGCGTTTGTGTGACGCTGTTGCTAGGCATTCTTTTTAGAAGTGGGCGGGGCTTATAGGCATACTTCAAAGCAACTAAATACTGTCACGTCACAGAACGCACATCATTACAAAGACCTCGAGAACCCATAAATAGGGGTGCTGCTACAGGTACTGTCATTCAGTTGAGTCCATGCATCGGAACCAGACACACGAAGTAAGAGAAAACACTAACACGAAAATGTATTCAGATGACATTAACGCAGCCACTGTGGGTACCCTCGTAGATGCCTTTTTTGATAACCTAAACATGTCGCAGGTGCGATCCATGCTGGCTGGTCGCCCAGATGACTGCACTGTCCAGCTAATGTCTCACATGGCTGCTCAGATGGTGCAGCTCTGCCCGGAGTCAGATCACGGAGCCAGAGAAGGCTTCATAAAAGAACTGATCCAGGTGTTGTTAGGGAGATTTGCACACTGCACGTGCACCCAGTCAGGCAGCCAGCAGGACAATCAGCAGGTCCCACAGACAGAACAACCAGAGAAAAATCTGGAGTCCTCGCTGTCTGTGGAACCTTCACAAATGGCAAACACAGAAGCCTCAGAGGCTGAAAAAGCAGCCGTGGCTTCTGAGGAGCAGAAACCCTCTGCGTCACCTCGAGGTGAAGCAGAGAGAAAAGGGCTCATAAGCGTGGTCCTTCAGGCTGTCCTTTCCCAGGCTGCAAAAAAATCCACAGCCTGCCCATCAGACTCCCTCCACCAGCGCCTTTTAGATCAAATCTGCTCTGAAATAAAAACAGCAGATTTGACTTTATCACCAAAGGCCCTACAAGATCTTGCAAAGGTCATTTTCAAAGACTTTTGCAAGGAAGCGCTCTCCAACCCAAAGCACACCTTAACTCTATTGAAATTAGGAGAGCCAACAGTTGACAAACTTTTCATCTCCATCTTCAAGAAACACTTTGTAGTGTCCACACAGAAACTTGAGCCAGAGTCTTCTGAAATCAAAGCTCAGAAGCAGCTTTCAGTTGAAGTCTGTGTGGAAGAACTTGTCAGGCGTGCTTTTAAAAAGGCACGCGTTCTGTATACAGATGACACAGTTTCTGAAATTACAAACCGTTTGTTGAAGAAAATCTGGGCTGATGTCCAACATATCGATTTTCAGCCCTCCTCAAAGTCCTTCAGAACCTTACACAAGGTCATTTACAAATCTCTCCTTAAAGAGTATAAGGACCCCGAGTGTGTCACGATTCTCTTTAATCTCGACCATGAAGTAGGTGAGCAAAGAATCATCGAAACCTTTAAAGAACATCTGATGTCGGCAGCGGCGCCAGCAGGTCGCATCAGAAGGTTCTTCTCATTAATAGGTCGGAGGTTAGCCATCACCCGCAGAGAGTCGCGGGTGTTTCCCCTTTAAAAACAACAATTTGACATTGACTAGCTGGCATCAAAGTGACTCTTAAATTGGCTAACAACAAACAATTCAAACAAGCCAATTTATTTAACATCCAATCGAGTCATTTTAAACACCCCTGGACCGGTTGCGGCAGATGACCGTCCCTCACTGAGCCTGGTTCTGCCGGAAGTTTCTCCCCGTTAAAAGGGAGTTTTTCTTCCCCACTGTCGCCAAGTGCTTGCTCAGAGGGAATTGTCCGATTATTGGGGTCTTGTTTCTAGTCAGTAAATTACTGACTAGAACACTCTAAATTATTGAACAAAAATCAGAAAATCTAATAAAATTCTAAAAGAAAAATCACACTCTGATTTCTGCTTGTTTTCACTGTCTGTTGGACAAATGTGTGTGTGTGTGTGTGTGTGTGTGTGTGTGTGTGTGTGTGTGTGTGTGTGTGTGTGTGTGTGTGTGTGTGTGTGTGTATACAGCTTTGACTGAACGTGTGTTGAGTAGTTGTCATTCAATCCAAACTGTTTAGGTAGAAAATGCCGAGAACATCCTGTTGTGATATTTATTAGTGAGATTTCATCCATACAAAGTCGTACATTTACAAGAAAACATACATACAGAGGTGCGCACAAGTGGAACAAACCGTCAACAGAATACATGAGATACACTTTCCTGTTTCAGCAGCCAAAACATTAAGCACAAAATTAATAGAAATAACTTCATTTAATAAAATGGATTGGAATGAGGTCTTTACAAAAAACAAAAGGATATAAGTTTTAAGCTCAGGGGCCAGTCTGTGGAACAAGAAATCCCCGAAAAGAGAAAACATCACACACAGTCTGAAGAAGCTGTGACCGCCGAGGAACAGAAACCTTCTGTGTCACCTCAAGTTTGGAGAAAGCACAAGAACAGACACAGTCGTTCACTCTGCTGCAGCTTAAAACATTAAAATGTATTCGGACAATATTAACGCAGCCACTGTGGGTCCCCTCATAGATGGCTTTTTTGATCAACTAAACATCCATGCTGGGTGCGATCCATGCTGGCTGGTCGCCCAGATGACTGCACTGTCCAGCTAATGTGTCACATGGCTGCTCAGATGGTGCAGCTCTGCGCGGACTCTGCCACAGCAGTACTGCTGAAAAACTGTATCCCACAAGAGCGATGCATCCACAGCCTCTTCAGAGAACTGGAGGGGCGCATCGGCTCGATTGCTTCCTCTCTCACCCCGGAGTCAGATCACGGAGCCAGAGAAGGCTTCATAAAAGAACTGATCCAGGTGTTGTTAGGGAGATCTACAGTAATGTATTATATTCTAAAATGATGCTAAATGATAAAAATGAAGGTGTTGGCAAAACAGCTGGTTAAACTATCTTCAGCTAAAAACCTTCTGCTAAAGTAGACAGTGAATAATTTTTTTTTGTAAATGTGTTTTTATATTTATATATATTAATTATTATATTGATGAATTAATTCATTACTGCTATTGTTTGTATTGGCAAAATTTAGTAGATTACAGGTGGAGGTGGTCAACAAGTACAAGTACCTCGGGCTGTGGGTGGACAACAAACTGGACTGGTCATGCAACACAGAGCACCTGTATAAAAAAGCCCAAAGCCGACTGTACTTCCTCAGGAGGCTGAGGTCTTTTAACATCTGCAGGAAGCTCCTGAGGATGTTTTACCAGTCAGTGGTTGCTGGAGTACTTTTCTATGCTGTAGTGTGCTGGGGGAGCAGCACAGCAAAGAAGGACTCATCCAGGCTGGAGAAACTGATCAGGAAGGCTGGCTCTGTGGTCGGCATGAAGCTGGACACTCTGGTGACAGTGGCAGAGAAAAGGACATTAAAGAAACTGCTGGATATTATGGACAATGCTGGGCATCTTCTGCACACGGCCATTAACAACCAGAAGAGTCTGTTCAGTGACAGGTTGCTTCTCCCAAATATATATATATATAATATTCTGTAACTCTGTAACTTCTGTCGGTGCTGTGCTTTTTTGGAAACCGAATTTCCCCGAGGAACCCACCCGAGGGATTCATAAAGTTTTATCTTATCTTACCAATATATGTGGACAGCCCGTTCTCATTCCCGACGTGTAACATACCGACCATTAGTCGCGCTCCGAGGTGTCCCACAGACACGTGAAAGGTAACCTTCCGCATCCATTTGATACGCGCCGGATTGTGGATGATATCCAATAGAATGACGCTCCCGGTGTAATACACGTTCCAGCTGTGTATTCCAGCCATAACCCTAACCTTAATCCTAACCCGTATCATAACCTAATCGTGTTAGATAGTGTTTTCCAAAGCAATTACAGTAAAATAAACATACACGTGTAGATTGATTGGAAATGGTTCTCATGTTTCCTCATTTTTCCGAACAAGTAACACAGGGACATGTTGGGTGGCCAAAAGCGTAACATACTGACGATTTGTCACCTAGTGTAACATTTTACACTTTGAGAGTGAGAACGTGTTGATGTGGATTCTTAATATGAAATTATAGTTTACATACAAATAATCCTTACAGTCTGAAAATTACAGCACAAATATCCTGTCACATTTGATCTCTGTGAGGTCAGAGGTCAAATTTACAAATTAGTACCTCTTATCTGTGACCTACTCCTACATAAGGTTTGTGTAATCAGAGTAAAACGTCTGTGCAATGTTTTAATACAATAGTTGCTACTAAAATCTTTGATTTGAAAGGAATGACAAACAAACACGTTCAGTCTAAGCTGAAAATGTATACATTTGTGTGACAATGAAAACACGCAGAATTCACAATATAATCTTTTTTGGATCTTTTTATTGATTAAAAATACATTTAGAGTGCCCAATACGATAAGTTGTGTATTAGATGGCACAAAACAAAACCCCAATAATTTGACAATTCCCTCTGAGCAAGCACTAGGCGACGGTGGGGAGTAAAAACTTCCTTTTAACAGGGAGAAAACTCCGGCAGAACCAGGCTCAGTGAGGAACGGCCATCTGCCTCGACCGGTCAAGGGTTTTTAAAATGACTCGATTAGATGTTAAATAAATTGAAACTGAAAATGCTACGTCCAGATGAACAGAATCTACTTTTAGGGTCTTACATAACAGTAACCAAGTATTTTCTGCCTGCGATCCATACAGCATGACCCGCACAGAGAAAGAAGCTTGTCATGAAATGTTCACTTTCCAATACAGTGATGGCATGCTCCTTGAAAAGCTTTACAATTATATCATCTGCATATTCATGGTCTAATTCCATGAATGTCAGTATGACATCTGGCTCTTTCCATTTCTGTATTAAAGAGCTGTAAACCATATCACTGATGAACATCACATTATCAACTTTGATCTTTTTAAGTCTAGGCCAGAGTTTTATGAACAGCCGTTGGGTGATGGCATCAACTTTTTCAGTAGAGGAAGGTGAACTGGCATTTTTATTGACACGTGTCACCACCTTCTTGATACAGGCTTCTACAGATAACCTGTAATTTTCAGCCTCTTCAGCTTCACACAGGGCTGGATTCTGCATAGTGTCGATCAGGTGATTTTTAATGATATCGACCGTCAGTTTTCTCAACACTGGGTCCTCGTCGTTCAGTAACATCAGTAAATGTTTTTCTTTACAGAATGTTTTCTGACGTAGCTCTTGGTAAATGGCCCTGTCCAGATCTTTCAGTTTTTTTTCATGTATATGCAGATCTTTGATCCTGTTGTCAGACAACACGTGTTTTAACAGGTACCTGTGGAGTTTTTTAGAAGGTTTGTAGTGCGAATTCTTCGCAGCCCGTGTGAGCACAGCATCAATGAGTGCGCTCACATGTTCTTCTTCATCATCATCATAATCGCTGACACTAATGCCAGATGATGATTTTTTCTCCAGTATCCGAAATATATTACTTTTAAATTCTTCTAAACGTGTTTCAGACATGGCTTTAGTTTGTTCGTCCTCGTCATCCTCGGCTCTAACGCACCACGAGAAGAACCTTGCCAGTAGGCTTTTTTTACGGAAGAGGTGATCTTCAAATATGGAAATGATCACCTCTAGGTACGGCTGACCTACGGCTAGCGCAATGATCACGAGATCAGGGCTAATGTCCAGCCGCTTTGTTATGTCTTTAAAAATCACCTTTTCAAGTTTTTTAATCCCCCTGTGTGTGATTTTGAGAGGCTTTTGCTCAACTTGTGCCCACAGAGCTGTGAAGAGGCGCTGCTGAATCATTTCCGATGGCGACACCTTTGCCTCTTTGGAGGCACGTGTAATAACAGCATTTATTAGCTCTTTAACGAGCAGCTGTTCTTCTGACACCGGAGGTTCCTGGAGATCAACTGACTCTGGATCCCCCGGATTCTGTTGCTGGTTGCATGACTGAGGGCAGCACACACAGTGCTTCGATTTCCCCTCGTCGCTCCGTAAAATGTTTACGCCAGGGACGACACTACATTCAGAGTCGTCTTCAGTGGCGCAGCTTTGAATCGCATCGGTTGTTTCAATGGCAGAATTCATATTTTCAAATGATATAACTTTTTTACAATCTGGACTTGATTCTGAATTTTGTGTAAGTTGCTGAGTTTGTGTCTCAGACATTAATGCCTCTTACTCCCTCTTACTAAACTTACCTTGTGACTAACCCTGTGCAAATGGTTCTATTTATAGACTTTTACCAAGGTGATGTCACACAAGACATGAAAGGATCAAAGGGATTCTAGCGCTAAGCCCCGCCCACATCCGATATGACGGCGACGTGACGTTACCCTAGCGACCGCTATACAATGGCGATCCTCAGTTGTTGGGATTGAGTGAAACTTGTTTGGATTCAAACATGTAGCCTGCTGGTCCACTGCTGTAACCCACAGCAAATACTGTTAAAATCCTTCCTTTAAAGTTAGAATGCCAAGCGACCCCCCCTCCGACCCTCACCCACTGTGTTGTTGTCGGGTTTACGGCTGGTAAGCTATGCTAATTTAACTGTTTATGTAGCTTCACTCATTCACCTGCAGACACAGACGGCTATCAGAATGGTCACACGTCTTCTTAGAGGACGTTCCAGGTGAACACGCGCGGTGAGTTACAGCCAGCGAGGAGTCACGCAGTTTTTGCGTGCATGTCTGTGCTCGTGGACATTTGTGAGCAGAAACACTTATTATTAAATTATGCACTTACACTCAGAGTTAGAAATGAAATATTTGTATTAGAGGGAAGGAGTATAACAAACTATAAATGAAGCTAATTTGCACATTTTATTCTGCTTTTCTAATCAAAAAATTGTTAATGCAAGAAAAATATCCAAATATTAACAGGAAAATCTCAAACCAAACTCTTACCACCCCTCTGTAAAATCAATATTTAATATCAATGACTTACATGAAATACAGTTAAGTAATAAAATGAAAGAAAACAAGTGAGCACTACTGCATATAAACCCGACTAGATACATACACATATACACTTGTGCTAACAATTCAAGAAACATTTGGTATATTTTATATCCCCCCTCTGTCCTTTTTTCCGGATCCTTGTAGTACTTTGGTAGTAGTATTGTGGTCTTAGGAGCTGATGTGTCAGTGGAAATGAAAACAGCTAAACTGTGACAGCAAAATGTTAAGAATGCATATTCTCATCCAAGGTGGCATGCTGTGGCTTTTACAGAAATGCAAGCGGAGATGACCACCTCAATTTTTAGAAGCACTCCTTTAATAAAAGTAGCAATGAAACCACCTTACTACACATGAATCTGTATTATTGGCAAATTGCTCTTAAAGTATCAAGAGTATTCTGCAGAACACATTGTTCCCCATCGGTGTTATACGCTTATAAGGTTGGTCTGAATTTAAATGCTTCATATGCTGTTTGAGCTACAGCAGGGGTCCCCAATCCCAGTCCGCGAGGGCTGGTTTCCTGCAGGTTTTAGATGTGTCCTTGATGCACCACAGCTGATTTAAATGGATAAATTACCTTCTCAACACGTCTTGAAGTTCTCCAGAGGCCTGGTAACAAACTAATCATGTGATTCAGGTGTGTTGACCCAGGGTGAGATCTAGAGCGATACGCGTTTTCACGTCAAAAAGTCGTCATAAACAAGTCTCCAATAATACCAGAAAAAGTCGCCAGATTTGTCGCTAGGGAGTCTGAAAACTCGCTAAATATAGCGACAAAGTCGCTACGTTGGCAGCACTGCTACCGAGGAGCCTCGCGGAGTGATACGTACTGTGCTTCAACGTAATATTACCGTATTGTGTGTGTATAAGGACCATAAATGGCACCTGTTAAGAGACACGGTTATGAAGCGGATTTCAAACTCCAGGCTGTCAGTCACGAACTTGGAAAGAGAGCAGCTGTGAAATCTGTCTTTGTTATTATGCTCAGCGTCTTTTAGTTTACATTTTGACTGCACAATTGTGAGCTCTTTGTTATGCACAAGAACAACATCGTTTTCTTTTATTTATGGAGCATTATTATTTAATGAATGCTCATATCTGGTCTGGAGTGTGGGGCCTTCCTGCTGCTGCGGAGTCGGGGCGGTCTGCCTCCTCCCACCGCAGGGAAAAGGGTAACACCACCTGGGTCTGGGTGCAGTTCCCCCCTCCAGGGGCAAGGGTACCTAGACCCGGTTTGTAGAGTACGATTGGGGAGTGTGATCGTGTGTACAGCGTCTCTTTATGTCTGTCTCCACGTTGGTTGAGTGTGGAGTAAGTGCATATGAGAGCATGAGGGTGGGAATGGATGTTTGTGTCTGTGTGTGCCTGTATGTCTGTGTCTATATGTCAGGTTGGGTGTCAGGCGCCACCTCTCTGGGGACATCTCAGGCCCTCCAAGGTTTGGAGGCCTATCTCCCCCTACCACCACTTCCCCTGCCAGTGGCAGACGCCCTCAGACATCGGTGCGTTGGTGGTTCTTTGTGTCCGGGGATGGGCGTCCAGGTACACACCGGCTCACTCCTTGGCGGCCGCTTATCGGGGCCTGGAGCCTGGGGCTCGCTCGGGCCACTTCGGAGGTGGGGTGCCCCCGGCCTCTCGGCCTGGGGCTCGGTCACTCAGCCACGGCTGGCTGCCGGCGGAGCTCACGAGTGCGTCACTGCAACTCCCCCTGGCTTCTGCTCCGCGGCTGCTGAGTGAGCCCTCATCTGGGACTCTCCTCAGCTCTTTCTGGGACAGTGGCGCGGCTGCCCCTCTGTTGGTCTTCCTTGGTCTGTTGTGTTCGGGGGGCCTCTGGATGTCTGGAGTTTTGATCTCCTCCATACCTGCTTCATGCCCTGGAGGACGGGGCTGTGGCCCCCCCCACACCCTCTAGCAGATTATTACATGAAGGAACCTTTTAAAAAACAAAAAACAAGCGCGTCCATGCTCACAGGTGTACACACAGGTGATCACACCCACAAACTACACCCTTTTTGGCTCCTACCTCAAAGCACACTGTGTTCTGTTGATCTTATGTGCTGCACAATAATGTTTAATATTTAGTATTTACTGTCATATTCCCATATATCATTGTGATGCTGTTTATTCTATTACTCTTGTTCTCTTCTGCTTGTTTTCTTTTTTCTTTCTCAGCAGGTGATCCAGGTGATTGATATATGCTTTTTTTTTTTCTCTGCCCGTTCTGTTGGTTTTTGTCTTTTGCCCTTCTCCCCCGTCCCTCTTCTCAGCTGTTTCTCTTTCCCTCTTTCTTTCTCCCCTTCTTTCCCCCAGTCAAGTCTGTCCCGTATTCAGCAAGTGAAAATAAAATAAACAATAAAAGGTGAATCAAATGGACCATTACGGCAAGGCTGGGATGGTCAATTTGGTAAAGTAAATCCGTTGGGCATCTTTCTTTGCCTTTAGACAACAATTCTGATGCAAAAGAGCCAAACGGGACAGGAAAAAATAAATAAATAAATAAATAAATGCTCATAATTTATTTTTGAGTAGTTTTTTTCATGTACATCTATGCTGTATGTTAATACAAGTGCACATGTGACATCTGGGACACAGCTTTGACTAAGAACTCTCTTTTTGTTCTTACCTTATGGCTTTAAAAAAATATCGAGATATGAATTTTGGGTCATATCGCCCAGCCCTAGTACTAGCACCTCAAATAGTACCATATAGTACTGCTCCTATTCGTTGTTTTGGCTATAACTGATAATATTAAAAGGAGCGGGGGGCCACACTGACATCATAAACCGCACAGCTTTTGACTTTAGTTTACACATTTATCATTTTAAATTTTTTACATTGATGTACTTTTTTAACAATATAAAAATATTATATATACCCACACATAAACTGACACCACTGATGGGCTATGCTATAGGCATGCTTCAAAGCGACTAAATACTGTCATGTCACAGGACGCACATCATTACAAAGCACTCTAAAACCCTTAAATAGGGGTGCTGCTACCAGGCACTATCATTCAGTTGAGTCCATGCATCGGAACCAGACACACGAGGTAAGAGAAAACACTAAAATGTATTCAGATGACATTAACACAGCCACTGTGGGTCCCCTCATAGATGGCTTTTTTGATCAACTAAACATGTCGCAGGTGCGATCCATGCTGGTTGGTCGCCCAGATGACTGCACTGTCCAGCTAATGTGTCACATGTCACATGTCAATATAATAAGATGATATAAAAACTAATTATAGGATTAAGGATTTATATTTACATGCTAGTGGCTAGCCATTTGCACATGCCTTTGCATGTAGCACACTGGCATATGCAGAAATATGACAAAACAAAGTTATGAGCTGTATGTTATACTCAATGTAACATACAGCTCATAACTTTGTGCTGCAGGCCAGACAACCAAAGTTGTCTGGCCTGCAGCACATTTCTGCTTTTATGGAACTTTTGACAAACAGCAAATTGTAACAGAGTGTGTCTTCACTAAACACTCAGTGGATAAATATGACGCCTTCCTGCACACAATAGTAGATACTCTTTGCATGCAGGTGAAGGAGCTGGAGCTGGAGCTGGACTCTGAACAAAAGCGGCACGCTGAGACAGTGAAGACGCTGCGGAAGAACGAGCGTCGGCTGAAGGAACTGCTGTTCCAGTCGGAGGAGGACCAGAAGAACCAGCAGAGGATGCAGGAGCTGGTGGAGAGGCTGCAAAACAAGATGAAGGCCTACAAGAGACAAGTAGAGGAGGCCGTACATCACCTCATCCTCTTACTCTGAACACGTTTCCAAGCATGGTGTTTGTGGGCTTTAACTCACACTGCTGTCACTTCAGGAGGAACAAGCTAACATGAACCTGGCAAAGTACAGGAAGACCGTGCACGAGCTGGATGATGCCAAAGAGAGGGCGGACATTGCTGAATCAGCGCTCACCAAGATTAGGACCAAGAACAGAGGAAGCTTCGGCAAGGGATACTCCTCCGTAAGTATTCTCTGGAACAGTATATTATCAGGTGTATTACGCGGTTTATTAAATAATAACTCCATGTTAGCCTCTTCTACTAAGTACTTGTTCTGACTCTAAGGCCTGTGTCTGTTCTAACAGGGTTACAGCACTCCCAGGCCGAGTCCGGTCACCCAGTTCAGTGGGCTCGGAAGGCGGAGGAGAGAAGATCCTCAACGATGACGAGGAGTCAGTCAGCTCCCTCATCCCAGCCTATCTCAACTCCCTCAAGAAGCTCATGATTGATTAGGAGCATGGCTTCAATTTCACCATCATCCCCCAGAAGTGAAGCATGTTACAGTATGAAGTTTGAAACATCCAAAAGGTTCCATGGGTGGAACCTGACTTTTTTTTGTGTATGCTGTACATTCCTGTTGAGTTTTCTACAATGTACTTGTGGCTTCCTCTCTGAGTGAAAGCTCATAGCCCTGACACATTCCAGCTTTATATCCCCTTTTTATCCATTTATACTGTAACATTTGTATGTAAAAACTAATAAATGTATTTCTAAGTGTTCCAGATTTCCAAATATCTAAAGAACAATCCTCAGGCTGATTCTCAGTCTGGAACACACCATTTTATATGAGATATTGTATTTGTTTAATACATAAAAAGCCAGACAAGACAAAGCATCAATAGTTACAAAATAAAGCTGGCACCCAGAAACTGCAGTTCCTCTAATGGCCACACGAGGCTGTTCAAAAAGCAAGTCAATCCACTACAGACTTCCAAATCAAAATGTGCAACTTTACTGTACTGACATATATACGGGGTGGCTGAGGCTATTCCAGATATTTGTGCTTTAGCAGATATCCTTCTCTTTCTGTAAACATGCAGAGTTTATGGATGCAGCTTGTGGATGGGGCTATGTGAAAAAGTAACTGCCCCTCAAACATAGTAACTGGTTTGAGGGGCAGTTACTTGGGATGGAGCATTTTTCATACATTTCCAGGAAGGATGTTGTTCCTCTTAGTAAATAAGCTCATTATTTAAAATCTGCATTTTGTATTTATTCCGGCTCTCTTTTTCCGATGTGACCATCAGGAAACTACTGTTGGCAAGGCAAGGCAAGTTTATTTGTATAGCACAATTCAACAATGAGGTGATTCAAAGTGCTTTACAGAGACATTAGAAACAAAAACAAATAAAAAGCATGTAGTCAATGTAGTCAAGATTTCCTACATTTAAGCAAATGCATGACAACCTTTAAGATAAATAAGGTTCAAACTGGCTGCAGTATTTATTAAACCATACATGCGAGAGGCTACAGGGAAGTTTTTGAGTCCGTACATAAGTGGCGACTTAAATACAAAGCACTTTTTTTCATGATTAGTTTTTGCCTTATAAATGACTTCAGTCACTATCATAAAGTGCTGCTGGGGTGCTGTCAGCACATGGAGTAGTTTAGGCCATTAATGTCAGTGTATTTTCAGATTTCAAATGTATCTGTCTGAACTTTTCACTGACTAAACCTGTAACAAGACCTGACCAAATATGCTGTTGAATGTGAATATGTTTTTTTAAGGAAATAAAAGACCTTTTTTTCCCATTAACTCTGTTTTCTTGCTTTTTTTCTTCATTTTTTGGAAACAAACAAACCACAAAGCAACGCATTGAGACATGAAATACGTATTTCCATTTTATTTATGAAAAATGACAACTTTTAGCTGTTAATGTACAAAAACATCTCATTTGTCTCTTTGTAGTAGTCAAGCAGTACTAAGCAGTAATACTGGAAAAGAACATTTGGTATGGCATTTAGCTTCTGCAGTACAGTCACCAAATCCAACTGACGCAAATGATACATATTCCAAAACTATCACCACCGAAGCACTTCAACCTTACAGTACCATCTAAATGCAAAACATGTTGCAGCAGCACAGAGACTTTGAAGCTCAAGGGAGAGCCTTTTTTAGATACCTGCAGATAAGAGAATATATCAGGAAATACGTACAGGGCTTTGAGAGTCTCAGCATTTCCGGTTTCGACAAGTGTCTCCATCTCCAACTCCATCACATCTGATCTTAAGTTCAATTCACAAACCAGAAACAAATCATATAAATAATATATATGTAGTGGCACACGTGGGTATCTGAAGTCATTTCCGGTGCTGTGCTTAAAAAAACGTGAGCTCCACCGTGAGAAAAACGCGTTATTTTCATCTGCATTTCAAAGAGCTGAACAGCTGCGCTGAATGACAGAAATGACAAAGTATTTTAAAAATCCACACGGCTGAAAACTTTCACGTATAGCTCGCTTTAACGTGACCACTCTGCTAGCCGAGTGAAGCTACACGCACATTTACGTTCCCGTCGCTTACCCGCCATCACGGACAGCCTGGTGACAGCACAAACTATAACGGAAGGGTTTTAAAAGTATTCCGTGTCGGTGACAGCAGTGGACGTGCAGGCTCCACGTGATCTCTCCCCGCGTTTCACATCCACGCGGCTAGCGCCGGTGCGTTTGTGTGACGCTGTTGCTAGGCATTCTTTTTAGAAGTGGGCGGGGCTTATAGGCATACTTCAAAGCAACTAAATACTGTCACGTCACAGGACGCACATCATTACAAAGACCTCGAGAACCCATAAATAGGGGTGCTGCTACAGGTACTGTCATTCAGTTGAGTCCATGCATCGGAACCAGACACACGAAGTAAGAGAAAACACTAACACGAAAATGTATTCAGATGACATTAACGCAGCCACTGTGGGTACCCTCGTAGATGGCTTTTTTCATAACCTAAACATGTCGCAGGTGCGATCCATGCTGGCTGGTCGCCCAGATGACTGCACTGTCCAGCTAATGTCTCACATGGCTGCTCAGATGGTGCAGCTCTGCCCGGAGTCAGATCACGGAGCCAGAGAAGGCTTCATAAAAGAACTGATCCAGGTGTTGTTAGGGAGATTTGCACACTGCACGTGCACCCAGTCAGGCAGCCAGCAGGACAATCAGCAGGTCCCACAGACAGAACAACCAGAGAAAAATCTGGAGTCCTCGCTGTCTGTGGAACCTTCACAAATGGCAAACACAGAAGCCTCAGAGGCTGAAAAAGCAGCCGTGGCTTCTGAGGAGCAGAAACCCTCTGCGTCACCTCGAGGTGAAGCAGAGAGAAAAGGGCTCATAAGCGCGGTCCTTCAGGCTGTCCTTTCCCAGGCTGCAAAAAAATCCACAGCCTGCCCATCAGACTCCCTCCACCAGCGCCTTTTAGATCAAATCTGCTCTGAAATAAAAACAGCAGATTTGACTTTATCACCAAAGGCCCTACAAGATCTTGCAAAGGTCATTTTCAAAGACTTTTGCAAGGAAGCGCTCTCCAACCCAAAGCACACCTTAACTCTATTGAAATTAGGAGAGCCAACAGTTGACAAACTTTTCATCTCCATCTTCAAGAAACACTTTGTAGTGTCCACACAGAAACTTGAGCCAGAGTCTTCTGAAATCAAAGCTCAGAAGCAGCTTTCAGTTGAAGTCTGTGTGGAAGAACTTGTCAGGCGTGCTTTTAAAAAGGCACGTGTTCTGTATACAGATGACACAGTTTCTGAAATTACAAACCGTTTGTTGAAGAAAATCTGGGCTGATGTCCAACATATCGATTTTCAGCCCTCCTCAAAGTCCTTCAGAACCTTACACAAGGTCATTTACAAATCTCTCCTTAAAGAGTATAAGGACCCCGAGTGTGTCACGATTCTCTTTCATCTCGACCATGAAGTAGGTGAGCAAAGAATCATCGAAACCTTTAAAGAACATCTGATGTCGGCAGCGGCGCCAGCAGGTCGCATCAGAAGGTTCTTCTCATTAATAGGTCGGAGGTTAGCCATCACCCGCAGAGAGTCGCGGGTGTTTCCCCTTTAAAAACAACAATTTGACATTGACTAGCTGGCATCAAAGTGACTCTTAAATTGGCTAACAACAAACAATTCAAACAAGCCAATTTATTTAACATCCAATCGAGTCATTTTAAACACCCCTGGACCGGTTGCGGCAGATGACCGTCCCTCACTGAGCCTGGTTCTGCCGGAAGTTTCTCCCCGTTAAAAGGGAGTTTTTCTTCCCCACTGTCGCCAAGTGCTTGCTCAGAGGGAATTGTCCGATTATTGGGGTCTTGTTTCTAGTCAGTAAATTACTGACTAGAACACTCTAAATTATTGAACAAAAATCAGAAAATCTAATAAAATTCTAAAAGAAAAATCACACTCTGATTTCTGCTTGTTTTCACTGTCTGTTGGACAAATGTGTGTGTGTGTGTGTGTGTGTGTGTGTGTGTGTGTGTGTGTGTGTGTGTGTGTGTGTGTGTATACAGCTTTGACTGAACGTGTGTTGAGTAGTTGTCATTCAATCCAAACTGTTTAGGTAGAAAATGCCGAGAACATCCTGTTGTGATATTTATTAGTGAGATTTCATCCATACAAAGTCGTACATTTACAAGAAAACATACATACAGAGGTGCGCACAAGTGGAACAAACCGTCAACAGAATACATGAGATACACTTTCCTGTTTCAGCAGCCAAAACATTAAGCACAAAATTAATAGAAATAACTTCATTTAATAAAATGGATTGGAATGAGGTCTTTACAAAAAACAAAAGGATATAAGTTTTAAGCTCAGGGGCCAGTCTGTGGAACAAGAAATCCCCGAAAAGAGAAAACATCACACACAGTCTGAAGAAGCTGTGACCGCCGAGGAACAGAAACCTTCTGTGTCACCTCAAGTTTGGAGAAAGCACAAGAACAGACACAGTCGTTCACTCTGCTGCAGCTTAAAACATTAAAATGTATTCGGACAATATTAACGCAGCCACTGTGGGTCCCCTCATAGATGGCTTTTTTGATCAACTAAACATGTCGCGGGTGCAATCCATGCTGGCTGGTCGCCCAGATGACTGCACTGTCCAGCTAATGTGTCACATGGCTGCTCAGATGGTGCAGCTCTGCGCGGACTCTGCCACAGCAGTACTGCTGAAAAACTGTATCCCACAAGAGCGATGCATCCACAGCCTCTTCAGAGAACTGGAGGGGCGCATCGGCTCGATTGCTTCCTCTCTCACCCCGGAGTCAGATCACGGAGCCAGAGAAGGCTTCATAAAAGAACTGATCCAGGTGTTGTTAGGGAGATCTACAGTAATGTATTATATTCTAAAATGATGCTAAATGATAAGAATGAAGGTGTTGGCAAAACAGCTGGTTAAACTATCTTCAGCTAAAAACCTTCTGCTAAAGTAGACAGTGAATAATTTTTTTTGTAAATGTGTTTTTATATTTATATATATTAATTATTATATTGATGAATTAATTCATTACTGCTATTGTTTGTATTGGCAAAATTTAGTAGATTACAGGTGGAGGTGGTCAACAAGTACCTCGGGCTGTGGGTGGACAACAAACTGGACTGGTCATGCAACACAGAGCACCTGTATAAAAAAGCCCAAAGCCGACTGTACTTCCTCAGGAGGCTGAGGTCTTTTAACATCTGCAGGAAGCTCCTGAGGATGTTTTACCAGTCAGTGGTTGCTGGAGTACTTTTCTATGCTGTGGTGTGCTGGGGGAGCAGCACAGCAAAGAAGGACTCATGCAGGCTGGAGAAACTGATCAGGAAGGCTGGCTCTGTGGTCGGCATGAAGCTGGACACTCTGGTGACAGTGGCAGAGAAAAGGACACTAAAGAAACTGCTGGACATTATGGACAATGCTGGGCATCCTCTGCACACGGCCATTAACAACCAGAAGAGTCTGTTCAGTGACAGGTTGCTTCTCCCAAATATATATATATATAATATTCTGTAACTCTGTAACTTCTGTCGGTGCTGTGCTTTTTTGGAAACCGAATTTCCCCGAGGAACCCACCCGAGGGATTCATAAAGTTTTATCTTATCTTACCAATATATGTGGACAGCCCGTTCTCATTCCCGACGTGTAACATACCGACCATTAGTCGCGCTCCAAGGTGTCCCACAGACACGTGAAAGGTAACCTTCCGCATCCATTTGATACGCGCCGGATTGTGGATGATATCCAATAGAATGACGCTCCCGGTGTAATACACGTTCCAGCTGTGTATTCCAGCCATAACCCTAACCTTAATCCTAACCCGTATCATAACCGAATCGTGTTAGATAGTGTTTTCCAAAGCAATTACAGTAAAATAAACATACACGTGTAGATTGATTGGAAATGGTTCTCATGTTTCCTCATTTTTCCGAACAAGTAACACAGGGACATGTTGGGTGGCCAAAAGCGTAACATACTGACGATTTGTCACCTAGTGTAACATTTTACACTTTGAGAGTGAGAACGTGTTGATGTGGATTCTTAATATGAAATTATAGTTTACATACAAATAATCCTTACAGTCTGAAAATTACAGCACAAATATCCTGTCACATTTGATCTCTGTGAGGTCAGAGGTCAAATTTACAAATTAGTACCTCTTATCTGTGACCTACTCCTACATAAGGTTTGTGTAATCAGAGTAAAACGTCTGTGCAATGTTTTAATACAATAGTTGCTACTAAAATCTTTGATTTGAAAGGAATGACAAACAAACACGTTCAGTCTAAGCTGAAAATGTATACATTTGTGTGACAATGAAAACACGCAGAATTCAAAATATAATCTTTTTTGGATCTTTTTATTGATGAAAAATACATTTAGAGTGCCCAATACGATAAGTTGTGTATTAGATGGCACAAAACAAAACCCCAATAATTTGACAATTCCCTCTGAGCAAGCACTAGGCGACGGTGGGGAGTAAAAACTTCCTTTTAACAGGGAGAAAACTCCGGCAGAACCAGGCTCAGTGAGGAACGGCCATCTGCCTCGACCGGTCAAGGGTTTTTAAAATGACTCGATTAGATGTTAAATAAATTGAAACTGAAAATGCTACGTCCAGATGAACAGAATCTACTTTTAGGGTCTTACATAACAGTAACCAAGTATTTTCTGCCTGCGATCCATACAGCATGACCCGCACAGAGAAAGAAGCTTGTCATGAAATGTTCACTTTCCAATACAGTGATGGCATGCTCCTTGAAAACCTTTACAATTATATCATCTGCATATTCATGGTCTAATTCCATGAATGTCAGTATGACATCTGGCTCTTTCCATTTCTGTATTAAAGAGCTGTAAACCATATCACTGATGAACATCACATTATCAACTTTGATCTTTTTAAGTCTAGGCCAGAGTTTTATGAACAGCCGTTGGGTGATGGCATCAACTTTTTCAGTAGAGGAAGGTGAACTGGCATTGTTAATGACACGCGTCACCACCTTCTTGATACAGGCTTCCACAGATAACCTGTAATTTTCAGCCTCTTCAGCATCACACAGGGCTGGATTCTGCATAGTGTCGATCAGGTGATTTTTAATGATATCGACCGTCAGTTTTCTCAACACTGGGTCCTCGTCGTTCAGTAACATCAGTAAATGTTTTTCTTTACAGAATGTTTTCTGACGTAGCTCTTGGTAAATGGATCATCATGGCCTTGCCATATTGGTCCATTTGATTGACCTTTATTATAATTACAACACGTGTTTTAACAGGTACCTGTGGAGTTTTTTAGAAGGTCTGTAGTGCGAATTATTTTCAACACGTGTGAGCACAGCATCAATGAGTGCGCTCACATGTTCCTCTTCATCATCATCATAATCGCTGACACTAATGCCAGATGATGATTTTTTCCTCCACTATTGGAAATATATTACTTTTAAATTCTTCTAAACGTGTTTCAGACATGGCTTTAGTTTCTTTGTCCTCGTCATCCTCGGCTCTAACGCACCACGAGAAGAACCTTGCCAGCAGGTTTTTACCGAAGTGGTGATCTTCAAATATGGAAATGATCACCTCTAGGTACGGCTGACCTACGGCTAGCGCAATGATCACGAGATCAGGGCTAATGTCCAGCCGCTTTGATGTCTTTAAAAATCACCTTTTCAAGTTTTTTAATCCCCCTGTGTGTGATTTTGAGAGGCTTTTGCTCAACTTGTGACCACAGAGCTGTGAAGAGGCGCTGCTGAATCATGTCAGATGGCGACACCTTTGCGTCTTTGGAGGCACGTGAAAAATCTTAATTGCCCATTGTTTTTGGAAAAAATCTAAATTGCCCATAGGTATGAGTGAATGTGAGTACGAATGTTTAGCCCTGTGACAGACTAGCGACCTGTCCAGGGCGTACCCTGCCTCTCGCCCTGAGATAGCTGCCATAGGCTCCAGCACCCCCTGCGACCCTGAAAAGGAAAAGCGGAAGTTAGGGGTGGGCAACTCCAGGCCTCGAGGGCCGGTGTCCCTGCAGGTTTTAGATGTGTCCTTGAACCAACACAGCTGATATAAATGGCTAAATTAGCTCCTGAAAATGTCCTGAAGTTCTCCAGAGGCCTGGTAACGAACTAATCATGCGATTCAGGTGTGTTGACCCAAGGCGAGATCTAAAACCTGCAGGACACCGGCCCTCGGGGCCTGGATTTGCCCACCCCTGGCGTAAGTGAATCGATGGATAGATACATACACATATACACTGTGCTAACAATTCAAGAAACATTTGGAATATTTTATATCCCTCCCCTCTTTGTCCCTTTTCCCTATGTCCTTGTAGTACTTCTATTTTGTGCCCACAGAGCTGTGAAGAGGCGCTGTTTAATCTGCAACAGCATCCTGCCATGCGATTGAATTCGTCCCTAACCTTTGGGAACCCTCACATAAATTTTATCGAATGGAAAAAGGTTAGCTTTCATCCTCCAGCTTCACTGTGTTTATGTTATGCTAACATAGCTGTATCGCTAGTGATCTCGTAGTACATCATTATGTACCAGCTAGTCCAACCTCAGTAACCCTAAAAAAAAAAAAAAAAAAAAAGTCACTGCTGTTTAGTTTTCTGTCTTCATTTATGTTGGAAGTGATAGCAGAGCTGTACGTTTAAATTTTTTCAAAACGTCTCTCAGTCAGAACATTATATATTATGTTTAGGTGGCCCTTTCGAGATTTTTTTTCATTGATGTGCAGATCTTTGATTGTGTCGTCAGACAACAGGTGTTTCTTCAAAGATACCTGTGGAGTTTTTTTTAGAAGGTTTGTAGTGCGATTTCTTTGTAGCCCGTGTGAGCACAGCATCAACACTGTAAAATTAATAAATACAAAAATAAAAAATTGTTGCGAAAACTTAAACTCAAGGCAACCCACTGCATTTAGATTTTTAGGTTCTGATGGATAACTTAGTTGAAGCAACTTTTCTCCTAAACTTGAAACCTAACATTTTGTTTTAAAAACGCATTTAGTGTTGTTGCTAAAAAAAAAAAAAATTTTTTTATATCAATTTGGGAACTTCAGGTTCATGCACAAGTTTTGCAAACAAAGTTATATGGTACTATTTACCTAAAAATGCAGCCAAGGCCTCAGGCATTTTTTATACAACCATCTAAATCTATTTACAGAACAATCAGGTGTTCTGCAGCAAATAAGAAGGCACACAAATTATTTGTGCCGGTCCAAAAAAAAGAAAAAAAAAAGAAAAAAAAAGTTTGTGTTCAGTATAAGACAGAAGAGAACAGCACAGGCCTAAACCCTGCAGGTCTGACAACAGGAGGTGTATCAGTCCTGTTTTCCCTGTGGGAACAGCGTTTACACTAGAATCTGCTTTTGATGGCTTTTTTGGAGCAAATGTGACATTCAGCAGTATAACTGACACAATACAAAACAATAACTACACTACACACTAACTCTAGCCTCCAAAAACGCTAAACATCACTAATGTCTCACATATGAAAACTTGCGCTCTCTTTCTTTTGCTCGCCGCTTTCCTTCGCGGGTGTCACTCCTAAAACTGCACCTTCTCCCTAAACAACCAAGTGCCGCATGTTGCCATATCATTTTTTTGATTGGCTGACATGGTAAATTCTAACACCAATCCGGTTGTTCAGTCTGACGTCACTAGCCGTGTCTGGACCTAAACTCCGCTGCAGGTTCACATATCAAACGATCACTATGGCATTACTGAGAGTTGAAAAACTGTCTAAAGTCTTTCATCTTTAATAAAATGATCAGCGTTCTGTTCTACCAGGTGTAACAATTGAGTTTAACATCCAGGCACCCATGAAAACGGAATTTATGACATTTAACGGAGTTAGAAGCTAGCAAGCTAACTCCCTGCTAACTTCTATCTAAATACAATATAGCATGTCCTGACTGCTGGGTTTTGGAAACAAATTAAACCCTACAGCTGTTATCACTTCCAGCATAAATGAAGACAGGAAACTAAACAGCAGTGACGTTTGTAGGGTTACTGAAGTTGGGCTAGCTGGTATATAATGATGTGCTACGTGACCGCTAGCGACACAGCTATGTTAGCATAATATAAACAAGCTAACTTTTTTTTCCCCACTCGATAAAGTTAACATGAGTGTTCTCGGTGGAGGACTCCACCACCCCGTTCACACAGAAACTAAACCACATTTTTTTGGCTAAATATGATTTGAACAAATTAAACAACATGGCAGCGGGGGCCCCCGAAATTATTTATTTATTTAAGAATAAAAAATAAAAGGGGGGGGGGGGGGGGGGTTGCCGCTGTTGGTCGTCAGCCATGAGCGAGCTAGCTTATTTTGTCGGGTTTCTTTCGTTCGGTGGTATGGCGAACACCCCCTACATGAAATACACGTAGGGGGTGTCGCGGAGGCTTGTCAGACATGAGCGCGCCTGTTTGGAAGGGATGCTTGTCGGATTTACATTATTTTGTGACATGGCGATTTTTATACGAAAACTTTAAAGCACTATTTCATGATGGAAAACATTAAAGTTGCTCACGAGGGCATTCAAGCAGCACGATTGAGTAAAACAGTCTAGGGGGGATCTTAAATGAGGTAGTAAACACATATAAATACACATTAAAAGAAACAGTACTTGCCTTCAGAAAGTTGAGATGAACACCTTAGCTGCATCCAGCTCCTGGCGTAAAAAGCCTCGTGTTCGCATTAAGGCAGACGGCCAGGTGGCTTTCAGTCCTTGCAAAAGTGCATTGTAGACCCCGTAGTATCCAAAAATATGACATGCGCATGCGTGCTCAGGCACAGAAAGGCGCCAACAGCTTCAACTCATGTAAAACTTGAATTCATTCATTTTGCCAGCAATAAAGTTAATCTGAGACCAACCTTTGCTCCAAAACGTTAAAGGATTAGTTGAAACCCTTAATGTATTTGAGTTTATGGGGCAACTCAGCTTTTATTGTTGAATTGTGAAAGAAATGACTGTAAGCAAGTTTGATTTTTCACACTGAATGAGTGTGCTGACACTAATGCCAGATGATGATTTTTTCTCCAGTATTGGAAATATATTACTTTTAAATTCTTCTAAACGTGTTTCAGAAATTGCTTTAGCTTCTGCGTCTTCATCATCCTCGGCTCTAACGCACCATGAAAAGAACCTTGCCAGTAGGCTTTTTTTACGGAAGAGGTGATCTTCAAATATGGAAATGATCACTTCTAGGTATGGCTGACCTACGGCTAGCGCAATGATCACGAGATCAGAGTTGATGTCCAGCCGCTTTGTGATGTCTTTAAAAATCACCTTTTCAAGTTTTATTAACCCTGTTTGTGTAACTTTTAGAATTTTCTGTTCAACCTGAGCCCACAGAGCTGTGAAGAGGCGCTGCTGAATCATGTCAGATGGCAACACCTTTGCCTCTTTTGAGGCACGTGCAATAACAGCATTTATTAGCTCTTTAAACAAGCAGAAATTATATGTGTGTGTATATATATATATATATATATATACATATATATATATATATATATACTCTTGGCATTCTTAAAGTTTGGTTGAAGAAAGTAACGTATATAGTATTGTTAGCAAAATGCATTGTACTCCTAGAGTAATGTGATGACTGGTTATTTTGAAAGCAGGATTTTTAAAATGAAGTTGTTAATCCAGCTGCTAATCCAAATGGCAATCCTTGAGCTAATAATTTTTAAAAAGCATTTTGAAAATCAGTTTAATAATCCTCTACGAAATAGCGTGTCCCTGAGGCAACAAACCACATTTTCATGCCTCACACTGACCCTTCAAAAAAAAAAAACAACTGTTTTTCAAATAATGAAGTTTTTTAAAAGACATTTTGAAAATCTATAAAAATCATGGCATCAACTTTTTCAAAACAGGAAAGTGAACTGGCATTTTCGGTCACCACCTTCTTGATACAGGCTTCCACAGATAACCTGTAATTTTCAGCCTCTTCAGCATCACACAGGGCTGGATTCTGCATAGTGTCGATCAGGTGATTTTTAATGATATCGACCGTCAGTTTTCTCAACACTCGGTCCTTGTCGTTCAGTAACATCAGTAAATGTTTTTCTTTACAGAATGTTTTCTGACGTAGCTCTTTGTAAATGGCCCTTTCGAGATCTTTCAGGGTTTTTTTCATGGATGTGCAGATCTTTGATTGTGTCGTCAGACAACACGTGTTTTAAAAGATACCTGTGGAGTTTTTTTAGAAGGTTTGTAGTGCGATTTCTTTGCAGCCCGTGTGAGCACAGCATCAATGAGTGTGCTGACACTAATGCCAGATGATGATTTTTTTCTCCAGTATTGGAAATATATTACTTTTAAATTCGTCTAAACGTGTTTCAGAAACCGCTTTAGCCTCTGCGTCTTCATCATCCTCGGCTCTAACGCACCACGAGAAGAACCTTGGCAGTAGATTTCTTTTTTTTAGGGAAGAGGTGATCTTCAAATATGGAAATGATCATCTCTAGGTACGGCTGACCTACGGCTAGCGCAATGATCACGAGATCCAAAGTCGTATTAAAACAATTTTTGACAGATTTTTGAGCACCGTGTAGCACATAAAATCGGTTCCAGGTCAATAAGCACAACCAGAATTCATACATAAGGCGCACTGTCAGTTTTTGAGAAAATTAAAGGATTTTGAGTGCGCCTTATGGTCTGAAAATTAGAGTACAAATAGAGGTCAGAGGTCAAATTTACAAATTAATACCTCTTATCTGTGACCTACTCCTACATAAGGTTTGTGTAATCAGAGTAAAACGCCTGTGCAATGTTTTAATACAATAGTTGCTACTAAAATCTTTGATTTGAAAGGAATGACAAACAAACACGTTCAGTCTAAGCTGAAAATGTATACATTTGTGTGACAATGAAAACACGCAGAATTCAAAATATAATCTTTTTTGGATCTTTTTATTGATGAAAAATACATTTAGAGTGCCCAATACGATAAGTTGTGTATTAGATGGCACAAAACAAAACCCCAATAATTTGACAATTCCCTCTGAGCAAGCACTAGGCGACGGTGGGGAGTAAAAACTTCCTTTTAACAGGGAGAAAACTCCGGCAGAACCAGGCTCAGTGAGGAACGGCCATCTGCCTCGACCGGTCAAGGGTTTTTAAAATGACTCGATTAGATGTTAAATAAATTGAAACTGAAAATGCTACGTCCAGATGAACAGAATCTACTTTTAGGGACTTACAAAACACTAACCAAGTATTTTCTGCCTGCGATCCATACAGCATGACCCGCACAGAGAAAGAAGCTTGTGATGAAATGTTCACTTTCCAATACAGTGATGGCATGCTCCTTGAAAACCTTTACAATTATATCATCTGCATATTCATGGTCTAATTCCATGAATGTCAGTATGACATCTGGCTCTTTCCATTTCTGTATTAAAGAGCTGTAAACCATATCACTGATGAACATCACATTATCAACTTTGATCTTTTTAAGTCTAGGCCAGAGTTTTATGAACAGCCGTTGGGTGATGGCATCAACTTTTTCAGTACAGCAAGGTGAACTGGCATTGTTAATGACACGCGTCACCACCTTCTTGATACAGGCTTCCACAGATAACCTGTAATTTTCAGCCTCTTCAGCATCACACAGGGCTGGATTCTGCATAGTGTCGATCAGGTGATTTTTAATGATATCGACCGTCAGTTTTCTCAACACTGGGTCCTCGTCGTTCAGTAACATCAGTAAATGTTTTTCTTTACAGAATGTTTTCTGACGTAGCTCTTGGTAAATGGCCCTGTCCAGATCTTTCAGTTTTTTTTCATGTATATGCAGATCTTTGATCCTGTTGTCAGACAACACGTGTTTTAACAGGTACCTGTGGAGTTTTTTAGAAGGTCTGTAGTGCGATTTATTTGCAGCTCGTGTGAGCACAGCATCAATGAGTGCGCTCACACATTCTTCTTCATCATCATCATAATCGCTGACAGTAATGCCAGATGATGATTTTTTCTCCACTATTGGAAATATATTACTTTTAAATTCTTCTAAAAGTGTTTGAGAAATGGCTTTAGTTTGTTCGTCCTCGTCATCCTCGGCTCTAACGCACCACGAGAAGAACCTTGCCAGTAGGCTTTTTTTACGGAAGAGGTGATCTTCAAATATGGAGATGATCACCTCTAGGTACGGCTGACCTACGGCTAGCGCAATGATCACGAGATCAGGGCTAATGTCCAGCCGCTTGGTGATGTCTTTAAAAATCCCCTTTTCAAGTTTTTTAATCCCCCTTTGTGTGATTTTGAGAGGCTTTTGCTCAACTTGTGCCCACAGAGCTGTGAAGAGGCGCTGCTGAATCATGTCAGACGGCGACACCTTTGCCTCTTTGGAGGCACGTGTAATAACAGCATTTATTAGCTCTTTAAAATCCTTCCTTTAAAGTTAGAATGCCAAGCGACCCCCCCTCCGACCCTCACCCACTGTGTTGTTGTCGGGTTTACGGCTGGTAAGCTATGCTAATTTAACTGTTTATGTAGCTTCACTCATTCACCTGCAGACACAGACGGCTATCAGAATGGTCACACGTCTTCTTAGAGGACGTTCCAGGTGAACACGCGCGGTGAGTTACAGCCAGCGAGGAGTCACGCAGTTTTTGCGTGCATGTCTGTGCTCGTGGACATTTGTGAGCAGAAACACTTATTATTAAATTATGCACTTACACTCAGAGTTAGAAATGAAATATTTGTATTAGAGGGAAGGAGTATAACAAACTATAAATGAAGCTAATTTGCACGTTTTTATTCTGCTTTTCTAATCAAAAAATTGTTAATGCAAGAAAAATATCCAAATATTAACAGGAAAATCTCAAACCAAACTCTTACCACCCCTCTGTAAAGTCAATATTTAATATCAATGACTTATATGAAATACAGTTAAGTAATAAAATGAAAGAAAACAAGTGAGCACTACTGCATATAAACCCGACTAGATACATACACATATACACTTGTGCTAACAATTCAAGAAACATTTGGTATATTTTATATCCCCCCTCTGTCCTTGTTTCCGGATCCTTGTAGTACTTTGGTAGTAGTATTGTGGTCTTAGGAGCTGATGTGTCAGTGGAAATGAAAACAGCTAAACTGTGACAGCAAAATGTTAAGAATACATATTCTTACCCAAGGTGGCATGCTGTGGCTTTTACAGAAATGCAAGCGGAGATGACCACCTCAATTTTTAGAAGCACTCCTTTAATAAAAGTAGCAATGAAACCACCTTACTACACATGAATCTGTATTATTGGCAAATTGCTCTTAAAGTATCAAGAGTATTCTGCAGAACACATTGTTCCCCATCGGTGTTATACGCTTATAAGGTTGGTCTGAATTGAAATGCTTCATATGCTGTTTGAGCTACAGCAGGGGTCCCCAATCCCAGTCCAAGAGGGCTGGTTTCCTGCAGGTTTTAGATGTGTCCTTGATCCACCACAGCTGATTTAAATGGATAAATTACCTTCTCAACACGTCTTGAAGTTCTCCAGAGGCCTGGTAACGAACTAATCATGTGATTCAGGTGTGTTGACCCAGGGTGAGATCTAGAGCGATACGCGTTTTCACGTCAAAAAGTCGTCATAAACAAGTCTCCAATAATACCAGAAAAAGTCGCCAGATTTGTCGCTAGGGAGTCTGAAAACTCACTAAATATAGCGACAAAGTCGCTACGTTGGCAACACTGCTACCGAGGAGCCTCGCGGAGTGATACGTACTGTGCTTCAACGTAATATTACCGTATTGTGTGTGTATAAGGACCATAAATGGCACCTGTTAAGAGACACGGTTATGAAGCGGATTTCAAACTCCAGGCTGTCAGTCACGAACTTGGAAAGAGAGCAGCTGTGAAATCTGTCTTTGTTATTATGCTCAGCGTCTTTTAGTTTACATTTTGACTGCACAATTGTGAGCTCTTTGTTATGCACAAGAACAACATCGTTTTCTTTTATTTATGGAGCATTATTATTTAATAAATGCTCATATCTGGTCTGGAGTGTGGGGCCTTCCTGCTGCTGCGGAGTCGGGGCGGTCTGCCTCCTCCCACCGCAGGGAAAAGGGTAACACCACCTGGGTCTGGGTGCAGTTCCCCCCTCCAGGGGCAAGGGTACCTAGACCCGGTTTGTAGAGTACGATTGGGGAGTGTGATCGTGTGTACAGCGTCTCTTTATGTCTGTCTCCACGTTGGTTGAGTGTGGAGTAAGTGCATATGAGAGCATGAGGGTGGGAATGGATGTTTGTGTCTGTGTGTGCCTGTATGTCTGTGTCTATATGTCAGGTTGGGTGTCAGGCGCCACCTCTCTGGGGACATCTCAGGCCCTCCAAGGTTTGGAGGCCTATCTCCCCCTACCACCACTTCCCCTGCCAGTGGCAGACGCCCTCAGACATCGGTGCGTTGGTGGTTCTTTGTGTCCGGGGATGGGCGTCCAGGTACACACCGGCTCACTCCTTGGCGGCCGCTTATCGGGGCCTGGAGCCTGGGGCTCGCTCGGGCCACTTCGGAGGTGGGGTGCCCCCGGCCTCTCGGCCTGGGGCTCGGTCACTCAGCCACGGCTGGCTGCCGGCGGAGCTCACGAGTGCGTCACTGCAACTCCCCCTGGCTTCTGCTCCGCGGCTGCTGAGTGAGCCCTCATCTGGGACTCTCCTCAGCTCTTTCCGGGACAGTGGCGCGGCTGCCCCTCTGTTGGTCTTCCTTGGTCTCTTGTGTTCTGGGGGCCTCTGGATGTCTGGAGTTTTGATCTCCTCCATACCTGCTTCATGCCCTGGAGGACGGGGCTGTGGCCCCCCCACACCCTCTAGCAGATTATTACATGAAGGAACCTTTTAAAAAACAAAAAACAAGCGCGTCCATGCTCACAGGTGTACACACGGGTGATCACACCCACAAACTACACCCTTTTTGGCTCCTACCTCAAAGCACACTGTGTTCTGTTGATCTTATGTGCTGCACAATAATGTTTAACATTTAGTATTTACTGTCATATTCCCATATATCATTGTGATGCTGTTTATTCTATTACTCTTGTTCTCTTCTGCTTGTTTTCTTTTTTCTTTCTCAGCAGGTGATCCAGGTGATTGATATATGCTTTTTTTTTTTTCTCTGCCCGTTCTGTTGGTTTTTGTCTTTTGCCCTTCTCCCCCGTCCCTCTTCTCAGCTGTTTCTCTTTCCCTCTTTCTTTCTCCCCTTCTTTCCCCCAGTCAAGTCTGTCCCGTATTCAGCAAGTGAAAATAAAATAAACAATAAAAGGTGAATCAAATGGACCATTACGGCAAGGCTGGGATGGTCAATTTGGTAAAGTAAATCCGTTGGGCATCTTTCTTTGCCTTTAGACAACAATTCTGATGCAAAAGAGCCAAACGGGACAGGAAAAAATAAATAAATAAATAAATAAATAAATGCTCATAATTTATTTTTGAGTAGTTTTTTTCATGTACATCTATGCTGTATGTTAATACAAGTGCACATGTGACATCTGGGACACAGCTTTGACTAAGAACTCTCTTTTTGTTCTTACCTTATGGCTTTAAAAAAATATCGAGATATATATCTTATATCGCCATCCAGCTAAAAAATATCGAGATATGAATTTTGGGTCATATCGCCCAGCCCTAGTACTAGCACCTCAAATAGTACCATATAGTACTGCTCCTATTCGTTGTTTTGGCTATAACTGATAATATTAAAAGGAGCGGGGGGCCACACTGACATCATAAACCGCACAGCTTTTGACTTTAGTTTACACATTTATCATTTTAAATTTTTTACATTGATGTACTTTTTTAACAATATAAAAATATTATATATACCCACACATAAACTGACACCACTGATGGGCTATGCTATAGGCATGCTTCAAAGCGACTAAATACTGTCATGTCACAGGACGCACATCATTACAAAGCACTCTAAAACCCTTAAATAGGGGTGCTGCTACCAGGCACTATCATTCAGTTGAGTCCATGCATTGGAACCAGACACACGAGGTAAGAGAAAACACTAAAATGTATTCAGATGACATTAACACAGCCACTGTGGGTCCCCTCATAGATGGCTTTTTTGATCAACTAAACATGTCGCAGGTGCGATCCATGCTGGTTGGTCGCCCAGATGACTGCACTGTCCAGCTAATGTGTCACATGTCAATATAATAAGATGATATAAAAACTAATTATAGGATTAAGGATTTATATTTACATGCTAGTGGCTAGCCATTTGCACATGCCTTTGCATGTAGCACACTGGCATATGCAGAAATATGACAAAACAAAGTTATGAGCTGTATGTTATACTCAATGTAACATACAGCTCATAACTTTGTGCTGCAGGCCAGACAACCAAAGTTGTCTGGCCTGCAGCACATTTCTGCTTTTATGGAACTTTTGACAAACAGCAAATTGTAACAGAGTGTGTCTTCACTAAACACTCAGTGGATAAATATGACGCCTTCCTGCACACAATAGTAGATACTCTTTGCATGCAGGTGAAGGAGCTGGAGCTGGAGCTGGACTCTGAACAAAAGCGGCACGCTGAGACAGTGAAGACGCTGCGGAAGAACGAGCGTCGGCTGAAGGAACTGCTGTTCCAGTCGGAGGAGGACCAGAAGAACCAGCAGAGGATGCAGGAGCTGGTGGAGAGGCTGCAAAACAAGATGAAGGCCTACAAGAGACAAGTAGAGGAGGCCGTACATCACCTCATCCTCTTACTCTGAACACGTTTCCAAGCATGGTGTTTGTGGGCTTTAACTCACACTGCTGTCACTTCAGGAGGAACAAGCTAACATGAACCTGGCAAAGTACAGGAAGACCGTGCACGAGCTGGATGATGCCGAAGAGAGGGCGGACATTGCTGAATCAGCGCTCACCAAGATTAGGACCAAGAACAGAGGAAGCTTCGGCAAGGGATACTCCTCCGTAAGTATTCTCTGGAACAGTATATTATCAGGTGTATTACGCGGTTTATTAAATAATAACTCCATGTTAGCCTCTTCTACTAAGTACTTGTTCTGACTCTAAGGCCTGTGTCTGTTCTAACAGGGTTACAGCACTCCCAGGCCGAGTCCGGTCACCCAGTTCAGTGGGCTCGGAAGGCGGAGGAGAGAAGATCCTCAACGATGACGAGGAGTCAGTCAGCTCCCTCATCCCAGCCTATCTCAACTCCCTCAAGAAGCTCATGATTGATTAGGAGCATGGCTTCAATTTCACCATCATCCCCCAGAAGTGAAGCATGGTACAGTATGAAGTTTGAAACATCCAAAAGGTTCCATGGGTGGAACCTGACTTTTTTTTGTGTATGCTGTACATTCCTGTTGAGTTTTCTACAATGTACTTGTGGCTTCCTCTCTGAGTGAAAGCTCATAGCCCTGACACATTCCAGCTTTATATCCCCTTTTTATCCATTTATACTGTAACATTTGTATGTAAAAACTAATAAATGTATTTCTAAGTGTTCCAGATTTCCAAATATCTAAAGAACAATCCTCAGGCTGATTCTCAGTCTGGAACACACCATTTTATATGAGATATTGTATTTGTTTAATACATAAAAAGCCAGACAAGACAAAGCATCAATAGTTACAAAATAAAGCTGGCACCCAGAAACTGCAGTTCCTCTAATGGCCACACGAGGCTGTTCAAAAAGCAAGTCAATCCACTACAGACTTCCAAATCAAAATGTGCAACTTTACTGTACTGACATATATACGGGGTGGCTGAGGCTATTCCAGATATTTGTGCTTTAGCAGATATCCTTCTCTTTCTGTAAACATGCAGAGTTTATGGATGCAGCTTGTGGATGGGGCTATGTGAAAAAGTAACTGCCCCTCAAACATAGTAACTGGTTTGAGGGGCAGTTACTTGGGATGGAGCATTTTTCATACATTTCCAGGAAGGATGTTGTTCCTCTTAGTAAATAAGCTCATTATTTAAAATCTGCATTTTGTATTTATTCCGGCTCTCTTTTTCCGATGTGACCATCAGGAAACTACTGTTGGCAAGGCAAGGCAAGTTTATTTGTATAGCACAATTCAACAATGAGGTGATTCAAAGTGCTTTACAGAGACATTAGAAACAAAAACAAATAAAAAGCATGTAGTCAATGTAGTCAAGATTTCCTACATTTAAGCAAATGCATGACAACCTTTAAGATAAATAAGGTTCAAACTGGCTGCAGTATTTATTAAACCATACATGCGAGAGGCTACAGGGAAGTTTTTGAGTCCGTACATAAGTGGTGACTTAAATACAAAGCACTTTTTTTCATGATTAGTTTTTGCCTTATAAATGACTTCAGTCACTATCATAAAGTGCTGCTGGGGTGCTGTCAGCACATGGAGTAGTTTAGGCCATTAATGTCAGTGTATTTTCAGATTTCAAATGTATCTGTCTGAACTTTTCACTGACTAAACCTGTAACAAGACCTGACCAAATATGCTGTTGAATGTGAATATGTTTTTTTAAGGAAATAAAAGACCTTTTTTTCCCATTAACTCTGTTTTGTTTTTTTTTATAACTTTTTATTTGTCAGTTTACAGTATGAGAATACAAAACTTGCGGTCAGCATAGGAGACATACACAATTCCAGTAATAGCATCTTCTTACATCATGGTAATATTCAGTTATTCAGTACAAAGGGAGTACACAACCCATTTTTCCCAGAGCTTCTTAAATTTCTCAAGCTCGAGTCTAAGGGCAAAGGTAAGTCTTTCCATTCCAAAAATTTCTTCCACTACCCCACGCCATTGGGCCCTAGTTGGAGGGTCTGCCTTTTGCCATCTTCGGGTTATGGCCTTCCTGCAGCCAGCCAAAAGTATTTTCAATAAATAATTATCTTTATGTGGGAGTGCCGTAGGCAATTTGCCAAGATACAACGTATCAAATGAATAGACTATTTTAATCCCAATTATTTTGTATATCTCAAGGGCCACCTCCCCCCAATATGGCTGGATCCTTGGGCAGGCCCAGAAGACATGAAAATGGTTTGCCATGGGGGTTCCACAACCTCTCCAACATAGGCCCTGGCTCTGTGAGCCTGTTTGCCGAGCTGTGAGTTTAGGAGTGATAAAGAATCTCACTACATTCTTCCAACCAAACTCTCTTAAGGACCTTGAATTTGCAGTGGTAGCCTGAGACTCACATATTCCCCACCAGCTGTCCTCTGAAATTAGTGAGCCTGATTCCCTCTCCCATTTCTGCTTAATGTACACCGTAGAGTGATTTTTAGAGGCTTGTATACTACCGTATATTTTTGAGACCATCTTTTTAGAGTCCTTTCTCTTGTATGCCTCTTGGAAGATATGAATTAGGTCGTATTCGTTTTCATCTCTGATTAGTAACGTCTTGTTGTAATAGTCTCTAACCTGCAAGTATCTAAAGAAGTCATGCTTTGCCAGTCCGTATGTATCTGAGATGGTTTCATAGCTTTGGAATCCCCCATTTGTTGCTAGTGAACAAAAAGAAGTAATTCCTCTCAGAGACCACGGTTTAAAGGTCCCATCCAGCCTGGCAGGCACAAACTCCGGGTCATAAGCTATCCAATTCAAGGTCCTAGCCTGTTTTTCTATTTGTAGTTTCCCCACTACCCTGAACCATAGTTTCAGGGTGAACCGGGTCAAATGGTTCAAATCTTTATAAAATTTTTCAGCTTGGTTCTTATTTCCTAAAAGTGACTGTAGTGGGAAGTCTAATTGTGTAATTTCCATATTTTTCCATTTAGCTTCATAGTTTGGGGAGCACCAGTTTACCAGGGGCTTCAGTTGTGCGGCGTAGTAGTAATCTTGTAAGCACGGCAAAGCTCTCCCTCCCTTCTCTTTTTTTAGTTGCAGCGTTTTGTACTGGACCCTCGGTCGTCTGCCGTTCCAGATGAACCGTGAGATCCATCCGTCCCACTCGTCAAATTGTTTTTGGGGTATCTCCAGGGGTAGTGACTGGAAGAGATAGAGGATTCGAGGCAGAACGTTCATTTTAATTATTTCTATTCTATTACTCATATCCAATGGGAGGAGAGACCACCGAGTTAGGTCAGATTTGATCTCTTTGTTGAGGGGGCAATAATTAATTTCATAGAGTCTAGACATGTCTTTCGTTAGGTTTACTCCCAAGTATTTTATTGTGGTAGAGTCCCATTTGAAGCTGAATTTCTTTACAGTTTCCGGTCGAGGTGTATAATTGAACGTAAGGGATTGAGTTTTTTGAATATTTAGTTTATAGCCAGAGTAGTGATTGTAGGCTTTTAGTAAGGTCATCAATTGGAACAAACTAGATTCAGGATTTGTAATAAAAAGAAGAACATCATCCGCGAACATACAAGTCTTGTGTTCTTCACCCCTGATCATTATTCCCCCATTAACTCTGTTTTCTTGCTTTTTTTCTTCATTTTTTGGAAACAAACAAACCACAAAGCAACGCATTGAGACATGAAATACGCATTTCCATTTTATTTATGAAAAATGACAACTTTTAGCTGTTAATGTACAAAAACATCTCATTTGTCTCTTTGTAGTAGTCAAGCAGTACTAAGCAGTAATACTGGAAAAGAACATTTGGTATGGCATTTAGCTTCTGCAGTACAGTCACCAAATCCAACTGACGCAAATGATACATATTCCAAAACTATCACCACCGAAGCACTTCAACCTTACAGTACCATCTAAATGCAAAACATGTTGCAGCAGCACAGAGACTTTGAAGCTCAAGGGAGAGCCTTTTTTAGATACCTGCAGATAAGAGAATATATCAGGAAATACGTACAGGGCTTTGAGAGTCTCAGCATTTCCGGTTTCGACAAGTGTCTCCATCTCCAACTCCATCACATCTGATCTTAAGTTCAATTCACAAACCAGAAACAAATCATATAAATAATATATATGTAGTGGCACACGTGGGTATCTGAAGTCATTTCCGGTGCTGTGCTTAAAAAAACGTGAGCTCCACCGTGAGAAAAACGCGTTATTTTCATCTGCATTTCAAAGAGCTGAACAGCTGCGCTGAATGACAGAAATCACAAAGTATTTTAAAAATCCACACGGCTGAAAACTTTCACGTATAGCTCGCTTTAACGTGACCACTCTGCTAGCCGAGTGAAGCTACACGCACATTTACGTTCCCGTCGCTTACCCGCCATCACGGACAGCCTGGTGACAGCACAAACTATAACGGAAGGGTTTTAAAAGTATTCCGTGTCGGTGACAGCAGTGGACGTGCAGGCTCCACGTGATCTCTCCCCGCGTTTCACATCCACGCGGCTAGCGCCGGTGCGTTTGTGTGACGCTGTTGCTAGGCATTCTTTTTAGAAGTGGGCGGGGCTTATAGGCATACTTCAAAGCAACTAAATACTGTCACGTCACAGGACGCACATCATTACAAAGACCTCGAGAACCCATAAATAGGGGTGCTGCTACAGGTACTGTCATTCAGTTGAGTCCATGCATCGGAACCAGACACACGAAGTAAGAGAAAACACTAACACGAAAATGTATTCAGATGACATTAACGCAGCCACTGTGGGTACCCTCGTAGATGGCTTTTTTCATAACCTAAACATGTCGCAGGTGCGATCCATGCTGGTTGGTCGCCCAGATGACTGCACTGTCCAGCTAATGTCTCACATGGCTGCTCAGATGGTGCAGCTCTGCCCGGAGTCAGATCACGGAGCCAGAGAAGGCTTCATAAAAGAACTGATCCAGGTGTTGTTAGGGAGATTTGCACACTGCACGTGCACCCAGTCAGGCAGCCAGCAGGACAATCAGCAGGTCCCACAGACAGAACAACCAGAGAAAAATCTGGAGTCCTCGCTGTCTGTGGAACCTTCACAAATGGCAAACACAGAAGCCTCAGAGGCTGAAAAAGCAGCCGTGGCTTCTGAGGAGCAGAAACCCTCTGCGTCACCTCGAGGTGAAGCAGAGAGAAAAGGGCTCATAAGCGCGGTCCTTCAGGCTGTCCTTTCCCAGGCTGCAAAAAAATCCACAGCCTGCCCATCAGACTCCCTCCACCAGCGCCTTTTAGATCAAATCTGCTCTGAAATAAAAACAGCAGATTTGACTTTATCACCAAAGGCCCTACAAGATCTTGCAAAGGTCATTTTCAAAGACTTTTGCAAGGAAGCGCTCTCCAACCCAAAACACACCTTAACTCTATTGAAATTAGGAGAGCCAACAGTTGACAAACTTTTCATCTCCATCTTCAAGAAACACTTTGTAGTGTCCACACAGAAACTTGAGCCAGAGTCTTCTGAAATCAAAGCTCAGAAGCAGCTTTCAGTTGAAGTCTGTGTGGAAGAACTTGTCAGGCGTGCTTTTAAAAAGGCACGCGTTCTGTATACAGATGACACAGTTTCTGAAATTACAAACCGTTTGTTGAAGAAAATCTGGGCTGATGTCCAACATATCGATTTTCAGCCCTCCTCAAAGTCCTTCAGAACCTTACACAAGGTCATTTACAAATCTCTCCTTAAAGAGTATAAGGACCCCGAGTGTGTCACGATTCTCTTTAATCTCGACCATGAAGTAGGTGAGCAAAGAATCATCGAAACCTTTAAAGAACATCTGATGTCGGCAGCGGCGCCAGCAGGTCGCATCAGAAGGTTCTTCTCATTAATAGGTCGGAGGTTAGCCATCACCCGCAGAGAGTCGCGGGTGTTTCCCCTTTAAAAACAACAATTTGACATTGACTAGCTGGCATCAAAGTGACTCTTAAATTGGCTAACAACAAACAATTCAAACAAGCCAATTTATTTAACATCCAATCGAGTCATTTTAAACACCCCTGGACCGGTTGCGGCAGATGACCGTCCCTCACTGAGCCTGGTTCTGCCGGAAGTTTCTCCCCGTTAAAAGGGAGTTTTTCTTCCCCACTGTCGCCAAGTGCTTGCTCAGAGGGAATTGTCCGATTATTGGGGTCTTGTTTCTAGTCAGTAAATTACTGACTAGAACACTCTAAATTATTGAACAAAAATCAGAAAATCTAATAAAATTCTAAAAGAAAAATCACACTCTGATTTCTGCTTGTTTTCACTGTCTGTTGGACAAGTGTGTGTGTGTGTGTGTGTGTGTGTGTGTGTGTGTGTGTGTGTGTGTGTGTGTGTGTGTGTGTGTGTGTGTGTGTGTATACAGCTTTGACTGAACGTGTGTTGAGTAGTTGTCATTCAATCCAAACTGTTTAGGTAGAAAATGCCGAGAACATCCTGTTGTGATATTTATTAGTGAGATTTCATCCATACAAAGTCGTACATTTACAAGAAAACATACATACAGAGGTGCGCACAAGTGGAACAAACCGTCAACAGAATACATGAGATACACTTTCCTGTTTCAGCAGCCAAAACATTAAGCACAAAATTAATAGAAATAACTTCATTTAATAAAATGGATTGGAATGAGGTCTTTACAAAAAACAAAAGGATATAAGTTTTAAGCTCAGGGGCCAGTCTGTGGAACAAGAAATCCCCGAAAAGAGAAAACATCACACACAGTCTGAAGAAGCTGTGACCGCCGAGGAACAGAAACCTTCTGTGTCACCTCAAGTTTGGAGAAAGCACAAGAACAGACACAGTGGTTCACTCTGCTGCAGCTTAAAACATTAAAATGTATTCGGACAATATTAACGCAGCCACTGTGGGTCCCCTCATAGATGGCTTTTTTGATCAACTAAACATGTCGCGGGTGCAATCCATGCTGGCTGGTCGCCCAGATGACTGCACTGTCCAGCTAATGTGTCACATGGCTGCTCAGATGGTGCAGCTCTGCGCGGACTCTGCCACAGCAGTACTGCTGAAAAACTGTATCCCACAAGAGCGATGCATCCACAGCCTCTTCAGAGAACTGGAGGGGCGCATCGGCTCGATTGCTTCCTCTCTCACCCCGGAGTCAGATCACGGAGCCAGAGAAGGCTTCATAAAAGAACTGATCCAGGTGTTCTTAGGGAGATCTACAGTAATGTATTATATTCTAAAATGATGCTAAATGATAAAAATGAAGGTGTTGGCAAAACAGCTGGTTAAACTATCTTCAGCTAAAAACCTTCTGCTAAAGTAGACAGTGAATAATTTTTTTTTGTAAATGTGTTTTTATATTTATATATATTAATTATTATATTGATGAATTAATTCATTACTGCTATTGTTTGTATTGGCAAAATTTAGTAGATTACAGGTGGAGGTGGTCAACAAGTACAAGTACCTCGGGCTGTGGGTGGACAACAAACTGGACTGGTCATGCAACACAGAGCACCTGTATAAAAAAGCCCAAAGCCGACTGTACTTCCTCAGGAGGCTGAGGTCTTTTAACATCTGCAGGAAGCTCCTGAGGATGTTTTACCAGTCAGTGGTTGCTGGAGTACTTTTCTATGCTGTGGTGTGCTGTGGGAGCAACACAGCAAAGAAGGACTCATGCAGGCTGGAGAAACTGATCAGGAAGGCTGGCTCTGTGGTCGGCATGAAGCTGGACACTCTGGTGACAGTGGCAGAGAAAAGGACATTAAAGAAACTGCTGGACATTATGGACAATGCTGGGCATCCTCTGCACACGGCCATTAACAACCAGAAGAGTCTGTTCAGTGACAGGTTGCTTCTCCCAAATATATATATATATAATATTCTGTAACTCTGTAACTTCTGTCGGTGCTGTGCTTTTTTGGAAACCGAATTTCCCCGAGGAACCCACCCGAGGGATTAATAAAGTTTTATCTTATCTTACCAATATATGTGGACAGCCCGTTCTCATTCCCGACGTGTAACATACCGACCATTAGTCGCGCTCCAAGGTGTCCCACAGACACGTGAAAGGTAACCTTCCGCATCCATTTGATACGCGCCGGATTGTGGATGATATCCAATAGAATGACGCTCCCGGTGTAATACACGTTCCAGCTGTGTATTCCAGCCATAACCCTAACCTTAATCCTAACCCGTATCATAACCTAATCGTGTTAGATAGTGTTTTCCAAAGCAATTACAGTAAAATAAACATACACGTGTAGATTGATTGGAAATGGTTCTCATGTTTCCTCATTTTTCCGAACAAGTAACACAGGGACATGTTGGGTGGCCAAAAGCGTAACATACTGACGATTTGTCACCTAGTGTAACATTTTACACTTTGAGAGTGAGAACGTGTTGATGTGGATTCTTAATATGAAATTATAGTTTACATACAAATATCCTGAAAATGACAGTACAAATATCCTGTCACATTTGATCTCTGTGAGGTCAGAGGTCAAATTTACAAATGAATACCTCTTATCTGTGACCTACTCCTACATAAGGTTTGTGTAATCAGAGTAAAACGTCTGTGCAATGTTTTAATACAATAGTTGCTACTAAAATCTTTGATTTGAAAAGAATGACAAACAAACACGTTCAGTCTAAGCTGAAAATGTATACATTTGTGTGACAATGAAAACACGCAGAATTCACAATATAATCTTTTTTGGATCTTTTTATTGATGAAAAATACATTTAGAGTGCCCAATATGATAAGTTGTGTATTAAAACAAAACCCCAATAATTTGACAATTGCCTCTGAGCAAGCACTAGGCGACGGTGGGGAGTAAAAACTTCCTTTTAACAGGGAGAAAACTCCGGCAGAACCAGGCTCAGTGAGGAACGGCCATCTGCCTCGACCGGTCAAGGGTTTTTAAAATGACTCGATTAGATGTTAAATAAATTGAAACTGAAAATGCTACGTCCAGATGAACAGAATCTACTTTTAGGGACTTACAAAACACTAACCAAGTATTTTCTGCCTGCGATCCATACAGCATGACCCGCAGAGAGAAAGAAGCTTGTGATGAAATGTTCACTTTCCAATACAGTGATGGCATGCTCCTTGAAAACCTTTACAATTACATCATCTGTATGTTTGTGGCCTAATTCCATGAATGTCAGTATGACATCTGGCTCTTTCCATTTCTCTATTAAAGAGCTGTAAACCATATCACTGAGGAACATCACATTGTCGATTTTGATTTTTTTAAGTCTAGGCCAGAGTTTTATGAACAGCCGTTGGGTGATGGCATCAACTTTTTCAGTACAGCAAGGTGAACTGGCATTGTTAATGACACGCGTCACCACCTTCTTGATAGAGGTTTCCACAGATAACCTGTAATTTTCAGCCTCTTCAGCTTCACACAGGGCTGGATTCTGCATAGTGTCGATCAGGTGATTTTTAATGATATCGACCGTCAGTTTTCTCAACACTGGGTCCTCGTTGTTCAGTAACATCAGTAAATGTTTTTCTTTACAGAATGTTTTCTGACGTAGCTCTTGGTAAATGGCCCTGTCGAGAAGCAGTGGGAATGAGAATCAGCAACCTTACACTGGATGGGGCTCTGATAAATTTGTTAAGCTGTAAGTGGCAGTAAAGTTGGTTTTAAATTTCACAGCTCAGTTTTCTTCTTTTCTTCCTTCTTAGTATTTTTCTCCTCTTTATGGAAGACTGCTCCATCAGGCAGCTTTCTCCACTTCAGATTGACTCCATTGACTCCTTTTTCCTCCAGTTTGTCCTGCAGCTGAAACACAAACAGTAAACAATTTAAAGCCTCCAGGTGACTAAAAACACACAAAAAAGGCTTTTACCTCACACAAAGGCTGCTTCTGACAGCAAAGGTCCTGAAGACTGAAGGATTTATCAAAATTATCAGCTCTCAGCATTTAGATAAGGCACAAAATCATATTGCATTATTACAGCGAAGTCCTAACAATATTTTTGTCACTTATAGAACTTGCAGAGACTTGCCTTTGTTAGGAGGTTTGCTTTGACAGCTCTGTCATTCAGATCCACAGACAAGTCCTCCAGATTCAAGCTCATTTTTATTACTGAGAAAGAGAAGACAAAAGAAATCATGACGAGTTTTCAGTTTTATTTTTGGGTCTCAAAATGTTTGTTGACCAATAATTTTCAAAATAGTTTTTAATCAATAACATTTTTTCTGACAAAAAGAAAACATTACCAAAACAAAACAAAAAACGAATGCGCAAGGACAAAATTATAATGACACGTAAAGTTTGGAAGTGATCCAATCAGAAATAATCTGCAATAAGTTTCGAGTGTCACGATCAGGCCGTGTGCAGGCAGGAATTGGACCCAAACGCAAACTCACAGGAAACAGGACTGAACTCTAAATACAGCTTCATTGCTAACAGAAGACTAAGGCGAGACAAAATAATATAAAACTAAACTGGGAGATTCTAAAGGAACTGACTCATGAGGAAACACACGGCGGGGCTCACAGTCATGAGGGAGGATGCGACACGGAATGGAGGGAGACGTGGACATAAATACACAGAAGGATAACGAGGGACATGGGAACACACAGCTGACACAGATAATCATAACGAGACAGGCCAGGAGCAAACACAACATGACTCATACTGACGGGAGACTGTCAAAGTTAAACAGGAAGTACACAGAGGCGCCGACAGGAGGGGAGGAGAGAACACGGGGAGAGCACAGACATAACGGGCTGGGGAAAACGTGGAATAAAACACAAGGAGGAGAAACGTGGCACGGGGACTCACAGATACGTGGGGAAATCGAATAACCTTAACAGAACAACCTAGGGACCCTTAGAATAAACGGTGGACCTAAAACATAATAACATCAAATGAAACACAAAATACCAAGTAGAAGTCCTGGGACCATGACATCGAGGAGTACATTTGATTGCCCACTGTAAGCAGTACCACTAACTCCCCTGCTCACAGTTTCTCAAAAAGATATGATAAAATGCTAATGTTTGGAGGAAGAGAAGAGCAGACATATGGACACATTTTGCATCTCATGTAAAAAAAAATGAGATTCTTTGTAAACCCTGTGAAGCAACTCTCAACAGTAAAAACACAGCAAGCTTTAACACTTTATATGTTAGAGAACTAAAACAACTTTTGATTTAGTCTACTGTAATCTTATGATATTTACTCAGTTAAATCTAGACTAACAAAATAATATTGATGCTTAAATTATGACAAAAAAATAACTAAATTATCACTAAAACTAAAGCAAAATTTTCTTAACACGTACGTACCTTTTTTCTGAACATTTTCCTTTCCAGGAGCTGGCAGGTTGTCAAAGCAGACAAATGGGATTTTTGTGAAATACTCAATGAACCTCCATTTTCCTGACCTCTGCAAATCTGCAACACCAAACAATGAGCGAAAAATGCTGGGAATGATTCCAGAGTCACCCCAGTATCTGAATGAGGAGTTGCCACAATCTCTCTGGCGAATTTCAGGATGTGAAATGACGCCTATCCACGCTCGATCCCCATTTGGCAGCAGTATTTGCAACTGACTGTCAGATATCGAATAACTGGCTATGTCTGTGAAGTTCTCTCTGCAGTACCTCAGAGCTCGGAACCAGTCTATGCTTTCATTAACAAGAACATATTGAGGACTCTGCGAAGTTCCTGCAATTAGAAATGGTAGAGGAACAGGTCATGTTGAATTTTCTGGGTAAATGAAAATGAATCAAAACAGTCTTTATTGGAAAAGACAGCGCTTTGCTATTTTCTCACCATTGTAACAGATGAATGGATGTTCCACTGAGCAGTTGGTATACCACTGTCCACTCACTGAAATGCTTTGACAAAAATAGGAAACTAAGAAAGGTTCACTTTGAATTTGTTTTTTCCAGTTCCAGGAATCATCATCATTCTGAGATGCAGAACGCCGTTGTAAATGAATGTAAACACCAATCCAGACCTCAGAGTTGAAACTGTATTGATAAACTGGTTCATTTCTTCACTGTTTTCAATGCAGGCCAGGCCTACATAGTTCTTTCTGCAGTAGCTCTGAGCCTCATACCAAGTAAAAGACTTATTAACAAAGTGGTACCGACGGCATTTGGAGAGGACGAGCCACCCTGTGAGGAAAATATGAATCATGAACATCTCTCAATATGTAAGCTGGCTGTATTACAACATATCACAGCAATAAGGACTAGCAAAGGGAGACAAAATAAATAACTGACCTGAGAGATACAAGACACCCAGCAGGATCTTCACAATCATCCTGCTGCTCTGTGGACTGGAAGAGGAAAGTCTGGCTATGTAACCAAATGTAGGTACATTGTTATCATCCTCTTTCTCTAGCAGTGATGTCAGTTTTCCGTTTGTCTATGCAAAATGTGTTACAGGAATTCCTTTATTGAAATATTTAATTAACCAAATATATAGTCAACTAGGTTTGTTGAAAAATGTTCAAAGTTCAAATTTGAAGCTTAAAGTAAATAAAAGATTTTTAAGTAGAGTGCTTGATGTTTTTTATTTTTCAATGTTTATTTCCACCTATTGTAATTTGTTATTAAATGTAAAATATTTTAATGCATTTCAGTAACTGTTGTAATAATACTGCTGCAAAGCTAATCTGCTTAATTTTGTAACTGAGGAAGATTAAATTAGTCGTGGTAAACCAATTACATGAATTTAAGATGCAGTGTTGGGCAAGTTACTTTGAAAAAGTAATTAGCTGGTTACGTCTTCAAAAAAGTAATTGATTTAGTTACTTTTAGAAAATTGTAACAGAGTTACTAATTACTAGGAAAAGTAACTATTGTGTTACTTTAAAAAAAAAAACTTTAACCCTCTGGGGTTCAGGGTATAATTGGCCGTTTTTGACTACTTTTTATTTTACCTCTACATTTCACCTTTAGAAACTGTTTACCTTTGTTTGTTATCATTCTTTTCAGCACAACCTCACATGTATGAATATGCTCATTTTGACATACTGTATGGCAAACTTCCCCCTCCTCCAAAACAACCAAATGTTATGTTGCCATATCATTTTTTTTGATTGGTCAACATAGTGCATTTTTCCACTAATACTAAAGGGATGTTTTTTCTTTTCTTTCTTTTTTTTGATCGTAAGCAGAGAGTGCTTGCTAGCACTGTCCTTAGACAGTTAAAGTGACAATAGTATTCAGGAAAAAACACCACATATATATTTTTTGTATCATGACTCTGGTTTTCCTTGGCCTATCAACACAATTTAAAAATTATGGATCTGAATCCACTCTAAGCACTAGTAAGCTGTAACCTTGCTGGATTGCAGCAAGCATTATGATGTACAGGCTAAATTTTATCTTAGTTTTTTTTTATCTCTCTTGACTGGCTAAAACATGTTTGTCCTCTAGCAGCCACCATGGCTAAGGTTATACACTTGATGTCAAGTGTTCTGTCTGTGAGGTGCCCACACTTGAAAAAGACCAGACTTTGAATTTCACTCAATTTATTTTGACCAGCTAGTTAGATAGCTGATAGGTAGGTCGATGGATAGGTGAAAAACCTTTCAACACAAAAAATAAAGAACATTTCATTAATCATTCAGATAACTTAAATGCATTATACAGAATACAAATGAAATAACAAAAATATATACACTTCAGTAAAGCCATTTAACATAGCTAAAGCTAAATACTTTTGTCTAAACTATCATTTAACCCAGTTTAAGTTAGTTTTACATTCATTGGGGTTTTTTGGGGTTTTTTTTTTTTTTTTAAATCACAGAGCTGAGTAATTTCAAACAACAAAGATGAAATAAACTGTTCTTAAATACACAAAATGTGTCTACCTTGCATTTTACACTTTTTATAAACAATTAAATTTTTAAAGTATAGATTTTAGAGTTTGCAAATATTTTAATAGAGACTTTAACCAAGGATTTGGGGTAACTATTTTTAGTATTAATTAACATAAATATGTGGGTAACACTATCTACATAAACAATTTATTCAAACTTAAACATTCATTTTAATATCAATATAATTTTTTAAACTTAAATGCAGTAACTATTTCCCAAAGCATAAATACATTTCCACAATTGAGCTTCCATAGTTCCCAAACATATAAGCAGCAAATATGAGTCCAAGAGCTTTCCGATAGCCCGTCTAGCTCAAAGTCTTCCTCACAGTGGAAAGTGGATTGTGCTTTGTTTGCTGTCCTCTCAGTACGTTGCACCCATGTCAAATGACTGCTGCTGCATGCATTTTAAGGTCTACTAGGCACGCCAGCCCTTGATTGCTCTAATTCAGCTCACCTGGCGGAGCGGCGCGCACCAGGCCTCGCTTAGCTGTAGATTGCACAAGGTCTAATCAGCGGCCACGCGCAAGCAGCAGCACAGAGCAGGTAGGGGGCAGGAGGAGGAAGAGAACAGTAACAGCCACCCCTACTAGGTCAGCGCGGTCAGGCTAAATTTTATCTTAGTTTTTTATCTCTCTTGACTGGCTAAAACATGTTTATCCTCTAGCAGCCACCATGGCTAAGGTTATACACTTGAATTGGCAGGGATAGGAAAACAGAACTCAGTTGACAGCAATCCACATTTTATCTCACACAAAGACTGTTTCTGACAGCAAAGATCAGGAGCAGCCATATGTCATAGACCATGATTTGCAGGATTTGCAATTACCAAACAGGTTATTAGCGTGTTTTATGACATCAGCATTTATATAAACTTTTCAGAGTAAAATAATGACAATATTTTTAGTCATTTAGATGTTTCTTTCATTTGTTGATGTCAAAATTTTATAAACAATTCTTAGCTTTTGAAAAGTAATATTTTCACACCTTAGCTGCCACACAGCAGCTCAGTGATAGATGTTGGGAAGGTTACTTTTAAAATGTATCCCACTACAGATTACAGAATACATGCCCCAAAATGTATTTTATAATGTATTCCGTTAAGTTACTCAATGACAGTAACGTATTCTGAATACTTTGGATTACTAATATATTATCATGCTTTTTACAACTACATGAATGTACTATTGCTGTGGGATTTATTACTATTACTGAATGCTACTTGCCATACCAATACTGACTAGATTTTTAAATCTTAATATAAAATGGGTAACAGTAGGGTGAACATTAGGGAAGGCTGCACTTTTGCAGTGATCTCATATAGAAAACTTTCTGTATCAGTAATATGTTTTCTTTTTGTCTTTTAATGATCATGTGGAAGTGCACATTATTATTTGCAGCTAGCAGGTTGTTAATGCTATCCATCAAGTCTAAAAACAGCATGTTAATACATGGAGATAATCTGATCAAAAATATTTGTTCAATTCAAATCAGTTCAAATTAGTTCAAATTATCCTTTTTTCCTTAAAGAAACATATTACATTATGTATATATATTTTTTTCACGTCATGTGTAATTTCCATTGGAAATATTAATTGCAGTTAAACTAAGAGGGGATGGCTGTGAAACCTCCGGAGCTGTGATGTCATGTCATCAAGTACACTACCATTCCTATCCGGTCTTTAAGTCTAACATCATTAGCCTTGTCTGGGCCCAAACTCCGCTCCACAAACGATCACTGTGGCATCACTGACAGCTGAAAAACTATCTAAATTCTTTCATCTGTAATAAAATGATGAGTGTGGCAGCTCTACCAGGTGTAACAATTAAGTTTAACATCCAGGCATCCATGAAAATGGAATTTATGACATTTAACCGAGTTAGAAGTTAGCAGGGAGTTAGCTCGCTAGCTTCCATCTAAATACACTGAACAAAATATAAACGCAACACTTTTGTTTTTGCTCCCATTTTTCATGAGCTGAACTTAAAGATCTGAAACATTTTCATCATACACAAAGGACCCATTACTATCAAATATTGTTCACAAATCTGAACAATATATTGAGATTAAATAGAACAAGATACAACACATTAAAACATGTTAAAAATACAAAAGCCTTATTACACGCAGGGTAGTTTGGGCCCGGAAGCAGGATTCGTCACGTGATCACTTAAAGACTGGATTGCAGAATGATCGTGCTGCATTCTCGGGAAGTCCAGACTCCCATGTGAACTTACGAAGTCCAGACTAGCAGAAACGTGAGTACGGACTCGAGTGCATGAATATTAAGAAACGCCCTAACAGTATGCAGTCTATGATCTGACCTCAGCTAACGCCAGCCAACAATGTTAGCTTGGTGGTGAGTAGCCTTCATTAATAGTAATAAAAATCACACAGCAGCAGTATGTCGAAGATCCTGAAGTTTCACTCATCCCATTCTTCTTATGAAGTGGTGTTGGAATTTCCAAGTAAGAAATGCATTCCTACCTGTGCACTGATGGCTTTGGGTCCATTGTGTAACTGATGCCACCAACATTAACAGGGCGCTTACATTAGAGCCTCTTATTGGGCCTCTTATTGAGCCTCTCTATCCCTTCTCCAAATTTGGAGAAGGTAAAGAGAGGGGATAGCCTAACATATGAAACCGGAAATTACCGTAGTGTATTCTATTTATTTCAACAAAGTAACTGTATTCTGATTACCATCTATTTAAACGCTAACTGTAATGGAATACTGTTAGGGAGTTTTTATTGTTTTATTTGCTTATGCTTCAAAAGTTATGTTACACATATTTCACCAGACACAGTTTTCTGTAGAAACAGGAAGCTGACCCTGTGACACTGGCATTTACCGCAAGAGACCAATACAGAAATACATATCCGCAGAAGTTGACTTGCATTATATTATTCTTAGAAATTGACTTGCAACACACATACTTTGTGACACACACACACAGCTTACACACACAGCTTACATGCACAGACAGCATCTGTGGTGTAATCTATATTGGTGAATATCATGCGCCACTAGGCGGCAGTACTTACCCTTCTAGACAGGAAGTGATGCTATGTTTTGATATGGAGAGTAAGGGGAAATAAAGATGGTGGTGTTCCACGTTATCGCCTAAACGAGGAGTTTTATTAAAAGAGCTGTTGTAAAGGCTCACCTTTTAGCACATTCACTTCACCAGATGCACCTTGTTTCTTTTCCTCACCTTTGATTGGGTGTGGTGCTTGGCCTTAATTGCACTCACCTGTCACACATTATATGTCACACAGTATATAAGGACTGCACTCACCTACCCCTCACTCTTTCTTCACTCCCACATGGGGCGGCAGCTGAGGTGAGTTTCTCTTTGAGTTTCCTGAGTTCATGTATCATTTTGAGTTACTTAAATCGTACTTTATGTCCTTTTTAGAGAGAGCAGTCCATGTGTGTCTTTGTTTCCTTCCTTCTTTGCCTTATTTATTTGAGAATAAAAGGAGAACCCTGAGAATAATTCTGAATTAGATGGCTGCTTTTTCTTATTCTAACCGGATGAGCCCATGATGCTGATTGCTTCAGCCCTGAACCTTCCTTCCTTCAAAACATGGTCCTCCGAGCCGGAGCAGTGTTAGCGTCATGGATTCAAAGCAGCCATTGACTGAAGGTTTGAGAAGATCCAGTCGTGATAGTCGACCTCCTGCCTACCTGCAGCAGTATGACGTTCAGTATCCTGGAGCTAGAAGAGCTACATGTGAGACAGAGAGCCAAACTGAATGCCAGCATAGTGACAAAGACACACATGGGCCGCAGGATCCTGTCGGAGAGTCAGAGAGACAACCAGAGACATCCCCTGCTCCTTTACCCACCAACCAAGATGAGGTCATGAGGGAACTCCTGGCGACAATGAGGGAGATTAGGCAATTTATGGTTCAATCATCTCCTTCCCATTCTCGTAGCTCCAGATCTTCAATTCGCACAGTCTCATCTGATGGAATCAAAGCTTCTGTATGCAGTTTACGAGCCAGTCCTCAAACACATCAACAACATGAGCAGCTCCCAGTGATTGATACAGTAACCTGTCAATCACCCTTCCAGCCCCCGCAGATTAGCTGTCAGTCTGGCTTAGTTACAGCTGCCAGCCCTCCTTTACCTAATTCAACAATACTAGATGCTGCTATCCCTTCAACTGGTTTGCCTAGACCAGTCCTTGCTACAGAAGATGAGACTCCCTTTGATTTCCTGGCCTTATCACGGCAGGATCCCCACCAGATCTCATGTGTTCAACCTGCTGTTCCTTTAGCTGAAGACCCTGTTCAACCTCTCATTCGCATATCTGACCACAAGCATTGCCCTCCTCTAGAGCAGCAACCAGCTACATCCAATGCCTCATATGACCAGAAACCTTTGATACCTGGTACTGCTAGCTCGGGTCACTCCTCTAGCACGAGAACACATGTATATAAGCTTGAAGGTCCTTCGTTTCCAGACCTTAGTAGAGAAGACGAAATGCAATACAGGATGTTACGGATGGCCCTTACAAACCTTCTTGATCCTCATGAGACAGAGCACTTCAAATATCACGTCCTTCTCGATCACCTCAAAGTAGACCAAGCTAAACGATTAGCTCTTGCCTTTTCCTACGCTCCTGACCCATACACTCAAGCCATCAAAGCCCTTGATGAGCGTTATGGGCAACCAAGACAGCTGGCATTGAAAGAGCTAAAGAATATACTGGAACTGCCTCCTATCAGAGCAGGTGATGGTCAGAGTCTTGATAATTTTGCTCTTCGTGTACAGGCTTTAGTTGGGTTGCTTAGCACTATGGGAGAACTAGGACGTGCAGAACTAGATTGTGGCTCCCATGTCGATCGCTTGTTAGCGAAGTTGCCTGCAGAGCATTTCAGTCGCTTCAAACGGCATGTTTACAGGGAACAGGGAGAAATGACGTATACTTTGCCTTTGTTCTCATCCTGGTTGCAAATGGAATGCAAGTGTCAACCAAGGAAGGCCAGTCCTGTTTCATCCTTCAACCAGCCACGACCTTCCCGTAAGTACACCTCTCCACTTACAACAATATTACATGGAACAAATGCATCCGATCCTGTACAGGCAGCACAACCCATCATAATGACTAAGGCTAGATGTGCATATTGCTGCTCACCTGAACACCACATTAGCAAGTGCCCTGAGTTCATTAACAAGACAAAGGATGAGAAAATAAACTGGATAAAGAGAAACAAACGGTGTTGGCGTTGTGCTAGAACTCATCAGGCTGCGAAGTGTGATCTGAGGAAAGCATGTGCCACCTGCATGGAAAGACATCTACAGATCCTATGTGAGGTGAATCAGAGACCTAGAACTGAAACTAATCCTGTAGTGAGGACACTGTACTTTGATAGACCTAGTGATTGTCCTAGTGTACTATTAAAGGTTGTGAAAGTGCTCCTGCGTAATGGCAAAAGAACCCTGGAAACATATGCAATACTTGATGATGGCTCCCAACGTACCATGCTTCTGACATCTGCAGCTAAGCATCTCCACCTAACTGGGAAAGCTGAAAAATTATCACTCAGAACTGTCCATCAAGAAGTTGAAACTATTCAAGGTTCTTGTGTAAGTTTCCAGATTTCTCCCATCACACATCCAGAGAAAACTTACACAATTAATAATGCCTTCGCTACAAGTCACTTAGCACTTTCAGACCACACCTACCCCGTAACCTCTCTTCAACGGAGATACAAGCATCTTCAAGGTATCCCATTAACTTTTATTAACAAAGCAGCTCCACTACTGCTCATAGGCTCTGATCATACCCACCTTATTACGCCTATTGCACCAGTTAGACATGGACCATTCGGATCTCCTGCAGCAGTCAAAACCCGCTTAGGATGGACACTCCAAGGTCCAATCACAGACTTCCAACCCCAGAGCAGTTCCACGCATGCCCAATGTTTATTCACATCTTCCAGTTCAGGAGAACCGCTCCAGCACATCCTTGTGTCCGCTGATGGCTCTGAATTCAGTCAGCCACCTCATACTCTACCATCAGCAATACCTATGTTGTCACCGGCAGTGCCACTATCACCAGTTCCACCGCCTGTGGCTGCCATCCCGCCAGTGGTCAGGGCACTGCCTGCTCCTGCATCACCTGGTCCTGCCTCTGCCAAGCCCCGTACATTGCCCCCAGCACCTGCAAAACTGCCCAACGGTCTGCAGGTCTGGGCCTGCCGCTGCATCCCAGGTGGTTGGCATTTGGACCTGCTTTGCCGCCACCGCTGGCTACATGGCCCAACCGCTCAACCGATGATGCCATCTCCACTGCACTCCACTCGGCACTCACACACCTGGACAAAAAAGACTCATATGTTCGAATGCTGTTCATAGATTTCAGTTCAGCATTCAACACTATAATCCCCCAACAGCTCATTCAAAAACTGGTCCAGCTGGGGCTCAACACCTCACTGTGCAACTGGCTGTTGGATTTCCTCACCGGAAGACCTCAAGCAGTACGGGTTGGCAGTAATACATCCAGCACCATCATTTTAAACACAGGGGCCCCGCAGGGATGTGTGCTGAGCCCCCTCCTCTTCACTCTGCTGACCCATGACTGCACTCCATCATACAGCTCCAACCTCTTCATCAAGTTTGCGGACGACACAACGGTGGTGGGTCTCATTAGCAACAGGGATGAGACCGACTACAGAAGTGAGGTGAGACGCCTGGCCACGTGGTGTGCTGACAACAATCTCTCTCTGAATGTGGAGAAGACGAAGGAGATTGTTGTGGACTTCAGGAGAATGCACACCCAACATGCTCCTCTGACCATTGACGGAGCGTCTGTGGAGAGAGTGAGCAGCACCAAGTTCTTGGGTGTGCACATCACAGAGGATCTCTCCTGGACGTACAACACCACAGCACTGGCCAAGAAATCACAGCAGCGTCTCTTCTTTCTCCGCAAACTAAGAAGAGCAGGAGCACCAGCCCCCATCATGTACACTTTCTACAGAGGCACCATCGAGAGCATCCTGTCGAGCTGCATCACTGTGTGGTTTGGAGCCTGCAATGCGTCCTGTCATAGAACCCTCCAACGCATAGTGAGAGCTGCAGAGAGGATCATTGGTGTCTCTCTCCCCTCCCTCCAGGACATTTACAGCACCCGTCTCACTAAAAAAGCCCTTTGCATAGCGGCTGATCCCACGCACCCAATGCAAAGCTTCTTCAAGCTGCTGCCGTCGGGGAGGAGACTGCGGAGTCTCCAGGCCAGGACCAGCAGGCTGAAGGACAGCTTCATCCATCAGGCTGTCAGGAAGCTTAACTCCCTCCCGATTCTGCCCCCTCTCCCCTCTCTCCTCCACGGTCTCACTGAACTCTGTCACACAAACACACACACTCTCTGACTCACTCACTGGCCTGCACCAGTTACCAGTCACTTTGTGGAGCATTGGACTGCCATTACCTCATAAGACTTTGTTGTTACACTTTCTCTTACCGTACATTACTAAATCTCCATTTGCACTATTTGCCTATTTGCACTACTCTGCCTGGTTTACACTCAATGTCACTTACCCATTATATTGTATATTGTATAGCTTTCTTGTTATATGTAAAATTGTATTTATTTAAATTTTTACTTTTTAATTATTTTACTTGCATTTTTAATCACTTTTATATTTAAATATATTTAAATGTTCATTTGCTATTTATCTAGGGATTGAGAGTAACGCAATTTCTATTCTCTGTATGTCCTGTACATGTGGCAGAATCGACAAATAAAGTTGACTTTGACTTTTGACTTTTGATGGTCGGCCCCCTGAACTGTCTAGCCTGCATTGTCGACCTCTAGGTCGACCCCCTGGACCTATAGTAGACCTGTAGCATGTCTGATTCTTCTGCCCCCGCTTTGTGAAAAAGAGCATCTCTAATCCTTTGAACATATTTCTCAGTAGAAATATGGGGGAGGCTGTTGTAAAGGCTCACCTTTTAGCACATTCACTTCACCAGATGCACCTTGTTTCTTTTCCTCACCTTTGATTGGGTGTGGTGCTTGGCCTTAATTGCACTCACCTGTCACACATTATATGTCACACAGTATATAAGGACTGCACTCACCTACCCCTCACTCTTTCTTCACTCCCACATGGGGCGGCAGCTGAGGTGAGTTTCTCTTTGAGTCTCCTGAGTTCATGTATCATTTTGAGTTACTTAAATCGTACTTTATGTCCTTTTTAGAGAGAGCAGTCCATGTGTGTCTTTCTTTCCTTTACCCGTTATACAATATACAATGAAACAACAAAACCTGCACATGATTGATGACTGCTTAATTTTCATTCTAATCGGATGAGCCCATGATGACGACTACTGAAACCCTGAACCTTCCTTCCTCCAAAACAAGAGCCCAACACAACATGGTGTCAGAAGTGCACTCGCTCTAGGCGGTGAACAGAGACAGTGGACAAAATAAACGTCAGCTTGGCGAACGGCTAGCGACGAAAATGACGGAGCAAGCAGCAGCTCTACCGGCGACTCCTGGCCCGGTTACGGCAGCTCCACCAGCGGCTACTTTCACCATCAAGCCACCGGAACCGTTCGACTTCGCAAAACCCCAAGAATGGGAGAAGTGGATCAGACGTTTCGAGCGTTTCAGAATGGCAAGTAATCTGAATGGTTCAACTGATGCTAACCAAGTGAACACATTAGTATACTGCATGGGAGACGAGGCTGACGACGTGCTAAGGGGACTAGACCTAACAGACGGGCAGCGCCAGCAGTACGATGCGGTCAGAAACGCATTTGACAGACATTTTGTCCCCAGAAAGAATGTGATTTATGAAAGAGCGAAGTTTAATAAGCGAGTACAACAGCCAGCGGAAACAGTTGACTCCTTCATAACAGCTCTATATGCTCTCGCTGAAAACTGTGAATATGGTGAACTCCACGATGAACTTTTGAGGGATAGGCTCGTTGTGGGTCTTAAAGATTCATCACTGTCGGAGAGAATGCAGCTCAACAAAGATTTGACGCTAACCAAAGCTATCACAATGGCGAGACAATCTGAGGAAATAAAAAGACAGCAAACTGACCTCAGAGGCGAAAGCAGCACAAGCAAAACAGCCATGGATGCCGTGCATGTCAGAAAGTCACAGCCAAATAAATTCAGAAGCAGAGAGCAAAAGCAGTTCAAGCCACGAAAACCACAAATAACAAAACAAGAGACTAAAACATGTTTTAAATGTGGAAAAACACAGATGCACCCAGCAGCACAGTGCCCAGCTAAAAATGCAGAATGCCGCAACTGCGGGAAACGTGGACACTACGGGAGAGTTTGTAGGTCTACAGCTGTGCATGAGGTGGCAGACTGTGCAGATGGACTCTTCCTGGGTGAACTGGATTCAGGAGAAGACCCGTGGCTCGCTAACATCTGCGTGAGAGGCAAAAGCATGACCTTCAAATTAGACTCGGGGGCAGATGTCACAGCTATCTCAGAAGAGACATTCAAAGACATTAAGCAGCCAAATGAGCACCTGCAAAAAGCTGAAAAGCCACTGTATGGACCAGGAGGTGCAGCACTGACCGTGCTCGGGTCCACAAAGGAGGACATTTCCTACAGTGACAGGAGCACTGCAGAGACGATCTACGTAGTCAGAAACCTGCGTGTAGCTCTCTTAAGCAGGACAGCTTCTGTGAGACTGAAATTAATTGCCCGAATGGACAATATTGACCTTGAGACAGTGAGGAAAGTGTACCCGAAGCTATGGGATGGGCTCGGGCTTGTTCAAAAACCGTACACGATTAAGCTGAAGCCCGACGCTAAACCTTATTCACTGAAAGTGCCCAGGTGTGTTCCGCTCCCACTACTGGGCAAAGTCAAAGCAGAGCTACAGAGGATGGAACAGTTGGGGGTGACCAGTCGTGTGGAGGAGCCCACAGACTGGTGTTGCGGCATGGTCGTAGCCCCTAAAAAGGACAAAGAGACAGTCCGCATTTGCGTGGACATGACACCTTTAAATGGGTCGGTGTGCCGTGAAAGATATATCCTTCCCTCTGTCGACCAAACACTAGGCATGCTCACAGGGGCGCAGTATTTCTCCAAGCTCGATGCTAACATGGGCTTTTGGCAAATACCGCTATCCAAAGAATCTGCTCTCCTCACCACGTTTATTACGCCATTTGGGAGGTACCATTTCAACCGTTTGCCATTTGGTATTTCCAGTGCACCAGAGCATTTCCAAAACATGATGGTGACAGAAGTGACAGCCGGCCTCGCGGGAGTCGTATGCCACATGGACGACATCCTGGTCTGGGGATCTACGAGAGAGGAGCACGACATGAGACTCCACGCTGTCCTCGACCGTGCAGAGAAGGCAGGCGTCACCCTGAACATGTCAAAATGTGAGTTTGGCAGAAGAGCAGTGAAATTCTTAGGATTAATTGTGTCATCTGAAGGCATGAGCCCTGACCCTGACAAAACTAGCGCGGTGCAGAAGATGAAAGAGCCAAACACTGTGAGTGAGCTTAGGAGCTTCTTAGGAATGGTGAACCAGCTGGGGAAATTCATCCCAAACCTTTCTGAGAAAGACAAACCACTGAGAGACTTGCTTTCAACCAAAAACATGTGGTACTGGGGGCATGAGCAACAAAACGCCTTTAACAGTCTAAAACAAGAACTGTCATCTGCACCAGTGCTACAGCTCTACAACCCAAACAAACCCCAGAAGATCTCAGCAGATGCCTCTTCATACGGGTTGGGGGCAGTCTTACTACAGAAAGACAATGATGTGTGGTCACCTGTCGCGTATGCCTCGCGATCATTGACAGCCACAGAGCAGCGCTACGCTCAGCTGGAAAAAGAAGCGCTAGCGCTCACCTGGGCCTGTGAAAGATTCAGTGACTTTATTCTAGGGCTACACTTTGAGCTTGAGACCGACCATAAGCCACTAGTGAGCCTACTCGGAGGACAAGCCCTGGATTTGCTTCCACCGCGGATACAGAGATTCCGCATGCGCCTGATGAGGTATTCTTACACTATAAGGCACATTCCAGGCAAAAGCCTCACCACAGCTGACACGCTGTCACGGTTGCCGTTGGCAGGCAACGTGATTCCCAGAGACAATGACCTTATGGAGGACACTGATATCTACGTTGATACAGTGCTGGAGGGCCTTCCTACTAGCAGCAAATACCTTTCAGATCTCCGTGAGCAGCTGCAGTCTGACAGCGTCTGTTCGCAAGTCATGAAGTACTGTGCAGAGGGCTGGCCGGACAGGAACCAGCTGCAGGGAGTGGTAAAGCACTACTGGTCAGAAAGAGCAGTTTTGAGTGTACACAATGGACTACTACTGAGAGGTACAAGGTTGGTCATACCTGCAAACATGCGAAACGCAGTTCTGGACAAAATACACGAGGGACACCAAGGAGTAGTCAAGTGTAGAGAACGTGCGCGACAAGCAGTGTGGTGGCCAGGCCTGAGTAACCAGATCGGTGAACTTGTCCTTAAGTGCAGGCTGTGCATTCAGGAGAGAGTCAATGTGAGGGAACCTCTTATGCCCACACGTTTACCTGAGAGGCCATGGCAGAACTTAGGAGCTGATCTGTTCACACTAAAAGACAAAAACTATCTGTTAGTAGTGGATTACTTCTCGAGATATGTCGAGATTGCTCAACTCAGTCCAACTCGTTCAGCCAATGTGATTGTGCATTTAAAGTCAATATTTGCACGCCATGGCATACCGGAAGTATTGATCACTGATAATGGGCCACAATTTGCATGTCAAGAAATGAGAGACTTTGCAAAGGACTACTGCTTTGAGCATGTTACCAGTAGTCCCAGGTACCCGCAGAGCAACGGCGAAGCGGAGAGAGGCGTCCAGACCGTCAAGAATCTCCTCAAAAAAGCTAGCGATCCATACAAGGCGTTGCTGGCATACAGAACAACAGCACTGGCAAATGGCTACAGCCCGGCTCAACTTCTCATGGGGCGCAGGCTTCGTACTACCTTGCCAATGCTTCCTGAAACCTTACAGCCCTGTCTGCCTGATTTTCAGCAGGTTAGTTGTTCGGAGAGAGAGAAACGGCTGAGACAAACTGAAAGTTTTAACAAGAGACATAGAACAAGAGAACTGGATAAACTGTTGCCAGGACAACCAGTCTGGATCACGGATGCAAGAGCACAGGGCACAGTGACAGCAGTCCACCCGACTCCACGATCGTACGTCATCAGTGGGCCCCAAGGGACAATTAGAAGGAACCGCAGTCATCTTGTGCCGATCCCACAAACAGAGGCTCAAACCGAAGCCACACAGATTCAAGCTACTCCTACCGAGACAGTTTCTGAGCCAAGCGCACCCCATACACCAGGTGTGATTAGAACCCGGTCGGGTAGGGAGGTGATTAAACCGAAAAGACTTGATCTGTGAAGCTGATTGTTTGAAAACAGAAAAGTGTGTTTCAAATGCTGAGTTGTGGTTTTGAGGGTAGCATGTTGAAGAAAAAAAATGTTTATTCTGTTACAGGTTGAAAAGAAGAAAAAGTGTTTATTCTCTTGCGGGTGGAAAAGAAGAGAGAAAGTGTTTATTCTGTTACAGGAGGAAAAGAAAAAGTGTTTATGACAATACTGACTTTATGTTTCCTGAAATGTTGGGGTATGCCTGTAATGAAAAAACTATATGCAGTTATGTTTTGTTTGAAGAACAAAAGAATATACCAGTCTAACTTCAGTAAGGGGGATGTGGTGTAATCTATATTGGTGAATATCATGCGCCACTAGGCGGCAGTACTTACCCTTCTAGACAGGAAGTGATGCTATGTTTTGATATGGAGAGTAAGGGGAAATAAAGATGGTGGTGTTCCACGTTATCGCCTAAACGAGGAGTTTTATTAAAAGAGCCCAACACAACAGCATCAGGACCTGCGTAACAGGAAATGTGATTATATTTGCATATTGACGATGTAACCTATAAAAATAAACGAATACTGCAGTTCGGTGTGATTCGCTCTGAGCTTTTCACCCGTGCAGCACGTTAACTATCTCAAGTGTCTGAGTGTTGATTATTCACCTGACTGTTTGTTAACTGTAAATCTCTGACAAATACAGTTACTCATATTTTGTATTTTAAATATGTAACACCTGTACATGTATTTTCCGTTACTCCCCAACACTGCTCATAGACACTATGAGCAAGGGATCAGTCTCACTATGAAAGTGAGGGCAGTCAGTTGCAAAGTAACCATACGCTAAAGCACACCACGTCTTTTACTCAACTGATAAAGTGTTTACCAAAGTCATAAAACCATTGAGAAGTAGTGACATTTTCCTATAGACTTCAGTACATATGTGGTGGCAAAGCCATGTGAATAAGGGAGTGGCTGAAAGTAGTTGTTTTTTTGTTTTTTTTAAACAATCTAAACTTCACTCCTATGTGTCAGGCTATGGAAATTTTATCCCAATGAAGCTCTAATAAAATTTGTTTTTCATTATCAAGATAGGGACTTGCAGTTGAAGCAGAGCCAAACCTCACTGCATACAGCAGCCTTATACACACAAGACCTCACACTACCGTGTTTTTCAAATTTTACGAATACTAAGGAAGGGAGCTTATATGCTTCCTTCATTGCCTCCTTTAGTATAGGATATACTGGGACAATCCAGTGATTGATCATCCGACAATTCTGAGCATCAAACTATAATAAAAAATGCTTCTTCCATGATGAACATTGTGCTGCAAGCTTTAGGATTATCCTGAATTTAATGTTTGCTTCCCGTCAGCTGGGACAGATGATGGATAGTGGAAAATTTGAAGCAGTCATGTAATCCTAAACAGGAAGGAGGATTTTTTCCCCTCAATAATAATCTTCAGTCTTCACAAATTTAACAAACTTTATGTAAACATATTTAAATATGCAATCCCAGCACAGTGGATTGTCAAGACTAAAACCAGTCATTAAGCAAAGACAATGATAACTTGTTTATTTAACATGTGTAACATCTGTAGTTTCCTACTGTGTAAGTGAAGTCTGCACACTGCGAGATACCACTTTCTGAAGTATATGCATTCAGTCTGGAATGCAGTCTGGAATGGAAAAATTTAATGTTGTCACACTCTTTCATTTACGGTCAGGTTGTCCAATGAAGCAGCTATAAACATAATTTTAAATGTGCAACTACTGCACAACCCTTAGCTGTCAATCCTTAGATGTTTTCCTTCAGGTGTTCCAGCGTCTTTAGAGCATATAGGCATGCAAGTTACCAGAACTCAGAGGTGGCAAAAGTAAAGACTTTATTTACTGAAGTATTAGTACAGATACCTGGGTTTAAAATAAAAGTTGAAGTACTGAATCAACTTTTTTACTTAAGTAAAAGTGAAAAAGTACAGTTTCTGAAATGAACCCAAAGTAAGAAAGTAAAAAGTAGCTCCTTGAAGGACAATTCTATTAATTTCTATATAAAGATAACTGAACCTTGTGCCATATTAATATAATAATAAAATAATATTAGTACACAAGAATACAAAATTATTAAAATTTAAAATCTTATTCTAATGAATAAACTTTGAATCTGTTATGTAGGACACATGCAGTGAAAGAGAATTTTCTGTTGCCTTGTTGAGGGGGACTTTACCTCCACACCTGAACAGTAAAATGGGTAAAATCAAGGGTTACAGTGAGATTCACCAGGTCAGAAAACCTTAAGATCTGTGTAGTGATTCAGCAAAGGGAAAATAATCACAGCTCACAAGCTATAATAGCTGATATCTATTCCCTATACTGACACTACACCGTGTATGTCAGTGGTCCCCAACCCCCGGGCCTGGAACCGGTATCGGTCCGTGAGTCGTTTGGTACCGGGCCGCGAGAGTTGAGGCTCAGGTGTGAAATGTATGGTTTTCAGGGTTTTTATCGGTTTTCAGCGTTATTTTGTTATCGTTCATTTCATTAACTCTGTTTTCGTGGGTCTTTTCACGTGTGTTATGAATAAATCTTCTTTTTTTCGGTACTGGTACTAGTTTTATTTTGTTGTATTTATCCACGACACCTTAAAGGCCGGTCCATGAAAATATTGTCGGGCATAAACCGGTCCGTGGCGCAAAAAAGGTTGGAGACCGCTGGTGTATGTTATCTGCACACTAGAGAGAATACTGTTGGTATAAAGTTGCAGTTCAATGTCACGGTTCTGGGTCAGTGTTGACCCAGCATTTTGAGTTTCTTATATTTTGGTCTATTTAGACCAGTGTCGCATCGTACCCTCAGATTATGCCTGTGTGGTTTTGGTTTCTGACGTCACATCACGTCACGTCTTCATGTCAGCAATAAAGCTGAGGTTTTGATTTACAATTCTGTGTTCGAGTCCTGCGTTTGGATCCTCCTCTCCGCCTGCCCGCACACAGAGCCCTGACAGAACGACGCGACCAGTAATGGATCCAGCGGACTCACGCTTCTCCTCTGAGGGAGAGAATCTCGCGCTCCTTTGGGATTACTGTTGGAGGGTAGTCAACGCTGTGAGCCCCTACAAGAGGCAGCTGGAGGTAGTATTTTTTGATAATTTTTTGTCATCCACTGCCTGCACTGTCAGTTTTCTAAATATAAATGGACTCAAACAAATAATAACAGCTCTAAGAGCGAGGCTAAGTTTTGAACTGTTTGGCATGGGCGGCCCAGGGAAAGAGGATTCAGTTGTTCTCCTGGAGGCCCTCGCCACTTGGTACTCTCAACGACAGCAGCATTTTTTGCCAAGGTTTATCGCCAAATTGTTTGATCCATCCTTGAAGAAGAAATACAACCCTCGCCATCATCACCCAACCACACTTCCATTCTCTCCTGTAGTACGGACTGGCTCAGTTAGCTGATCAGCAGCCGCCTTCAGCTCAGTTTCCAGTGTTTCCTGCTCAGCAGCTGCCTTCAGCTAAGTTTCCAGTGTTTCCTGCTCAGCAGTCGCCTGTAGCCCTGTCACCTACTCCACCACCGCTTTCATCTCAAATTCAGTCACCTGTAGCTCAGTCTTCACTCCCGCTACCCATAGCTCTACCACAATCAGACTTTCTCCAAACCTTGTTACAGTCCATAGCCCAGTCAGTAGCGCAGTTAGTAGAGGAATCATTAGCTTTGTCATCTGCTCAGTCAGCCACTCATCTTCACCCTCAGTCAGGGGTCCCTATTGCCTCTGGCCCTGCATCTGCTCCAGCTGGAGGGCCCGAGTCGCCCGTCCAACCTCAAGTGTCGTCAGCTGGGGGGGCCCCGAGTCGCCCGTCCAGCCTCAAGTGTCGTCAGCTGGAGGGTCCGAGGAGCCCACCCAGCACCACGCCACGTCTGCTGGAGGGTCCGAGGAGCCCACCCAGCACCACGCCTCATTAGCAAGCACATCCTCACATCTGCTGATGGTAGTCTGTTCAGCCGTCACCTGCTGAATCATCCCCCGTGACTTCTACATCGCCGCCTGCAGCATCGCCGCCTGCAGCATCGCCGCCTGCAGCATCGCCGTCAGGTTCTGCAGCCGTCCCGCGGCCGTCATCCACGCCTAGTCCAGCCTCCGTGACCCCACCTTTGTCTTCGTCTGGTCCTGCCTCAGCTCCGCCCTCATCTGGTCCTGCCTCGTCTGGTCCTGCCTCGTCTGGTCCTGCCTTGTCTGGTCCTGCGGTTGCCACACCGCCGTCAGAGCCCGCTTGACCTGTTCCGCCTCACCTCTGCCGTTTTCCAGGCCTCTAAGTTGGCATCATGGCGTTCGGGGACGGCCTCCAGAAAGAGTTCGTCACCGCCGCTGGCATCGCGGCCAACCTCCGGACCTGCTCAGTGGCCGCCACTGCCTTCCAAGTGATCGGCCTCCTGATTGGTTTTGCCTGCGCTGCCGCCGTTGGCCTCCTGATTGGTTTTGCCTGCGCTGCCGCCGTTGCCGTGTGCACGGTCGGCCTCCAGAACTGTTTGCCCGTGGTTGCCGTGTGCACGGTCGGTCCCCTGAACTTATTGTGGACTCATGCATGATCTTGTTTTGTGTTGGACTGTTTTCTTATGTTTATGGACCGTTCTGGACTTGTGCTCCTTGTGTTGTGTTTTGTTTTGAGTTTCTTATATTTTGGTCTATTTTTGCATTATGGATTATTTTCTGATGTTCTGGTGCTATTATTATTATTATTATTATTATTATTATTATAATAATAGATCTGTTTCAGGTATTCTTTGTGAAGTATCAGTTCTTAGGTTTTGGGTTCTCATGTGTATTGCAGTTTCTGTTCAGTGTCTAGTCTGTCTCTGTGTCGTGTCTGCATCTTTGTTTAGTGGTTTCTTGTTTCCTGTCTTATTGTGAAAGTCTTTGTCTTATGTTACTGTGTGCAGCTTAGCTCCCCCGTCTCGTTAGCCCTGATCTCTCCCAGCTGTGTCTCCCTCCTGTTGCCCATTCCCTGATTACCACCCTGTGTGTGTATTTAAGCCCTGTGTTTCCGTGCTCAGTGTCGCGTCGTACCCTCAGATTATGCCTGTGTGTTTTTGGTTTCTGTATTCACGTCACTTCACGTTTGGTTTTCATGTCAGCAATAAAGCTGAGGTTTTGATTTACAATTCTGTGTTCGAGTCCTGCGCTTGGATCCTCCTCTCCGCCTGCCTGCACACAGAGCCCTGACAGATTGATTGATTGAATCTTTATTTTGAACATGTTGAAAAAGTACAGCAAAGAATTAAAGAGACAAATAAACAAAGCAAAAGGAAAACGAGCAACTACAAATAACTTTCATGTTCAAAAAGGAGCAGGAAGAAGCATAGGCTTATTTAATCCCACCACATTTCCACTATCTAGTAATCAATAGACTACAGAAATACCTAATTGCATTATGTTACATGTATTTTTTTTAATTGTGTGTGTGTGGTGTCTATCTATCCATACATATATACACATTTTCAATAACCCCAGTAACACTTCAAAGGATACACAACCTACAGATATATATATATATACCCATGCACCCGCACACACATGAAAATATTAAAATTCATCTCTGCTTGATGTAACCTAAATCTGATCATGAGCACCACAGCCACTGTGCACCAGTCCAACACAATGCTTTACTGTGAATTCACCACATCAAAAGAGCTAACCTGTTTATCCTGGACAAAACTACCCAGTATTTTAATGCAAATTTTGAATAACACAAAATTGGTTTACTTAGTTCGTTTTGCAGGAAGTTTCACAAACTGAGAATACGTAATTTATCTAAACTCATCATATACAAATCCAATACGTGATTAAAATGATATTACATGCAAGCTTTAAATTTAAAGTTTATCAAGTGTCACTGAGCGGTCCGCTTCTTCTTCCTCTCCTTTCTTGTCTTTCTTATCTTTCTCCATCTCTGAGTGAAGTTAGCTCTCTTTCTTTTCTCTAAATGTGAAATAAGCAGCTGGACCTTTAGCTAGCATCACACTGTGAGACAAACTACAGACAAACAGTTTGTGTGTTTGCTGATGTTTATTGATCTGATAGAAATGTTGCATTTGAAATTACCTGACACTTAAAAAAATGTCACTCCCTTTATGCTCGCTCCTCTTATGTAGCGCTAGCTAGATTCTGAAGTATCACGAACACAGCTTATGGACACATGCACTCCCTCCAGCCCACTTTACCCCCAAGTATAAACACTATAAGTAATACTGCTGAAGCTAAAGACAATTACAATACATTTTTCCTCAGGTATGCATAAAATTTAAAAATATATTTATGAAGAACCTTTGTAACACAAGTAACGACATAATTGTAACTGTTATGTAATGTACATTACTGTGTTACTTTGTAACATGTTACACCCAAAACTGGTCGCTATGATCTTTACACTTTACTGATGTTTTTAAAGTCAATATTTAAATATAAAGGGACCTCAGGTGTCGGATGGCAGTGATGGGTTTTTATGTCACATTTTAAGTTTGTGTAAAATTGAAAGGCAGCCACATGAGATTTGATCTCCTTGACACTGTCATCCATTTGAATTTTGGTTAATGCAGGCTTATCTATCAGACATGATAGACATGCATGTAGTTTTGTATCTTAGCTGGTGTTTATACTTTTACAGTTGACCTCTGACCGAGTTTACAACGGTTATTGAAAACCAAAACAAGGAGTGAAAATGAATTTCAAACTGCGTCGATGTGATTTTGCTTCATTAGTCTAAAGCTAGCTAGCTAAACCAAAAACCTGCTGATAGAGGGGCCATGTGCTGCTCCACTTTTAAAGTCAGCGGTAAGATCTTCAGTGGTAGATTGTTGTGATTGGCAATGTATGGAAACAGCTTCTCAGTGAAACTGAGCTTGAAGGTGTGTATGTGTGTGTTAGTGTCCAGATCAAAGAATGTGAGCTTCTTTTTGTCACAGTCCAGCTGAACTCTGACTCTCTGCAGCTTCATCACTGGGAGAGGCTTAAACGGAGGTGGAGGGGTGGCTGCTGTGTATTTTCCATCAAGGAGACATAATTCCCAGTATCCACTCTGTACTATTCCGTGTCTCCGAACAGACTCCTTTACCACACCAACACCCCAAAACCGATTCTGATCATTTCTAACCTCCACATCCCAGCTGTGAGTCCCTGAGTCGAAGCCCTCAGATGTCAGAACACAGTGGTGTGAATCAATCCTCTCTGGATTATGAGGAACCTTCTGTCCCTCTCCAAGACTCGCACTGGTCAGATCTTCAGACAGGATTAGGTGTGATTCAGCTGTGTTTGGGTCAAGAATCACAGGAGTGTAGGAGACCATCTCCTTCATCTTGTTCCAGATGTTGTAGGTCAGGTTGCCCAGGTGTTTGGCCACATCCATCAGGGCTCCTGAGTCTAGCTGTGGAGCATTCAGCAGGGGGAGCTGCTTGACTCTGTTGACTGCAGCCCTGTAGTTGTGGAGGAATGAGACGTTTTCAGCTCTCAGTTGCTCCTCTGTGGCTCTGATTGTTTCTGAAAGAGTTTTTATCCCTCTACTCAGAGACTCAATCTTCTCCTCCATTTTTCTTAACTTCTGCTCTTCTTCCTGCCTCAGAGCAGCCAGCCCGGCCTCCTCTTCATTTTGTAGAAACTGCTGAAGCTTTTTAAACTCCTCCTTTATCTGCTTCTCCGTCTGCTGTGCCTGGACCTTTATATGTTTTGCTATTTGATCAAACTTTCCTTTGACTTGTTCAAACACCTTCAGTTTATCTTGTAAGGGCTTCAGGTGTTTCTGAAGCTCCTCTCTGTGATCCTGGGCGGCTTCTTCAGTTGGGTTGAATCTGTGGTCTTTGTGTGCTTTTGAATCTCGACAGACGACACACACCGGCTGCTGATGATCCAAACAAAAAAGTTTGAGTTTCTCATGGTGCAGACTGCAGAGAGGCTCAGACACTGCAGAAGCTTTTTTATCTCTCTGCAGTAAGAAAGCCTCACACAGGTTCTTTAACACCAAGTTACGGGGCGGATCATTCAGTAAAGGAACCTTCTTACAAAGTGGGCAGGTTTTTATTTCTCTTTCTGTCCACCACAGCTGCAGACAGTTATTACAGAAGCTGTGGCTGCATGACAGGATGACAGGATCTCTATAGATGTCGTGGCAGACGGGACAGGAGAGATCCTTTTCTGACTGAGAAGACATTTTTTTTCCCCGGAGTAACAACAATGAAAACAATGAGGCGTCCACTCCACTCAAGAAGTTTCTTCAAACTTACTTTCACTTTTAGCTGTGACTTCTGTAAAACTTCTATTTGTAACATGGAATCAGCAGCATCGTGTTGAAGTCACAGTATCCTGATATTCCCTGTATTTCAGTGTTCCCCGTATCCTTCTTGCTGTCGTTGAACGTCCTCTCTTTTCTAACAAAGAATCTAAATACATAGTTCAGAAAGTGAAAGTGTCACGGTGAATGTAATTTGACACCCACATGAATATGGTGGCCCTGAGGGTCCACACCCAACTGCAACTCAAGAAAACAACAGAAAATAGAAAAACTCAAAAAAGCACACAAAACACAATAGAAATAGGAAAAAGGAAAACAAATTAGAAAAAAAGAAAACGGAAATAGAAAAAAGGAAGTTAGAGATGGATGAATGAATATCACTTTACAGTCCCGCACAAACATCAGGATCAATTACACTAATGTTAATGTAAGTTCTGTTATTATGCTGCCTAAGCTGGTTCTGTTGGTGGTGCCCAGCCAAACCTGCATTTGTTTTAAGGAGAAACAAACAGACAGTTCACTCGTTAAGGAATTGTAGTTTATTCACAGGACATTTGACCAGTGTACTAACTTAATCACTTTCTGCTTAAATTTAGCTCTCATCTCATTTAGTACCCCTAATAACAAAAATCCGTATAGCGTATACAACCTGAGCCTGTCGCCTTTCTGTCTGTCCTTCTCTTTGTCTTTCTGTCTGACTGTAAAATAAAAGTATGAACACGTATTTATAAGTTAAACTTGTGTTTTAATCACACATTCGATTTCCAGTCTGTGAACTCAGAGTGCCAAGAGTCAGGGCAGACTGAGAAACCCACTGCTGCGGATCATTTGTGGTGTCTCTGCAGGAGAGCTGATGAGATGGAGGCTTTCCACCCCTAATGATATACCAGGACAAACTCAACAAAATTCAGATCTCAGTAACAAATACCATAGCTGAATATTTCTGTAACTGTATCTTGTTGTTAAAGAAATAAGAACTTGAAATACAAAGCTGGAGCTCAGAATTTTTCAACCTTTTATATCTCATACAACAGGTCACATTTCAACTAGAAGACCCCCCCCCCCCCCCCCCCCCCCCCCCCCTTCTAGTTGAAATGTTGAATGTTCTTACAAATTGGGCAGGTTTTTATTTCTCTTTCTGTCCACCACAACTGCAGACAGTTATTACAGAAGCTGTGGCTGCATGACAGGATGACAGGATCTCTATAGATGTCGTGGCAGACGGGACAGGAGAGATCCTTTTCAGACTGAGAAGACATTTTTCTTGGGATTGAAAAACTCAAAACAAGACACATGTTAAAACTGAAGACAGTTATATTTTTTTTGTCTTTTTTATATTTTGTTTTTCTTTTAAGTTGGAAATATTTGTTATCATATGCACAATTTATTAGTTTAGTGATAACAACCAACAACATCATTTAACTCAAATATTTTAGTTATCTAGCACATGCTTCATAGTGCTAGATTTCTTTTTTTCTTTTTAAATTACTCTATAGCAGTATGAATTCCCAGGATAAATTCTATCAATTTAGACTAGTACAAGTAATATGCCCTCTCAAATAATAATTAATAATATGTTCAATTCCCTTCCACGAATCACTACATTATTGTGGTTGAGGGGTTTGTGTGTCCCAGGGATCCCAGGGCCTATGTTGTCTGGGTGCTTTTTCCACCTGGTAGGGTCTCCCATGTCAAATTGGTCCTGGTTGAGGGACCTGACCAGAGGGACCTTAGTCCATGGGGCCTGGCCGGGCACAGCCCGAAAAAGGCCCACCACCTGCAGGAGGCACCGTAGGGGTCGGGTGCACTGTGAGCCAGGTGGCAGCCAGGAGCGGAGGTCCTGTCGGACTGATCCCCGGCTACCAAGACTGGCAATTGGGACATGGAATGTTGCCTCTCTGGTGGGGAAGGCGCCTGAGTTAGTGAGGAGCTTAGCAGTCAACTGGTCACCACCTGGTGGTGAGTTGGATCAGGTGGCGGGGTAGGATACAGGGACAGACCTGGTGAGCCCAAATGTATAGTGAGGGTGTGCTGGGAACACCTAGAAGAGGCCCCAGTCCACAAGATCTACAACGTACACCTCCGGCAGAGCTTCAACAGCATTCCGAGGGAGACTGGGGACATTGAGGCCGAATGGACCATGTTCAGCATCTCCATTGCCGAAGCTGCTGCAATGAGCTGTGGCCGCAAGGTGGTTGCCGTCTGTCGTGGTGGTACCAACTTAGAAGGAGAAAGAACATTGCTACCTGCACTGTGTATAGTGCTTGCAGAGCACTGCTGACTTCGACTGACAAAATTGTCAGGCAGTGGAAGAAATATGTTGAGGACCTCTTTAATCCCTCTGGCATGTCTTCCATCGAGGAAGCACAGTCTGGGGATGAGGGGAATGACCCACCAATCTCCAGGGGCGAGGTCACTGAGGCAGTTAAAAAACTCCTTGATGGCAGAGCTCCTGGGGTGGATGAAGTCCACCCCGACTTCCTGAAGGCTCTGGATGTTGTAGGGCTGTCTTAGTTGACACGAGAAACATTTCATCAAGTGATTTCATCAGTGACTGAGTGATTGAGATATCCTCAATCAGTCAATGAAACATTTTAAAATATAAAAAGTTTAAAAAAAAACTATTGATAAGAAAAAAATAAAAGGTGTCATATCTAAAAGTTTAACATGTTATTATAATTAAATAATGCTGAAACGGTGAAATGACGGATTAAAGGACTGGGTATTTCAAAATGATAGGAGAATGCAAATTTTGTAATTATGCGCCTGTAAGCCTCACAGTGCCTAAACTTAAATATAGAGAACACCATGAGGTGATATTTTAAGGCTGGATTGTGGAGACTTGCCTTTTTCAGGAGGTTTGCTTTGACGACTCCGTCATTCAGATCTACAGAGGAGTCTTCCTGCTTCAGGTTTATTTTTATTAATGAGACACAGAGAACAAACGCAATCATGATTAGTTTCCAGCTTTATTATTTTTCTCAAATCTCAAAGCTGAAACTAGGTACCTTTTGTGTTAACATTTGATCTTCCAGGAGCTTCTTTGGTTGCAGGTAGAGGAGCTGGCAGGTTGTCATAGCAGACGAATGGTAGTTTTGTGTCACTGGGCAGTAGCCTCCATTTTCCTGATGTCTTCAAATCTGCAGCAATGAACCAAAAATACCAAATATTTTTTTAGAATCATCCCAGTATCTGAATGAGGAGTCTTTGCCATCACCCCAGTAAATGTTAGGATGTACAATATGGCCTATCCATGCAGAATCATCCTTTGGTGCCAGAGTCTGCATATCATTTTTAGAAAACCAAGGTGGCGTTTCATAAAATTAAAAGAAATCAAGTGCAAACAATCTTTACGGGTAAAGAAAATGCTTTATTTTCCCACCATTGTGACAGATGAATTGATGTTCCTCTGAACAACTGTCATGCCACCGCCATCCATCCATTGAAAATAGTAAACTAAGAAAGGTTCATTTTCAGTTTGTTTTTCCCAGTTCCAAAAATAATCAATTATCTCAAATGCATGATACCCATATATATATTAAACTAAACACCAATCCAGACCTCAGAGTTGTAACCAGCAGATGAAACAGTTTTGATAAGTTGGTTCATTTCTGTAGAGTTTCCAATGCTGGCCAGGTCTGTGTAGTTCTTTCTGCAGTAGCTCTGAGCCTCATACCAAGTAAAAGACTTATTAACAAAGTGGTACTGATGGCATTTGGAGAGGATGAGCCACCCTGTGAGGAAAATATTATAATGAACCTCTTTGGACATATGAGATGGCTGTTTTACAGTATTTCAAAGCAATAAGCACTGCGACAAAAAAAATTCACTAACCTGAGAGATACAAGACACCTAGCAGGATCTTCACAATCATCATGCTCCTCTGTGGACTGTAAGAGGAAACTGCTTTTATAATAAAAAAAAAAAGTAGGGAAATTCCATTTTTCTTTATGTTCCTGTTTCTGAAAAATCCCATTGGTCTGTTGATTTGTTTACGCAAATTGTTTTACTTTATCTAAATATGTTTGTACCCCACAATCAACCAGGTTTATCATGCATAAATATGTGATAAAATTGATCATTTTCATAAATCCCTCGTTTTGCACAGTGTTGATGGGAGCCATATCTTTGGTCAGGTGATGAGTGATAGCCTCCGTAATTTCTTTGTGCCTGCGTGGGTTCGACGTGTATAGGGAAGCACTGTATAAGGTTCTCGTTATTGATGTTTGGGTGGTTGACCGGGACGGATTTTCTCCTGTCACTTTCTCGTCATCCCTGACGTGCTCTCCGTTGTTTTTTCCCTGCTAATTTTAGCATCACACGGCACAGCTTCTGTATCACGTGTTATAAGGCTCCGCCCTTGTCATTTGTTGAGCAGGAAGAGTGAGCACTTGTTTTCATGCAGATTACGTCCCGGATCAAAATGCGGTACAGTCGTCGTCGTCTTTTTTTTTTATTTTTTAAATCGTTGTCATTTGGAAATGAGATCGCACACAAGTATGAATCGAGATCGCGATTTTCTAACGATTAATCGTGCAGCCCTAGCTGGCTGACTGATTGACTGAACTAAACACACATGTGGAAAAGACGGCATCAACATCAATGACATGACAATGACCAGGATGAAACTGAGGACTTAAATACACCAGCTGAATAATAACTGATTGGAAACAGGTGAGCGAACAGCTGAAGATAATAGAACTAAAGACACATAGGGACAGCTCTGGTGGGCGGCTGAGGCAACTGAGCAGGTCCAGAGGCTGGCCACACGGAAGGCAGTGGCGGCGGCTGAGCAGGTCCAATGGCCGCTGGAAGGTGGCCGCTGACGCTGAATCCGACGTGGATGAGGAGACTGTGGCGGAGGAGCAGCTGCAGGCGAAGGCATAGGAGCCAGCAGTGACGGAGGAACATCTGCATGGCCAGCAGGTGCGGAAACCTCTGGCTGAGGAGTGGCCGAGCTCACAGCTGGCTCTGAATGCTGGGGCTGCAGGTCAGGGAACTGAACAGAATGATGAATGAGTGTTTGGGCCAGAGACTGGACTACAGCAGACTGGAGGACGGGTGACTGGAGGACAGGTGACTGAGCTACAGACTGGACTGACTGGACAGGAGGAGACTGAGCTACAGGTGACTGGGAGACAGGAGACTGAGCTGCAGGTGACTGGACTGACTGGGCTGGAAGCCGAACAGCAGGCGACTGGACTGGCGAGGCTAATGGCTGAGCTGAGGTTGGTAAGGCTAATGGCTGAGCTAAAGACTGAGTTAGTGAAGGAGACAAAGCTGCAGCTTGGGCTAGAGCAGAGGTAGTTGAAGAAATAGTGATCTGGGAAAAATTACCTGCTTGAGCGGTATTAAAGTCTTTAATAGGAGCCTCTGAGGGGAAAGCGGTTCTTTTAGAAGCATTATGGTAATGAGTGGCAATAGGATAGTCCAGGATGTAATCACAATATACAGTCTTTTGATTAGATGGATGGTGAACAGTCTCTGGCTTGGAGTGAGAAGGAAGAAAAAAGGTGGGAACCAGAGCCGCTGCGGCATGGCGAGGCTGAAGGTCCAGTGAATGAGACGGGTGGCATGTGAGCGAGGAGCGAAGCGGTGAGAGAGGAAGCCGCCGAAGCGCGGCGAGAAACGCCCACTCTTCACGGCAGATGCTCCGGTGCAGGTGAGGCAGCAGGTAGGAGAACGCGCCCAGAGTCAGGCGAGTCACATGCGGAAAAGACGACATCAACATCAATAACACGACAATGACCAGGATGAAACTGAGGACTTAAATACACCGGCTGAATAACTGATTAGAAACAGGTGAGTGAACAGCTGAAGATAATAGAACTAAAGACACATAGAAGTGACAGGAACAGAACAATAGGAAATGAGAACGAGTGACAAAATAAGCTGAACCTGAAACTGAAAACACTGGGTCACTGACCCAGGAACCCTGACATAGAGGAAGCAAGAAGAATGAGTTGAGTAAAGTTTGACTTATCTGACTGTTTGGTTTCGCTTAATGCGCCTTATAATCCGGTGCACCTCATGGTCCAAAAAATACAGCAACTTATCTTGTAGAAATGTGCTCCAAATAACAAACTTTGTGTTGACAAGATTGTTAGTTAATCATTTACAAATCAACATTGTCTGTATGGACAGTAATTTAAAAAAGAAAAAAAAAGTGAACATGTAAAGCTACGGTGTTAAGCGACGTGGTTGAAAAATTAAGGTGCACCTAACTTTTGTGCTGGTGTACCCTAAGAAAAAAAGTTAGGCGCACCAGTGCAATCGTGGCAAAAAGTTAGTCTAGAGCCCTGATATGCATATTTGAAGCTGTATTTTGAAATTTTCAGTTGTTACATGCGTTGACATGTGGTTAAGTTGTGACCATACATGTAGCACAGAGTGTCTGAGGTTGAGAGGAAGTGAGCTGTTTTGAAATGTGTGCATGTAGCTCTACAGGTGTCCCTGCACCTCAGCGTATTTCTGCAGTGAGACATCTTTGTTCAAAACCAAAATTTCTCAGCTGCACATAGTCTAATGGAAATGTTTTTGGCTAATTTTTTTGTTTGTGTGGATTCTTTGCTTGAATTTCTCTCATATTATTATACTCATGTTATTATGATTTCTCCCATATATAACAAATAATTGTAAAACCTTTCAAAGTAATCACACTGTCTTAGTTGAAATTCCCTCTGACGCCTCATGACAATAATCAGTTGCAGGTTTTAACACATCAGCTGATTCAATACTACAGTAATACGAAACACTTGCACTATTTTATATTTGATTCTCGTATCGGTGAAAACCATCCTTCCTTTTGGTCTGACAGATATTATCTTTAAAAATATTTTTTTCCTATTCCAGGCCGTTTCAGCACTGACATTAAACATCACATCAGGTAAACAACAATCTCTTTGATTATATTTAATATTAACCTTTACACATGGACCTCTTGTCCTGATCACAGATAGGCAGCATTGACCTACTGGGGATAGTTTTCAGAATAACAGCTGCTTACCCAAGCATGATAAGAGCGTGCAGACTGCACCCTGAAAGGCTCTGCCCTGGTTAAAACTGCAATCCTGTGGAAAATAAATAATTTTAATTTCTGTTCCCATCTCAGAACAAGATAGATCCAGCTGTGTTCCGCCTTCAAAAGTGGCTGCACATCTGACAGGTGAGATCATTTTTAATGCTGAAAATCCAAAACGTTTTTATCCACTTTCATCACTGATTACACCAGCCAGAATAAGCTGAGCAGCCGACAGGAAATCAGAAAATAAGAAATCAATTCAGTGGAGAAAACTGATGAAGAAAACACTATTTTCAGGCTAATATGCAGCCCTATGTACTCATACAAATTCATAATCTTGCTTAGATTATATGCTTAAATATTATAGCAGGGTATATTTCTTCTGTCTCTAATATTAATTCCAAAGAATTTCTTCCAATAAACACATTTTTTTTTTTTTTTACCAAAGAGAGGGAAAATTTTGTAAGTTTTTGCAGTTTATTAAACATGAATTTTACTGGTACATATGATGTAAATTAATTTAACACCAAAGCCTTAGACTGTATGGAAAAACCTTTGTTTTAATTTATAAGCCATAAATATTTCCAGTCAAGCCACATAATGAGAAATACGACAGGTCATGATAAGCCATTATCATCCACTTTGACTTAAGCTGCAAACAACATTGACTGAAAACAACTTTTCATGGCAGCAACTGTGCCACAGTCAGCGGGGGCAGACCATGTGGAAGGTGTTTGAAGGACCCAGGTGCGGACACAGACGAAGGAGGCAAAACTTTTACTGAACTCAAAGCGAGCCTTTATTAGGGCTGGTAAACAGTAAAGCAAAAATAGCCAAGCATAGCCTATGGCAATGACCTAAACAAAGAGCCTAAACTGGGAAACAACTAAGGACTAAGATAAACTAAGACTCTGACTGAACTGTAACAATGAGCTATGAACATGACACGAAAAAGCAAAGAACAGAATTCTGGACTGGACACTGTGGGAATTTACGACTGTGCGTGAATCCCCCCTGATATTGGTATGATCCGAGCTCAGGCACTAAGCGACTGAGCGAGAGGGCGGGGCAAACGGAGCCAACCATACTAAGGAGTAGGGATGGGTATCGTTTAGGTTTTATCCGATACCGGTGCCAAATCGGTACTTTTGAAATGGTACAGGTGCTCAAACGGTGTTCAAACCGGTGCTTAAAGAATGGAGAACACAAAATTGGTCCAAAAACCTCTCATATTCAGCTGGTTTTTTGTAAAAAGATAACAATGTTAGCCTTTTCTGCAGCTATGGGGCATATATGGTATCACTCTTGGCTGGAAGCAGTGCTTAAACAATGGAAAAAACCCAAACTTTGACCAAAACCTCTCATGTTTAACTGTTTTCCACTTTTTCTTTGGTCATTTTAGCCTTTTTGGCCAGGGTGAAGGGAGTATCTGCCATCAAACAAGAAGACAGCTGCATGTAGCTATGATGATGTTTGCTAGTTCACCTTACATGCATTAATGTAATAACGCGGTTAGCCTACTCAACGTAAATTACACACGAACAACATTAAGCTACTCACGCAGAGAAGAACGGCTGCTGCTGCCGTCATCATCCGTCATCATTTCTGCTACACTGGCAGGGCTAGGAGCCAGGACTCTCCTCTTCGTGTTTTTGGGGGATGTTGCTAACTCCGGAACCGATAACAGGCAACCCACCCGCAGTAGATGTGCTCGGTGTGAGGTCTCGCAGCAAGCTATCAAATACGGCGCATTTCTCGGCTTTTAAAAAAAAAACCCGCTATGCGTCGCCAGGTGTTTCATCGGATTCGAGGTGTTACCTCCTTTGACAGCATCACAGTATCAGCTTAAAGCACTTGTTGCTGCTGAGTTTGCATATTTTGCTGTGAAGTACAGCCAGACTTTTGACCGCTTCGCCTCGGACATTTTTAATCTGTAGCTCTGCTCTAAAAGAACGTACGTACCTGGCCCCGCCTACTATCCTCGGAAACGTAAAATGATTGGCTAGAAGTGTATCACAGCTCAGGAAAAAAAAGCACCGAAATAAAGCACCGAAATGTGCGCTGCTTTTCCGTCTGGTTACTACCGTTTATTTCAGAACCGGTGCCATCATGGCACCGGATACCGGTACCCATCCCTACTAAGGAGAGCTTAAGTTTGACCAGGTACCAAAGCAAATCATCCGTACCATACAAATAATGTAAATATGACGGTGTATCACGAAAGATTGATATCAAACTGATCACTTGACCCATATTACATTACTTGCTCTTCGAGCGAATCAACAAATGGATAAATAAAAGCCGAACAGCAATGCTGATTTTTTAGAGTCTTAGCTTACATTTCATATTTTCAGTTGTTTCCCTCCACGGCTAAACAAACTCTCTAAATCGGTTTCAGTTGTGTACTGATGAACACAACAATGGACATAAGGAGCTTCTTACAAAGAAAAAACTCAGGTAGATGTTATTTTATATATTATGCTTTGGATGTTGTTCAGTATATCTATGCAAAACAAGAGGAATTTCAGTACACAGCAGTATATTCACAGTTGAAACCAGATATTTACACTTTATGGAGAAAACATAAACACTTTTTTTTACTGTTAAACATCAATTTATCTAAAACTTTTGTTTTGGATAAATAAATGTTGAAATATCTTTTGAATTAGTTAAATGTCAGAATAAAAAGAGGGAGCTGTCTATTTTTTTTATCACTTTCATCAAATTTAGGAGTACATGTACACTAAGTTTATTGTTAATTAATAAGAAACTCCAGACGATTCCATTCTGAGCTGAAGAAGCTTCTGATAGGTTAGTAGAGTCCATGTGAGTAAATTGGTGGCACACCTGTGGATGCATATAAGGCAAAACACAGAGCCTGTTTCTGTGACATGGGAACATCCAGAGATGTCAACCAAAACACCAGGAAAAGAATTGTGGAGCTCCATAAGTGTGGCTCAAGTTTGAATACAATTTGGTGCCATTTACAATTAAGAAATACAGACAGTTTCTCTCTTTACTCTTAAAGTTAACAAATATGTTATTGATAAATAATATATTTATCAATCTAAAAAAATAAACATTTAGTCTGATTTGATGTTACAATTAAAAAAGTGTTTGTGTTTTGATCTGAAGAGTTTGTAAATATCTGGTTTCAACTGTATATTTGATGATTGTCAGCACAAAGAGGGAGGGAGAGGAGCAGAGAAGGAGAGAGAGAATGAGGACAGAACAGAGGTGGAACAAGAGCAGGTGAGACACACATGTTAGTCAAATGGTTGTTTACCAAAAGTATCACCGTATCATAGGTACTCATGTATCTCGTACCTAGTGTTTCTTTTTAGGTTTACTATTTTTCAAATTCTATATTTATTAAGTTCTGCAGGCTTGTTTGCACAACAAGGCTAAATAATTATATAAACTTTTCTCAATCTAAATAGTGGACTTTGGTAGAATAAAAAAAAATAAGTGTAGTGCAGGTCTATGATGATTTTTAGTGCTACTATCATCTAGTTCTGATTCTGGTTCTGTCTTGGTTAAGTCCCAAGTAGTCCTGATTTTGAACTGTTGTAGTCCTGTTTTAATTCCGGATCAGTTCTGGGTCTGGTTGAATTGGGGTTTAGTCCTCATGTCTTGATACAGCCCTGACTTTGTTCTGCCTTGCTGCTTAATTAAAAAACTAGTTTAAGGTGTCCTGTATATGTGATATATATTTTTCCCTATATGAAGTCATTCTTTTTTGAACAAAACTCAAAACAGAGCCAATTAATCTTTCAGTCATTTCTAACCCCCCCCCCCCCCCCAAAAAAAAAAATAAATAAATCCCACATGCATACTACCCTTTAGGGCTAAGCCCCGGGTGTTTCAAATGTCTGGCTCTGCCTCTGACTGGTACATGAAAGATTGTGAAAACACGACAGGAGCAGATTACTATGAACATGACCAGTAACAGAGTCTGAAAAACTATGAATCATGACATGTAGCTAGAGTGTCAGGAATGGTAACAGATGACATGACACAGACCGAATGAAACACAGAGACTAAATACCCACAAGTATGATTAGGAGAAGTGGAAACACGAGGGAGAACAGCTGACACACATGAACCTAATGACAGGACAGGGGACGTGAAACTACATAAGCTGAACAAGGAACACCGGACTCTTTCAAAGTAAAACAGGAAACATGGAGATTAGACATGACATGAACTTAACATAACCACACAGACATGATACATGTCAGGTAAGTGCATGAACCAGGGAGACTGAGTACAGGGGGAGTTGACAAAAGGAATTAAGAAACAAAGGCCTAAACAGCAACCTGGAAATTAACTAGATGAGCTAAACTTATTGATGGTGAGATGAAGCCTCATGATGAACTGAAGCTTTCCATCCAACTCGTCGACTCATGGTTTGAAGCATTGTGATGATTCATTTGCTCTACTGCGCCATCAAGTGGATGATTCAAGTGAAACAGGCCCTTTGATTATAATGATGTGATGTAAAAACCTCTGAACTGAATAAATGAATTGTTTTCATGTTTATTTATCCCGAATATTGTCTCAGTATGTCTGATACAAAAGAGAAAGTGGAAACTATCAGGACAGAGTTTTGGTATGATTGTGTAACTGTGTAATCATGCTTCTGTACATCTGGGAAATAACACAAACTAGTGTGTGGTGCTTCACTTTTTAATAAACTAAAAGACAGAAATCGGATTACAGGATCTGCAGTGTTGTTTATTTATATTATGGTACTTATCATTTGTGACATTTATTACTGTGTGCATACTTTATTAGGAGAGATGAGATTTAAAAAAAAATCTTCCTTGCTGGTTCCATCGAAGAAGAAATGCTCAAGTAACTATGTAGCACGTACGCAATCCAATTCCACGACACAATGTGATGGGGGAAATCAGCTGTGTTTTGCTGCCCATTTTATTTTGCATCTGGCGCGAACCGGCGAGCCACTTCCTGAATCAGTCACATGGTACGGACTGCCCGCGAAGCCTCTAACGTCACTGCTTACGTAATCAACGCAAACCTCCCCCGAGATTACCCGACGCACGCTTCGAAGCTTCGACATAAAGAACACATCACTAGCTAAACTGAAACTAGAACACCAGTGAATACAAAATGATGCCATGGCAATTACTGAGAGGTGTTTTGGTGGTGCTGTCACTTGGTGTTTGCTCTCTCTGCGGTAGAGTATCACTTCCTGTTAGTGATGGGATTTCCGGCTCTTTTTAGAGATCCGGCTCTTTCGGTTCGGCTCACTAAAAAGAGCCGGCTCTTTCGGCTCCGAACCGGCTCTTCAGGTTGTTTTGTTGCTTTAATTAATTTATTATTAACAATAATATAAAATTATGCACAAAAGGAATTACTAACGTAAAAACAAGTGGTTTTATTTATATATGTTTATATATAAATATATGCGGTGGCCCCTAGAGACAAAACACGTACAAACTCCAAAACACATTTCTAGCATGAACTGAACTTCCAAAGCAGAGCTACTAGATCACTTAAATTACACAATTGAAAGCATGTGTGTATTGTTTGTGTATTTATACACAGGCACTCATATATATATTCAAATAATTTTAAAAAAAGTTAATTTACCTGTTATTACCACACACCAAATCCGGTCATTGGTACTTGCTGGCTTGTGTAGCCACAAGATAACAAAGGCTCAACACTGCGCCCAGCATCCTGGAGCACTTCTGTTGTTCTTTTGTACGTGTTTTGAGTTTTTATGTGCTTCTGAGTTTTTATATGCTTCTGAGTTTTTACGTGCTTCGGAGTTTGTACGTGTTTTTACGTGTTTTGGAGTTTGTACGTGTTTTTACGTGTTTTGGAGTTTGTACATGCTTCAGAGTTCGTACGTGATTTGAAGTTTGTATGTGCTTTGTCTCTAGGGGCCACCGTAAATATACTTTTATTTATTCACTCCACATAAAATGTAATAAATAAATCATCTAATACAAAAATCAACTATTCACATTTCAAGTTTTAACTATTTACATTTTCAGCTTTTTCCTTTCACAAATTTAAAGTGAAAAGAACACAAAACACTGCAAACCACAACACAATTAAATATAAATTATAATATGAAAACTAAAAGAACATGCATATTCTCTGTCATATGGACCTGCATGAATAAACTTTCTCAATCCTTTATCATCTGCAACCGAAAATAGTTGTGGATGATTACTATACCTTTCTAATGTTGTTGTCCCTGCCTCTCTTTCTCTCTCTCTGGCTCTGTTCCTGTGCTACTGAGTGTAACTACCGCCCCTCCCCCCTCTGCCCAGCGTAAAGCACAAGGCTCGCGTGCAGAGTGAAGCGGAAAAAAAGTGCGAGAGAGAGGCTGAGAGAAAGAAAAAAAAAAAAAAACCCACGTGACGGCTCGCGATAAGGAGCCGGCTCGCGTCGTTCACGTCAAAGAGCCGGCTCTAAGAGCCATTTCGTTCGCGAACGACCCATCACTACTTCCTGTTCAAACACAGTGGTGTTTTTGAGTAGCTTATCTGCTTAGCAATTTAATTAAAAACTTTGACATTCTTTTTCATAATATAATCTTCACGTGCTTCATCCGAAGCACACTTTCTGTGTACCCACTACCTGATTTATAGCCAAAGTATTCACTCACTGTGTCTTTACTGTTTCGCTAGCTTAGCTTAGCTCGTAGCCGACTCGTTAGCACCATGGCTACTTCACCTGTCCTTTCTGCACTTTCCTGCTCATTGTGTCAGATGTTTAGTTACTCCTTGGTCTCTATTAGCAGTATTGATACTTGTAAAAAATGTAGCATATTTGCAGCGCTGGAGGCCAGGATTACTGAATTGGAGACTCTGCTTCGCACCCTTCATTCACCTGTAGCTAGCCAAGCCCCTGTAGCTGGTGCAGCCGAATATGGCGTAGTCCCCGCTAGCTGTTCCCCGGCAGACCCCAAGCAGTTGGTGAAAGAGGGTGGCAGGGTAACGGTGAGGAGGAAGCATAGTCCTAAACAGAAGCCCCAGGTACACCACCAACCTGTTCATGTGTCTAACCGTTTTTCCCCACTCGGCGACACACCCGCCGGGGGTCAAACTCTGGTAATTTGTGATTCTGTTCTCAGATGTGAAGCTAGAGACACCAGCAACCATAGTCAATTGTCTTCCAGGGGCCAGAGCAGGCGACATTGAGGGAAATTCAAAACTGCCGGCTAAGGGTAAACGTAAATTCATTAAAATCAAAATTCACGTCAGCAGTAATGACACAATCAGTATTGAATCGGTGTGTAACTTTGCCAAAACGATGTTGGACTGTAGTTTTCTCTAATCCCCTCCCCAATCAGACCAGGAGTGACATGTTAGACGGATATTCTTCTTAAATTGCTGGCTGTCTGAGTGGTGTCCCAGAAACGATGTGGGCTTCGTAGATAATTGGCAAACCTTCTGGAGGAAACCTGGTCTTGTTAGGAGACACGGCATCCATCCCACTTTGGATGGAGCAGCTCTCATTTCTAGAAATATAGACAAATTTATTAAACCCCCCAAAATATGACTATCCAGAGTTGGGACCAGGAAGCAGAGTTGCAGTCTTACACGCCTTTCTGCAGCTTCTCTCCTCCTACTACCCCCCCCCCAAAAAAAAATAAAAAAAATAAATAAAAAAAATAAAATCCCCATAGAGACTGTCAGCTCCCGAACAGACAAAAAACAAACTAAAAACCAGCAACAAACAACTTAAACATAAAAAAATCACAAAGAAAGAACAATACAGTATCCACATCTGAGCCAAAGAGTGAAACAGTGAAATGTGGATTATTAAATATTAGGTCTCTCTCCTCCAAGTCTCTGTTAGTACATGACTTAATAATTGATCAACAAATTGATTTACTCTGCCTTACAGAAACCTGGTTGCAGCAGGATGATTATGTTAGTTTAAATGAATCAACATCCCAGAGTCATTCTAACTACCAGAAACCTCGAAGCGCAGGCCGAGGGGGCGGTGTGGCAGCAAGTTTTCACACCAGCCTCTTAATCAACGAAAGACCAAGACAGACTTTTAATTCATTTGAAAGCCTGATGCTTAACATTGTCCACCCCAGCTGTAAAACTCAGAAACCAGTCTTACTTGTTATCATCTATCGTCCACCTGGGCCTTACAGAGTTTGTCTGATTTAGTTCTGAGCTCAGATAAAATAATTATTGTGGGTGATTTTAACATCCATGTAGATGCTAAAAAAGACAGCCTCAACATGGCATTTAATCTGTTATTAGACTCAACTGGTTTCTCTCAAAATGTAAAAGAACCCACCCACCACTTTAATCGCACTCTAGATCTTGTTTTAACATATGGCATAGAAACTGAACATTTAACAGTGTTTCCTGAAAACCCTCTCCTGTCTGATCATTTCCTGATAACATTTACATTTACAATAATTGATTACACAGCAGTGGAGAGTAGACTTTATCACAGTAGAAGTCTTTCTGAAAGCGCTGTAACTAAGTTTAAGAATATAATCCACCCACTGTTATCATCTTCAATGCCCTGTACCAACATAGAGCAGAGCAGCTATCTGAACGCTACTCCAACAGAGGTCGATTATCTTGTTAATAATTTTACCTCCTCACTACGTACGACTCTGTAGCTGTAGCTCCGGTGGAAATGCTCAAAGAAGTCCTGCCATTAATTAATGCTTCAATCTTAAATATGATCAACCTATCTCTAATGATCGGCTATGTACCACAGGCCTTCAAGCTGGCTGTAGTTAAACCTTTACTCAAAAAGCCATCTCTAGACCCAGCAGTCTTAGCTAATTATAGGCCAATCGCCAACCTTCCTTTCATATCAAAAATCCTTGAAAGAGTAGTTGTCAAACAGCTAACAGATCATCTGCAGAGGAATGGTTTATTTGAAGAGTTTCAGTCAGGTTTCAGAGCTCAGCACAGCACAGAAACAGCTTTAGTGAAGGTTACAAATGATCTTCTTATGGCCTCTGACAGTGGACTCATCTCTGTGCTTGTCCTGCTAGACCTCAGTGCAGCGTTCGATACTGTTGACCATAATATCCTATTAGAGTGATTAGAACATGCTGTAGGTATTACAGGTACAGCGCTGCAGTGGTTTGTATCATATCTATCTAATAGACTCCAATTTGTGCATGTAAATGGAGAGTCCTCTTCACACACTGAGGTTAATTATGGAGTTCCACAGGGTTCAGTGCTAGGACCGATTCTGTTTACATTATACATGCTTCCCCTAGGCCAGGGGTCTGCAACCTTTAGGACCCAAAGAGCCATTTGGACCCGGTTCCCACGAAAAAGAAAACACTGGGAGCCGCAAATACTTTTTAACATCTAAAATGAAGATAACACTGTATATATTGTTTTTTACCTTTATGCTTTGTGGGAACAACTAAGGTGTGTTGCTTATGAAATCCATGAAGTGCTACAGAGAAAATTACATTTTATTTATGTAATTAACACATTTTGAACTGTTAAAGAAATATAACAAAAGCAAAGACACCCAGCTGAACTAAAATGATCCATGTAGCAAACAAAAACTGTTGTGAGCCGCCACCCTCATATCGCCTTTGGGCTTTTGGAGCCTTGACCTGACTTTTAAAAAATAATTTAAAAGAAAAGCACTATGCTGCTGAAAAAAGAAAAATAGATATTTGAAATTTCTTCCTAAATATGTATCTAACCTGGTTAATGTGTGTGGCGGGGCGTGGTCTGCTGCGCCGCTGCAGGGGAGGCGGACGCACTTGAGCGGCACCCGCAATCACGCCTCACCGCCTTAACGTCTGTGCCATCTATGCTGTTGTTGTTGGTATGTGTCGGGCTGTGAGCTGAAAAGCTACAGCCGGCTGTATGCGTACAGCAACCGTGTGTGAAAAGCGGTCAATAAAGAGATGCTGAAAAGCATCTTCATGCAAACATCGTCGGGTCTGCCGTGATATGTTTACAATGGGACTTCTGCTCCTGAACCTCTGAACAGCAGGACTGTAAGCTGTCATCTGTGAGGCGTGAGCGGTGTTTGTTTTTAACATAGTTCACAGTGGAGCTGCTGACATAACGTGGATCCGAAGATCCATAATTGGCCTACCTGGGGTTGAAAGTCTCGATAAATGCACGGCGTTTCGGCGGGTAAACCGGCTTCTGCAAGTGTGACGCTTATTTTGAGCGATGAAAAAATAATAGAATATAATTTTATTTTTATATTTCAATATCACAATAATCTTTCAATTTAGAACTACAAGTTAAAAAAAGAACTAACATAAATAAAATATACTTCAGCTAAATACTTGTTTATTTCTAATTTATTTTCTCAAACTATGCGGCGCCCCACTTTAAGGACGAAAGAGCCACATGCGATCCCTGCCCTAGGCACCCAGCTCTATCTGTCCATGAAGCCAGATAACACACACCAATTAGTTAAACTGCAGGAATGTCTTAAAGACATAAAGACCTGGATGGCCGCTAACTTTCTGCTTCTTAATTCAGATCAAACTGAGGTTTTTGTACTTGGCCCTGAAAATCTTAGAAATATGGTATCTAAGCAGATTCTTACTCTGGATGGCATTACCTTGGCCTCCAGTAACACTGTGAGGAACCTTGGAGTCATGTTTGACCAGGACATGTCCTTCAACGCACATATTAAACAAATATGTAAGACTGCTTTCTTCCATTTGCGCAACATCTCTAAAATTAGAAATATCCTGTCTCAGAGTGACGCTGAAAAACTAGTTCGTGCATTTATTACTTCCAGGCTGGACTACTGTACTTCATTATTATCAGTAAGTCATAAAGACGCCCTGAAAAGCCTTCAGCTGATCCAAAATGCTGCAGCAAGAGTCCTGACAGGGACTAGAAAGAGAGAGCATATTTCTCCTGTTTTGGCTTCCTGTTAAATCCAGAATTGAATTCAAAATCCTGCTCCTCACATACAAGGTCTTAAATAATCAGGCCCCATCTTATCTTAATGACCTTGTAGTACCATATCACCCTATTAGAGCGCTCCGCTCTCGCTCTGCAGGCCTACTTGTTGTTCCTAGAGTATTTAAAAGTAGAATGGGAGGCAGAGCCTTCAGTTTTCAGGCCCCTCTTCTGTGGAACCAGCTTCCAGTTTGGATTCAGGAGACAGACACTATCTCTACTTTCAAGATTAGGCTTCAAACTTTCCTTTTTGCTAAAGCATATAGTTAGGGCTGGACCAGGTGACCCTGGATCCTCCCTTAGTTATGCTGCAATAGACGTAGGCTGCCGGGGATTCCCATGATGCATTGAGTTTTTCCTTTCCAGTCACCTTCCTCACTCACTATGTATTAATAGACCTCTCTGCATTGACTCATATCTGTTATTAACCTCTGTCTCTCTTCCACAGCATGTCTTTATCCTGTCTTCCTTCTCTCACCCCAACCGGTCGCAGCAGATGGCCCCGCCCCTCCCTGAGCCTGGTTCTGTTGGAGGTTTCTTCCTGTTAAAAGGGAGTTTTTCCTTCCAACTGTCGCCAAAGTGCTTGCTCATAGGGGTCATATGATTGATGGGTTTTTCTCTGTATCTGTTATTGTACGATCTACTGTACAATATAAAGCGCCTTGAGGTGACTGTTGTTGTGATTTGGCGCTACATAAATAAAATTGAACGAATACATTAAAACCCACACACTGGGTCACACGACCCAGTACAGTGACAAACTGTCTATTTATGTGTGTTTTTTTTTCTTAATCTCTACAGCTGGATCAGCTGCAGTTCATGAAAAGGCAGTGATGCGCAGGAATGTATCTGACCCTCTACATGGAATGATCGACAAAGATGGAGGGCTTATCATTCCGAAGGAGGGAAATTACTTTGTTTACTCCCAAGTTTCCTTCAGTGACAGCGGTGTGTTTCAGCACTCTGTTACACTTTCCAGAAAAAAGTATTTAAAAAACGTAACACTCATGCAATCGAGAAAATACCCCAAAGAAAGCGGATCAAACAGTTTTCTGAGTGGAACTTTTCATCTTTATGAACATGACAGAATTTTTGTGACTGTAAGCAACACCTCAAAGATTATACAAAATAACAGTTATTTTGGCGCATTTATACTCTAAATCCCACAGATGGATAAAATTATGTTATTTTTACAGCTTTTGTTTTCTGTGCAGCTTAATATCAGCAGGACGGGATTTTTGCATTGTTTTAAAGTTTACTCAAATGTGGATGAATTGTTTAGTCAAAACAAATAATTTCTGCTTGTGCTTGTTACACTTTTCTCCTGATGTTTAATTTGTTTGTCATGATGCCTGCAGTTCCTCTGTAAATGAATCTGCACAAGAATGAAATACGCTGGTAAATATGTTTGGATTAGTTAAACTGTTTGTCTCTATTTTTAAATTTCATTTTAATGCTTCCCTATTGTACAGTTTTGATTTCTTCTTTTTATAATAATTGTATTGTTTTTATACTTTGTTTACCACAGCATGAAAACATCTTTTGACTGATTGTTTATGTAAAAAGAGGTCGCTACAGTGAGTAGCTCCACCTGTTTAACCTGGCAGAGGATGCCAGAGGATATATCTGATAATGTACTTTGTTCTTTGTTAAGCAAAGTAACACAAGCCAAGCACTGTGGGGTTTTTATGCTTTTATTGTGCAGCTGTCTCATGTTATGTTTTCCTTAATGTGGTCAATCAGCATCTTTTCACTGCTCCGACCTCAGTTTTCTTTTTTTCTTTTCTTTTTTGAATAAAAAATAGATGAAAGACATAAAACCCAAAATGTTCCTCATTGTGACAAATCTTAAATTATTTATTCAATCATAACAAGTCCCCTAACTCAAGGGATGGCCCAGAGGTGTGTTTGCACATAACAGACAACATAGTATATATAAATTGTATCTTCGGGCACTTTTTTAAACAACAGTCTGCTATATAAGCACATAATTACTTCAAATTTGTTTAGTTAAACCTTCAAATTCCACATTTAAAAATTAAAACAGCAGCAGCAACATTACTGAAGCAATGTGAGATCATACTGACTTTCAAACTAATGAGAATAATTTTTTTAAAAAACTGTCTTTGCCTTTGCTATATCCACACAGATGTTTGTAAATGTTTTAATAATATGTGCCAATTATTTTCCCAGCAAAATGTAATGTTCAGTCGCTCAAGACTTTTGCACAATACCATCCTAAAATATATTAGTATAATTAGTCCCATCGTTTTTTTTAATCAGATTTCAGCAGTAAATATGAAAGACAGAAAAATATCAAACTTCTTCAATCTTAGTCACGGCCTATATGCATATGTTCATATCTCCACCACACGGTGTGCTTCTTGTATGCCTGACACAGTGATGTATTTCAGTGTGAAGGAACATGTTATATTTCTGTTTTCTCCTGAGAAGAATGAAGCAACGTTTTGCTGGTTTTGAAACCAAACCCAAAACCTGATGATAAAGGGGTCATGAGACTCTTTGAGTGAGGGGTGATTTCTTCTGTGGTTCATGCTTTGGTTTCAGTGTTTGTTGTGTTCATAATTTTGGAAGGAATCTCAGAAAAAAGGTATGTCTCTTTAAAAAGGATTTATTTTGCTTTTTGCAGTTGAAATTTTACACAGCGACTTCTATGTGAACCAACAGCATGTTTGACAAAAAGGATGACCCCCAAACGGGCTGTACAACATTATATAGTGAGACAAAAACATAGATTATAACAGCTAACTTCCTCCCGCATGGACGCAGTCTTGGTGTCTGCTCCGAAGCATCCTCATATCTCCATGACCTCGTCTGGTATCTGCTCCCTCCTCTGTAAGAGACAGAAAAGCGAAACACCTCTCAGCCTTGATAATCTAAAGCTATTATCCATTGTTCTTCTAGTGATTCAAAGTTGGTTTAGAATATCATATTCAGAACTCTCTGACCCAAAGACTTATTCTAATCATAATCTATGTGTGTAAGCGTGTTTGCAATTACCCCTCTGCACTCTAAGTCATTTCCTACAATATATCAGTCCGCACAGTAAAGCCGGACAAAGCTTATGACATTCAGAAGACTGAGCGCCAACTCATTATGAGCACATTTGCAGTAAATGTATGAAAATGATTATAACCACCTAATTTAGTAAAATAAATCAAACATTTTCAATCACAACAGTGTGGAAACAACTAGGTGTGTGTTAATGTTCACATCAAAGAATGAGAGCATCTCTCTGTTACAGACAAGCTAACCTCCCACCCTCTGGACCTTCTTCACTGAAACAACTTTACATGGAAGTGATGAAGAGGCTGCTGCTTTAGTTCCTTTAAACAAATGTATTTCCCAGAATCCAGTCTGTGTTTGTCCCTTTCTTAGACAAGACCCTGTCACCAGCCCAAGGGTTCAGTCCTCATCATTTCTGACTTCAAGATCACAATCTCTGAGTCAAAGCCCTCAGAGCCCAGCACAAGGGAACAGCTGACAGTCTTCTTAGAAAGGAAAATGATAAGCTGAAGTTGAGCTGAAGAGGCCAAAAATAAAAGTCTTTACACACAACAGATTATTGAAGACAGTTTAGCAGTTGAATAAAACTGACATTTTATTGTTTTCAATTTTCCAGTTTGGCAAAATCACTTTTTTAAAATAGTTGTGGAGGCTTTAAGCTAGTGCTTGTTAGGCATATACCATTAGATATTTAATTTATTTATTCAATTTATGGATTGATTCTTTACAGTAAAGCTATAGAGTAGGAGAACCACCTGAATTATTATAGTCTGCTACATTTAATGGTTGAAGAGCGCCCCCTGCTGTTCTGCAGACGCTCCTCATGCTTATGTTCATGTCTGGGTTGTTTTTATTTTCTTATTCCCAGATAAAGTTATGTATGTGTGTTTGTTGGGTGTATTTTATATTATATTGTTAAAATTCAAATCTCAGCAGCAAATGCTGTAGCTGAATATTTCTGTAATGGTATCTTCATGTTGTAAAAGAAACAAGAACTTCAAATACAAAACTGCAGCTCAGACTTGATCAATCGTTTATATCTTGTACAACAGGTCACATTTTAACTTTAGGACAAAAAAGCATGATTGTTTTTCTCAAACGGTAAATTTATTTCCTAGTAGCTAGAAAAAGAAGAAAGAATCATTCAGAAATCAGATCTTAAAATAGGACAAACAATGAATAAGTGAAAAATCTCTGAAAGCATTTGCTCTTTCTTAGTATCTTGGAACTATTAATGCTAGGACTTTTTACTGGTTTCAAAATGAGGCCAAAAACCTGTTGATAGAGGAGTTATATGCTCGTCCACTTTCAAGATCACTGGTAATATCTTCAGTGGTTCTTTCTTAGTAAAAAGATAAGGAAACAGCTTCTCAGTGAAATTGTGTTTGAAGGTGTGTATGAGTGTGTTGGCATCCAGATCAAACAATGAGAGCTTCCCTCTGTCACACTCCAGCTGAACTCTGAACCTCTGCAGCTTCTTCACTGACAAAAATTTATATGTGTCTAGTCTTGTTGCTACTATGTATTTTTCATCCTGGAAACATAATTGCCAGAAACCTGACAGTGCTTCTATCTTTCTCTCATAAGACTCATTTACAACACCAGAGGCCCAAAATCCTTCTTCTCCAACCTCAACATCCCAAATGTGAGTCCCTGAGTCGAAGCCCTCAGAGCCCAGGACAATTTCACAATAGTGACATCTCTCTGGATTATCAGGAACCTTCTGTCTCCCTCCAAGACTCACACTGGTCAGATCTTCAGATAGGATGAGTTGTGGATGAGCTGTGTTTGGATCCAGAATCACAGGAGTGTAGGAGACCATCTTCTCCTTCATCTTATTCCAGATGTTGTAGGTCAGGTTGCCCAGGTGTTTGGCCATATCTATCAGAGCTCCTGAGTCCAGCTGTGGAACATCCAACAGGGGGCGCTGCTTGACTCTGTTGACTGCAGCCCTGTAGTTGTGGAGGAATGAGATGTTTCCAGCTCTCAGTTCCTTCTCTGTGGCTCTGATTGTTTCTGAAAGAGTTTTTATCCCTCTACTCAGAGACTCAATCTTCTCCTCCATTTTTCTTAACTTCTGCTTTTCTTCCTGCCTCAGAGCAGCCAGCCTGGCCTTCTCTTCCTTTTGTAGAAACTGCTGAAGCTTTTTAAACTCCTCCTTTATCTGCTTCTCCGTCTGCTGTGCCTGGACTTTTATATGTTTTGCTATTTGATCAAACTTTCCTTTGACTTGTTCAAACACCTTCAGTTTATCTTGTAAGGGCTTCAGGTGTTTCTGAAGCTCCTCTCTGTGATCCTGGGCAGCTTCTTCAGTTGGGTTGAATCTGTGGTATTTGTGTGCTTTTGAATCTCGACAGACGACACACACCGGCTGCTGATGATCCAAACAAAAAAGTTTGAGTTTCTCATGGTGCAGACTGCAGAGAGGCTCAGACACTGCAGAAGCTTTTTTATCTCTCTGCAGTAAGAAAGCCTCACACAGGTTCTTTAACACCAAGTTACGGGGCGGATCATTTGACAGGTTTGTCTTCTTACAAAGTGGGCAGTTGTGTTCTAGATTCTTGCTCCACCACGTCTGCAGACAGAATCGACAGAAGCTGTGGCTGCATGACAGGATGACAGGATCTCTATAGATGTCGTGGCAGACGGGACAGGAGAGATCATTTTCCGACTGAGAAGACATTTTGTTCTTGAGTAACAACAATGAAAACAATGAGGCGTCCACTCAAGAAGTTTCTTCAAACTTACTTTCCCTTCTGTAAAACTTCTGTTTGTAACATTGAATCAGCAGCATCGTGTTGAAGTGTCAGTATCCTGATATTCCCTGTATTTCAGTGTTCCCGTATCCTTCTTGCTGTCGTTGAACGTCCTCTCTTTTCTAGCAAAGAATCTAAATATATAGTCCAGAAAGTGAAAGTGTCACGGTGAATGTAATTTGACACCAGTATGAGCAATGAATGAGGAAGATGCATACTTAAAAGGGTGTGTGATTCATTTCTATATGGGGTGGAGAGAGGTGTTGTAGAAATGTCAAATAAATGGTGGTGCATGAAACCAGGTTGTCTTTATTACTTTTATTTAATTTTGTAAGAGGTTCAAAGAACAGTACAGATTATGGCAACACTTTGCATGTTTTTGGTAAAGTTATCTACCAAAGTCACAGGATGCCATTAGAACACTGAGTTATAAAAGGTAACTGATATGTCAACATCTGAAGGATTACATGAGCACAGAATATGTTAACATGAAGCATTTCATTCAGCAAGTTAGCCTGACAAACAGAAGAAGTCTCCTGTTACAAAGGGTGCAAACAAAGAATACACACAGGCTATCAATGCTGACAAGAAATTATAGCATTAAAAATAATTTCAAACACTAAAGCATAAATAGGGCCTAACAGTTGTGTTTTTAAAAAAGAAACACCAAAAACAAGGACCAACATAAAAAGGTCAATGTGCTTAAGTAACTTGAAGAGAAAAGGAGACAGATTAGTGGTTACTGCTGCTGCAACATGTTTTTGCATCGTAACAGAATAGAAAAAGCAGCCTCCTGCCAATCCTGTGTTCAGGTTTGAGAAAATCCAATAAAAGGAAATTTTTGTAAAAGGAAAGATGCTTTGTTTTGCTTGTTGATATACTTAACTGTAGATCACCTATGAATCATTCAAGCATACAGTTAGGTCCATTAATATTTGGACAGAGACATTTTTTTTCTAATTTTGTTTCTGTACATTATCACAATGAATTTTAAATTAAACAAGTCAGATGCAGTTAAAGTGCAGCTTCCAGCTTTAATTCAATGGGTTGAACAAAATATTGCATAAAATGTGAGGAACTGAAGCATTTTTAACACAATCCCTTTATTTCAGGGGCTCAAAAGTAATTGAACAAATTAAATACCTGAAAATAAAACGTCCGCTTCGTTACTTGGTTCAGGCTGCCATGCCTTCACTGCAGTGGCAGCCTGAAGTTTTCTTTCTCACTTTTTTTTTGTTTGGTGCCAGTTTTATTGCAACACTTGAGAGCAGTTCTGTCTGGCTCAGCAGTCGTACTTTTAAGCATGTATGTGACATCTACGAGGAGTTCAAATAACTTAATGTTATTTTCAATCAACCTAGCCTCTGTACTGAACAGTGGCAAGTTACAGTTGTCATAGTAGATCCGAGTCCTCTCTGGCACACAGGACGGGTTAATCCTGTCGCTCTTGTTCGAAAACCTGCCCTTCCTAATTCCAAATTCCTCCGGGAGCCCCTGTGTTGACATACATAAATGGCAGCCTGAAGTCTTGAATTCATGGAAATCACCAGATGCTTGGTTTCCTCCTTTCTAATGCTCTGCCAGGCCTTTACTGCAGCAGCTGTCAGTTGCTGTTTGTTTGTAGGCCTTTTTGCCCAAAGTTTAGTCTTCAACAAGTGAAATGCTCAGTTGGGTTAAGACAAGGTCGTAGATTTGGCATGGACGGAAGGGACATGTCCCCACCAATATCCAGCGATTACTGAATTGTCCCCACCAATAATTTGATCTCTTCGAGTAAAGAAAAAAAAACCCGATAGAAAGAAAAAAAACGATCTCATTCACCCAGCGGTGCAGAAAGAGTTAAATTACGTTCTCTACTGGAGTCCTACCTCATGTGACAAAAGTATGGCCAATGTGATTGGCTGTGCCTTTCAGGGAGCTCTGTTTAGTTTTAGCAGCGGCAAGCCTGCGCGAGTGCAAGGAGGAGAGGAGGATGGCAGCACAGAGGAAGAACCTGCATATAAGAAAGTATTTTTCAAAGAAACCTAGTGTGCAGACCCTGAATTGGGACACAATCATAGTCTATTCACACATGAAAACTTTAGACTAGAGATGCTCGAATCATGAACGAATCGTTCAATACTCGAGAATCACTTTACTGACTCATGAATCATGATTCACAAGCCCAACTGACTCACTGACTCATCCCTGTTGCTGTCAGCAGCAATGTATCTAGCTTATAATTAAAATTGTGGAGAAAAACACAACATCCAGTATCTTAACAAAAGAAATTCTGCTCTGAACTGGAAGAAAAAACCCTAAGTAGAAGCTCACATTAAGAAAATAGAGATTGAAAATGTGACGTCATTCAGGGGCAAAACCGCAAAGGATTCTGGGAACTCATGGCAAGCGGTACTAGCGCACACAGGCTTTCAATTGAAATCAGTACCAATTCAATTGAAATGGTCCTGTACCCATCCGTGGGTAAACTGTACCTGGGCTTGTTGCAGTGACCTGAAGTTACTAAACTTCATGAGTGTATGCACTCACTCCAAGAACCGTATAATTATAAATATGAGCGTGGTGAAAGTGGGCAGCACGCTAACGTATTTTGTCCACTCTGTGTGCTCGTAAGGGTCTGACCCTTTCACTCCTTTGATTTTTTTCCTCGTGTCTTTTCTTTGCCTTTTCGTCGAGTCTGTCTTTGTACGGACTGGCATTGTTCTCCTTCGTTTTGTACATAACTTTTTGGGGGGCAAAGAAAAAGCAAGAAGGTTTTGGAACCGGAGAATGAACGTTTTGCAGTGCCGCAAATGCTTGCATTTGATGCCGTACTTTATGGGCTCAAAATGTGGTCATAAATATTTTGTACTTGTAAATCAGTTTTGTATGTGTAAAAAAGATTTGTGTGTGGACCAAAAAAAAGCCTGCAAGTTACAAGTACGAATTTTGACCCTATTTTTGTTCCTTTCATCTGATTGATCAATGTCATGTCAATCACAAATGTAACAATCCAATCAGAGAACAGATGGGTTTGGCTGTCGGATGGGTGCTTTTTTGAACTGCAGGTCCTTGAAGGGTAATACAGTTTGAAGCTGGAGGATCTCTATATAAATATCCGATAGCAGCTAGGTCCTATGGGCTCAAAATGTGGTCATAAATATTTTGTACTTGTAAATCAGTTTCGTATGTGTAAAAAGAATTTGTGTGTGTGTAAAAAAGATTTGTATGTGTAAAAAACATTTGTATGTGCGTAAAAAAGTAGTAGCATTTCTAATTTTGATTGAAACTGTCAGAGAAAACGGCAGCCTCGAGCAAGCCAGGATATTAGTTTACAGAGGCTGTTAAAATTATATGTTTAACGTTAAAATGTCGGTGACACAATTTTATCCTAATGGCACTGACATATTCATAGGGTTAATTTTTGAGACAAAATATCATGAGGTAGTTTCAGTTATTTCAACCCCCCCCCCCCCCCCACATGCATACTACCCTTTAGGGCTGAGCCCCGGGTGTATCAAATGTTTGCCTCCGCCTCTGATGCTCATCCCTTTATGAGTACATACACATCTTCTGATGTCTGCTTCTGACAGGATGTCACAAAGCTCCCGGCATCTAAAACTGGTTTCTTGGAAATAACACTTCACAATATCAGTTCACTGTACCCACATGACCTCCACATGGCACCAGACCTCAATCTAATAGAGCACCTTTATGGTGGAAGGCTGCAGATCTACAGCAACTGTGTGTTTAATGCAGCATTGATACAGCATTTGTTTACACTGTCTATTATTTATTTCTTGTATTTTTTTATGACTTCTAGTATTTGACAACATCTGTTGGATGTTGAAAGTCATCTTGTTGGTAATAAGAACTTAAGCAGAACTGCAGCTCTGAACGTCTGATAGATACACAAACATCTCTCTTCACAAAAAACATTCAATTATATTCACTTCAGTTCATTTTTATTTATACAGCACCAAATCACAAACACAGTCACCTCAGAAACATTGTAAAGTAAAGACTTTGTGATAATACAAATTATTACAGTAACACTGAAGACTTCCAGGAGACTGAATACAAGATTGCTTTGTTTCATTATAAGAACTTTTATTTCTCAGTTGCTTTGATTAAATCAGACCGAGTTTAGAAAGAGGCGAAAACTTCACTGATAATGGAACCCTGTGTTTTTCTACACTGACCATCACTGGTAATATTTTCACCGGAAGAGTCTTGGTGCCAATGTATGGAAAAAGCTTCTCAGTGAAAGTGTGTTTGAAGGTGTGTATGTGTGAGTTGGTGTCCAGATCAAAAAACGAGAGCTTCCTCCTGTCCCAGTCCAGCTGAACTCGGAGTCTTTGGAGCTTCTTCACTGAGAGAACTTTATCTGGAAGCGGTGGAGCGGATGCTGTGTATTTTCCATCCTGGTGACAGAGTTCCCAGTATCCAGTGTGTATATGTCCCTTTCTTTGAACAGACTCCTTTAGTACACCGAGACACCAGACTCCATCATTTCTAACCTCAACATCCCAGCTGTTAATCCCCGAGTCGAAGCCCTCAGAGCCCAGGATGACAAAATAGTTTTCTATCCTCTCTGGGTTGTCTGGAAGCTGCTTTCTCAGTCCCACACTCACACTGGTCAGATCTTCAGACAGGATGAGTTGTGGATGAGCTGAGTTTGGATCCAGAATCACCGGAGTGTAGGAGACCATCTCCCCCATTCTGTTCCAGATGTTGTAGGTCAGGTTGCCCAGGTGTTTGGCCACATCTATCAGAGCTCCAGAGACCAGCTGTGGATCCTCCAGCAGGGGGCGCTGCTGGATTCTTTTCAGTGCAGCATTGTAGTTGTGCAGAAATGAGACATCTTCAGCTCTCAGTTCCTCCTCTGTGGCTCTGATTGTTTCTGAAAGAGTTTCTATCTCTCTGCTCAGGGCCCCAATCTTTTCCTTTATTATCTTGCATTTCTGCTTCTTCTCGGCCCTCAGAGCAGCCAGCCTGGCCTCCTCTTCCTTTTTTAGAAACGTGTGAAGTTTCTTAAACTGCTTTTTAATCTGCCATTCTGTGTAAAAAGCCTGGATCTTACTTTGGAGTTCTGTCTGACTGTAATTTTCTTTAACCTGTTCAAATAGTTCCAGTTTCTTCTGTAAGGGCTTCAATAATTCCTGGAGCTCCTTCCTGTAATCCTGTGCTGCTTCATCAATGGGTCTGAATCCGTGACTGTTGTGCACTTTTGAATCTCGACAGATGAGACATGCTGGCTGTTGATCGTGCAGGCAGAAGAGTTTGAGTTTCTCAGAGTGCAGACTGCAGAGAGACTCCGACTGTGAAGGTTTTTGAACTCTCTTCATTAAGAAGGCCTCACAGAGGTTCTTTAACACCAAGTTACAGGGCGGATCGTTCAGTAAAGGAATCGTCTTGCATATTGGGCAGGATTTTATTTTTATCTCTCTCCACCACAGCTGCAGACAGTCTTTACAAAAGCTGTGGCTGCATGAGAGGACGACAGGGTCTCTATAGATGTCGTAGCAGATAGGACAGGAGAGATCTTTTTCAGTCATTTTGCCTACAAAAAAAAAGAAAGAAAAAAGAACTCAGTTTAAATGTGAATCCCAAAAGTTGGCAGGACTTAAAAAATCTCCTGCCCTCAGGCAGCATTGCATTAAAAACAGGAACAATTGTGTCGTGGAGATCACTGCATGGACTCAGGAATACTCCCAGAAATCATTGTCTGCGAGCACAGTTTGCTGTGCCATCTGCAAACGCAAGTTCAAGTTCAGTCAAAGCAGCCATAACTGATTATGATTCAGAAAAGCACTGCATCTTCTGGACTGACAAGGAGAGAGACCATCCAGCTTGTAATCAATGCTTTCTGATCTATGGGGGTGCATTAGTGCCTATGGACTTGCAAATCTGGAAAGGCCCCATCTGCAGAAAGGCATATCGAACAAATGCTCCCATCCAGATGATGTATTCAATGCAACGCACAATTAGATCTGCCTCAAATTAATTTACTGATGTTAGTAAGATCCTGCTTAAAAATGTCCTATTCCTTCAGCAGAGACTCTTTATCACACAGCATACTGGAATCAGTGAAGATGTGCTACTTCCCAACAACTTTAAACCACTTTGGTGATCTAACCAGGCAAATCGAATACATTTTTATCCCAGATAGTGAAAGCCCTTGGTCCTCTTTCAGTGTATGTTAAATCCTCTATCAGGAATTTAAGTTTCACTTTTGACTCGACTCTCACATTGGATGGGCATGTGAAAAGTCTTGTTTTTATCATTTAAGAAATGTGGCTAAGTTAAGCCCTATTTTATCTCGCCCTGAACTAGAGATAGCTATACATGCATTTATTTCCTCATGCTTGGACTATTGTAACTCTTTGTTTATGTGTCTAAGCAAAGGTTCTCTCGTCTGCAGGTTGTGCAAAACGCTGCAGCTATAGGCTGTTGACAAAATCCTCCAAGTACTCACATGTGACACCATTGCTATTTCAACTACACTGGCTTCCTGTTGAATTTAGAGTCCATTTTAAGATGCTGGTCTTGACATTTAGAGCCTTGCATGGACTGGCGCCGCCCTACATCTACGATCTGCTACAGCCCTATGTCCCTAGCAGGTCCCTGAGGTCATCTGATCAGGGCTTACTTGCTATAAAACAGACTAATATGAGAACTAAGGGTGACAGAGCTTTTGCCACCTTTGGCCCCGAGACTGTGGAATTTCTCCCTCATACATTAAGAACTGTGGACTCAGTAGTTGTTTTTAAAAAAAACAACTCAAAACTCACCTTTTTAAAACTGTTTTTGGTTAAATTGTCTGTTTTACCTTTTTATTATTTGTTATCTTATGTGCAGCACTTTGTGATTCTGAAAGGTGCTATATAAATAAAATTTTATCTATTTATTATTTATTTATAAATCGAGAACAGCCATCAACACTAAAATTTCTGGCTCAGTAGAGCCGGCTAACCCATTAATCTTGCTTCATAGTTAACCTAAGCACACCAGACACAGGATGGTACTGAGTAAAGAGACAGTACTGTAGACCATTTCACTCAGTGTCCATGAATTAAAGTAGATGCACAAAAGAGAAATATTTATTTAATGAAAACATAAAACTTTTAACTGCAGCACACAAATCTGCAAAAAAGTTCAAGTCAAGTAATTTCTTTTTTTAATCAAAGGTAAAAGTTAAATATTTAGAACTACAGTGACAGCGATCTATTCAGAGTGTTTAGATTTGCATTGTATAATGAGGAAGCTTCCTGAAACTTACTTCCTGATTAGCAGGTTCAGATGTACCCCAGCCTTCCTCCGTTTCAGTGTTCCCGGCTTTCTTCCCCCAGCAGCTGTAATTCCTCTGGTTGTGTCTGCTGCTGATGGTCAGTTTTAATGCATTGGTGACAAAATGAAGCTGTCATGTGATTTATGTCCACATCGAAAGAGGAAGACAAATAGCAAGTAACATTTCCCTATATGTGTACATTTCTGCCATTCAAAGATGTTCCACTTCAGCAATTCATTCTGAACAAACATTGTGATTGAAAAGACCCATTTTCATGTGTTATTAAGGATTTTACTACAGATTCTAACATATCATATAAAAAGAGAGCTTCCCTGATTCTGTTGTTGCCTCTAACAGCCTGTGAGGAAGCTCCCATGTAAGGGAGGTTATTTTTTTGCCAAAATCTAACCGATGTGATGCCGGTGGTTACTTATGGGTGAAAGTTGAGTAATAATGACTCAGAAGTGCAGTCCACTAATCACTTCCTTTGACAGACTCCCAGCTCTCCCCACAACATCAAAGCACACTCTATATAAAGGCAAGAAAGTGAACACTGATGTGGCTTCAGAGGATTTAGATGATGACAGTCTAGCAGAAAGAGCACTCAGAGGTGTACTGTGATTCAGGTTTAAGATAAACAAGTTTTCTTTGTGTGAGCTGGTTCAACAAAACCTAAAATCTTGATTAGAAACAACACACTCACACAAAGAAGGGTGTTTGAAACACCAGTGGACTCTTCTTCTACACATAACTGAACATATGTACCAGAGCACCAGAGAACCACCTACTTCAGTCAAAGATATTACCAAGTGAATGGGACAATACTGATCTGTGAAGATTATGAAAAATATAATAGCAAAAGTAGATAAAATAATTAAGCTCAAAACCTAATAATTTTTACAGCTTTTTTTTTTACTTCAGGGATAAAAATAAAAACAAATTAATTGCAGTTTAAATTAATTTCATGTTTTGGAGGTAATTTGTGAATGAGGTTTTCCAGACTATTAAATTACTTGAGCCCACTAGTATTACAAAAAACACTTCTGTCCCCTTTCAAATGTCATATGTAGAATTGAGCTGGACAAACTTCTTTATGAATCATCTGTCAGTCTGAACACAGCCAATTTCTAATTGAATTTTCTAATTGCAAGTTAAAAGTGTTCTTTCCTTTAATTCCCATATTTATTACATCTGTGCAGTCTGATAATGTGCTGACTCTGGATTAACCCTTTCATGCATAATGGTCACCACAGTTACAGCTATTCAAAGGCTGTTTTCTTGTATTTGTGTCAGTGTTGATGGTATAGTTGCGCATAAACCACTACATTGGACACTGATGTGTCACACCATGCCCTGCCACCAGTGGGTGGCAAACATGTACTTTTCAAAAGACTCTTTGAAAAGTACATTTTTAAAAAATGAAGTTCACAAATCTTTTTTTCTTGCCTAAAGATGAATAAAAATACTTAACATTCCTGCCTGAGGGTGTCATAATTCATGCAGTAAAGGGTTAAGGGTGTTTTCACACCTGCAGTGTTTAGTCGGTTTAAATTGAACTCTGATTTGTTTTCCCCCTTGGTGTGGTTTGTCTGTGCAGTGTGAACACAGTAATCACACTCAGGTACGGACCAAAACAACAGGAGATGAAACATGTGGATAAAGGGTCCACATGCTGTTCCACTCTCACAGTCACTGGTAATATCATCCGTGGTTCTTTCTTTGTGCAAATACATGAAAACAGTTTTTCGATGATCGCGTGTTTTGATCTTCAGGTGTAGATGAATAGAGTTTGGATGAGGAATCACAGGAGTGCAGGAGCCCACCTCCTTCATGTTGTTCCAGATGTTTTAGCTCAGATTGCCCAAGTATGTCATGTCAAGCTATGTAGCAGGCAGGACCCAAACTGAGGACTCAAAAACATGAGGGGTAAAGTAAAAGCAGTTTTATTAAACTTACAAACTTAATACAAAAATAAAGCAAGTCCTGGGGAAACAGGTGGGGAAGGAGAGACAGGTGAAGACAATCTAAGTAACAAGACAAGGCGATGCACTGTCAAACTAAAACAGGAAACATACAAAAAAATAAAAGTAACTAACCAGGGAAGCCCAGAAACATTCACTTTCATAGATTTAATTACTTAAACTTGCAAAATACTGAGATAATTTATCATATTCAAATAAATTAAAGGACTGTTGGAGGCAAAATGTGAATGTGTTTTTTGTTTGTTTGTTGTTTTCAAACATGAAATATTAAAATATTGGAACCACTTCAGTGGTTTAGTAAAAATCTATTTAAATACTTACCAGTTTGATAAAACCACAAAAAACTTGTTTTTCCCCTTTGCTATATAATTTTGGTGTCACATTTGACACTTAAGTGAACAAAAATGAATATAAAGAAGATTTAACAGTTTTACAACAAATTCAGCAGGAGAAAACTCCTTTTATGAATCAGCGTGCCGGCCTGGTCACAGTCAGCAAAGCTCAGAGACTGATCCATCGTGACTGACATGAAGTTAAATGACATAAAACTGTGAGTTTTGCATTTAAACCAGACACTGTTCCAGTGATTTTGGCTTAAACTTTAAGTTTTAAAAAAGTAGCATTTAACAACATAATATTTTAGACCAAGGTGAAAGAACTGCTTTTTAAAATTTTAATAGTATTTGGTCAGAACATATTTATATTTTTGTGTAAAGATACTGAGATATGAGTTTTGTCCCCAGTACACCACACATATACTGGTAGTGCAACATTTGAACAACGACCCTGAACAGGAACACAGACCAGGACACGTTAATCACAGCAGGAGTCTCAGTGGTGGCGTTCTGTTCATAGCTAAACTTTTACACACAAACACTGGAAACCATGTAAAAAAAAAAATGCCATAAAGATTTTAATGTCACTTATTCACTTTAATGTTGCAGCTAGATATTATTTTTATTATTAATATACTGCTGGGTCTTGGAATATAGCATAATATTTATTATGCCTTTGCCATTTAAAATTTCTAGCATAATAAAGCTAAAAATAAATGGAATATATATATTTCCATCTACAAGTGGAGTGAAGTAACAAAGTTGCATAACAGAGATATTTCTGTGCTTTACTATTAATTCCGAAGTATGCGGATAAGTTATATTCCACCATTGTTCCTGTCATTGTTCGTATCTGATGGTGATGGGTACAATGGGAGTATCCATCACCAATGCCATGCATTTCCTTGTTGGACACACCTGTTACTGGCTATCTGTGGATGTGATTCTGATACTCTGACACCCACATTTCTTTCATATGATAGAAATGTTTGATTACAAGTCTATGATTATTTCTAAGCAGACTTCTTCGACCAGCATCTAAACATGCTTAACTACACTGGATATGGACCAAATACTCTTTAGATGCCTTTAAACGTGGCTGCTCTTCCAGTGTTACACAGATGGCTGATGGTAGTATGGTCAGTGGAAGAGTCTTGGTCTCAATGTAAGGAAACAACTTCTCAGTGATAGTGAGTTTGAAGGTGTGTATGAGTGTGTTGGTATCAATATCAAAGAATGAGAGCTTCCCTTTGTCGCAGTGCAGGCGAACTCTGATCCTCTGGAGCGTCTTCACTGCGAGGACTTTGCGTGAAAGTGTTGGAGCAACTGCTGTGTATTTCCCATCGTGGCGACTTAATTCCCAGAATCCAGTCTTTAATTGTCCCTTTCTCTTAATTGACTCCTGTAGCACACCGAGACACCAGACTCCATCATTTCTAACCTCAACGTCCCAGCTGTGACTCCCCGAGTCGTAGCCCTCAGAGCCCATGATGATCGAATAGCTGTCAAACCTTTCTGGGTTTTCAGGAAGCTTCTGTTTGCGTCCTTGTCTCACACTAGTAAGATCTGAAGAGATGATGAGGTGTCCTTCAGCGGTGTTTGGATTCAGAATCACAGGAGTGTAGGAAACTGTCTCCTTCATTTTGTTCCAGATGTTGTAGGCCAGGTTGCCCAGGTGTTTGGCCACATCGATCAGAGCTCCAGAGACCACCTCAGGATCCTCCAGCAGGGGGCGCTGCTGGACTCTTTCTGCTGCAGCCTTGTAGTTATAGAGAAACAAAGAGTCATCAGCTCTCAGTTCCTCCTGTGTGGCACTGATGGTTTCAAAAAGAGCTGCTATCTTTTTGGTCAGAGCCTCAATCTTCTCCTGCATCATCCGACTCTTCTGCTGCTCTTCTGTCTTCAGAGCGGTGATCCTTGCCTCTTCCTCCTCAAACAGAAAGTGATGAAGCTTCTTAAACTGCTCCTTAATCTGGCTCTCTATGTACCGAGTCTGCACTACGTTGTGTTCTACAGTGAGGTCACTGTTTGCTTTCACGTATTCAAAGAGCTTCAGTTTATCTTGTAAACACTTGAGAAACACCTGGAGCTTCACTCTTTGATCCTGTGCAGCTTCTTCGATGGGTCTGAATCTGTGGTTGTTGTGTGCTTTTGAGTCTCGACATACGAGACACACGGGCTCCTCGTGGTCCAAACAGAAGAGTTTGAGTTTCTCAGCGTGCAGATTGCAGAGAGCTTCAGATGCTGCTAGTGGTGTCTCTGCTCTCTCAGCTCTCTCCTCTACAGCAGTCTTACACAGGTTCCTTAGCACTAAACTAACAGGTGGGTCAGTTGATGAGGGTATCTTCATGCAGAGTGGGCAGGTTTGGGTGTCCTTCTCCTTCCACCACATCTGCAGACATTCTTTGCAGAAGCTGTGGCTGCATGAGAGGATGACCGGATCTCTGAAGATTTCATGGCAGATCGAACAGGTGAGTTCCTTTTCAGACTCAGATTGTGCAGCCAGTTTGCCCTGGAATGGAAGCAAACCCGCAGGTGGCTGTAAAAAAGAAAAACTGCGCTTCACATTTGGGGTTTTTTTTAAATTCGCTTCCATGGCAATGAACTAGCAGCAGGTTTAGCAGCACTCCAGTGTCCCCGGTGATCTTTCTGCTGTAGTTGGAAAACTCACGTCTCCTCCGGTTACTCGTCCTAAGCAAACTGAACAGAAGTCAAGTCCAACTTTGACTTATGAGGTATGTTATCTGATGCCTATATGGTCAAAGAACGAGGAAAATACATTTCACAAGGTTGCTTGTCTCATGCAGAGCATTCCCCACATTACTGGGTTATCTGCATCTGACGATTGCTACAGAGCCAGCCTTTGTTTCAAACTGATCAACATTTCTGATATAGGCAGGTATATTGAAAGAGAGCATGCACAAACAGTGAGCTAATTATTTGTTTGCACTGTTATATGTCAGGTTTCCTCCTGAGTACTCCGGCTCTCTCCTCCTCACTGATGTTCTTCTTGGTTTAACTGGTGATTCTAAACAGGATGTAGGTGTGGATGTGAGACTGTGTGTTTATATCAGCAGTGATGGTTCCTGCCCCTCCACAATCCCAACTCAGATATAAGATGATGTTACATTTCCCTTTGTGTTTGCTTTATTCTCTCCACTCTTTGGTCCACCTGGGGAAAACGCTCTTCCTCTTTCAGATCTTCAGCATCCCCAGTTGCCTGCTTCTTTTTGTGAGGCCCTGGTATTATTAATTATTTTTCATTAATTTTCACAAGTAGACCACAATAGCAATGCAAAGGTAAGTTTTTGGGGTGATAAAAATAAAAATATCTATGCTCCTTAGGATATATCTGAAGTCCACTTGGTCTAATAGCTTTCACTGAGAAACAAGCTCTCACCACTCAGTTATTTTGGAACTCCTGTCTTCATATCTAAATGAATACGTCCCCAACTATAATTTCAATGGTCACTGGGTTGAAAAAAATATGCATGAGTTAAAAGGTTAGACCAAAGATTATAAGAAGGAAAAACATGACTGAACCACAGTTCACACACCAAAGATAATCTCTTTCGTAACATAGCTACAGTCAGACACGGCTGCACAATCATGTGGTGTGGATGTTTTTCTGTGGGATTTTTGATTTCTATCGGAAAGATCCTAACTAATCCTAAATCAAATCTAAGGACTCTGCTCTCCAAGGTTCCAAGTGTTTCTCAAGCACCTGCTCATTTATCTCTAGAGCCGCATGAGGTCAGAATTCTGAACTGAAGCCAAAAGATTAGAAAGCCCCGGATAAAGTGGCTGCAGTTTTCTGCTGGGTACCAAGAATCCACAGATTATTGTAGAACTTACACTGGAGTCACCTGAAGAGTTCTCTCTGCTTTGTGGAAACCCAAAGTCTCATTGTAGATTCCTTAACTGGTTTATTGGCTGAACTTTGAATATCAGCTGTCAGTATTTATTTTAGCCCAACGTGAGTTTTGGGCCTCCACCTGCCCCCTGCATGTGCAGACTTTTGTTTTTCAAATTTAGTAATCTGGCACCAAATCAGTGTGAAAACACCAGCATGGAGAAATAGAATAGACGAGTCTAAACCAGCACCCGGAGTTTATTAATCAACATTTATGACAATCACAGATCAAACGTAACGTCGGCCCTTGTAAACCCTGAACTTTAATCAAACTCGTACATACACGCAGTATCAAAACAACACAGAGATCCTTTTTCACGAAACAAAATCTGAGCAAATGTTTCAGTGCAGCAAATAAATACACCAAAAATGAATCATTGGCATTAAAACAGTTGCTATTTGCCCAAAACAAACAGACTGTTGGCATGTTACTGGGCAGTGAGTGGGTGCAGTTTACAGACACAAACACAGGATGTGTTTTTCATTTTTAATGTAACTGCATGTTTCCCAACATCTACTGAAAGCAAACATGGTTGTTCACAGGTGCCGATAAAATTATTTCATGTTACAACGAGAAATCATCAATGAACAGAAAACAAAACAAAACTTTGATTTCATGTCCCAATTCCATCATACACGGTTTCTGAGCTGAGTCTGAGTTTGTAGTGAAGTCACACCAGCAAAGTGACTGAATCAGTGTTCAAAGTGTCGCTGTGGTTGAATCTGGCTGCAGTTTGACAAAAACCTTTGAACAAAAAGAACAACTTCATTCAGAAACCGAGTGCAGTTTCTCAGACACTCGTACCTGCTAATTAGTGCTTAGTACAGGCAGATATTAGTATTTCATTCACCAACGCTGAAGCACACTTGCTCCTTGCTCCACAAGGCACCAACAGCACAAACACAGTCGAAAGGTCCGGTTCAGACTCAGTTAGCCGAGGTGACGCCTGTAACTCTACCTGCCTGAGAGTGAAAGCAGCAACAGCATCAAAACTTTAAGCCAAATAAAAATTAAACAGACGAGTCATTAAAAATACAAACACCTTATGAAGGAGGAAACTAGTTAGCCAAAACCATGTATGCACTTGTCTGTAAGCATTTTTATTTGTGCTGTAAAGCTGGACATTTTAACATGGGAGCCTATGGGGACTGACTCATTACAGCCAGACTCTAGTGGACATTAGAGGAACTGCAGGTTTTGGCACTCCTATGATATGTACTGCAAAACAAATATATTGGATCTGACTTGCTGTATAATTTCCTGTAAGTATAAAATAGTAATTCTGTTTTTGTGGGATTTTAATAGTATGTATGTAACAAATACTGTTACAGAACGAGTGTGTAGAGTGGATTTGAGACACTGTCTTATAAACATGCATGTAGTCGTCCTTTCATCTGCGAAGATGTTCAGATTGACTCCACTCATACGTCAATATGGTAAATATAAAGGACATAAAGATGGAAAATAAAACAGCTGGTTTTAATTTACTTTTTAAATATAACTAATTAACCATTTGACACTTTTTTGCCTGTTGGTACCTTAATATTCACCAAACAGACATCAGAGTTCATATTTTAATGTTAATTACAAATTTGATCTAAATAAATAACCTTGATGACATGCAGAAATACGAGTAAAGCAGGCATTCATTTGGTGAATTATATGAAAGTGGAAAACACGAGCTCACTGCAGCTTTAACTTGGTCCAAAACAAGAAGAAGAAGAAGAAGAAGAAAGGCCCTTTACATTTCAGACTCCGCTCCTCTGTGATATTTAAATCTACAACCAAAACCATCATAAATATTTGGATCCATTATTATGTGTGTTCTTCCTGGGACCAGTCTCCAACCCTCCACCGAAGCTTAATGACGATTATCTGTTTCTGCTCTCCAAACATGCCAAACTCGAGCGACTCAGTTGTCAACACATTCACTGCAGTCTTCGTTTCCTGCTCGGTAGTTGTTATTATCTGATGCTTCTCGCCAGAAAAACTTTCCAGTTTCTGATCAAAATCTCAAGTAGTGTTCTGCAACACAATGAGGTTGAACTGGTTTTTACTTTAGATGACTTTAGGTAAACGAGAACTGAAGAGCAGACTGTAAAAGGCAAACACTGTTAAACTGGTGAGAAACTAAAGGTTTCTAAGCTCTTAAAAACAGCTTTTTCTTTCTCCTCTGCCACGACAGATGCCACTTTTAACAAAAAGGCAATAAGGGAAACACAAACGCGTGCACGTGGGCGAGAATGATCAAATAAAAGAGGTTTTTCCTTCAGCGCGACAGCTGGTGCTTTAAAATAAAACCTGGAGCTGCAAGAACAACAAAGCATCAAAAAATAAACTTTCCCAGAGTGGCTTACAGGAAGTAACCACAGGTGGAGGTTACAGGTGGAGGTGAGGCTTCAGAGTAAGCCACGTGTCGACATCCCACACGTCTGTCATGTTGTATGTTGCAGTGCTATTGTTTGCATGTGACGCTGTACCGTGCGCACGTTCTGCGTGTGCCGTTTTGATCTGTTTGAGGACCACAGGAGGTCTGAAAGTCTTTTACCCTCCTTCAGTTTTTGTTTGTTCCCTCTGAGGATAAAAAGAAGACGAGTTTATTCCTCCCTTGAGTGCAAACACGGGTGCGTTTTATTTGAGAATCAGCGTCGCCTCAGAGCCGTCCTTCCTCTTCAGGTACAGCCCGTTGGTGAGGTGGTGCTCTCTTCTCAAGAAGGCGTAGAAATAATCTGACACCAGCAGGATCTGAAGGGGACATATATTTATATCAGGACACCGAGACTGCACTATCGGGGGGGATTCTTCTTACAGACTGCCTCTTGTAAATAAGATTTTCTTTACTGCCACTTTGAAAGAAGACGTGATATTGAAACAAAAAAAAAAAATCCCAAATCTAAAAATGGATGAAACTTCATTTAACAGCGTTATTGCATTTATCTTTAACTAAATAAATAAACAGCATTAACTCTGCCCCCCTGGCTCACATGCACACCATCCTACCTGCGCCACGTTGAAGAGCAGAGTTATGGCGTAGTAGAAGTTGGAGTTGGCGCTGCCGGCGTAGATCCAGAGGTGCCAGAGAACCGGGAACAGAGCCGAACAGGCCAGCAAGACACAGGACACCAGGAAGATGTTCCTCAGGACTGAACAGGAACAAAGACATATAATTACTGATAAATCAAATCAAAAACATGAATTAATGAAGCTTTAAGATGCTACAAGAGAAAAATCAGGACTTTCATTTGAGGACAGTTTGGAGCTGATGAAAAATCTCTGACCAATCAGTGTTAAAGATCTTTTTAATTTCATCCTGTATTATTATTTCATATTTATTCTACAGTGTTTCAGAGACTTTGTTTCTATGTTTTTTTACTCTCACTGATCGGCAGTGCTTCTGACCCCAGACAACATAAATTTAAGGTAAATATTCAAAACATTTTTTTTATGTGATGATACTTTAACCAGGATCTGTAAGAGCACAGACTCTGAGTGGAAATGTTGTCAGGTCCCCCCCCCCCACTCACATCTGTGCAGGTGACTCCAGACAGGAAGGAAGGCCAGATAGAGTGCAACGTCTCCCACAGTGGGGTACGACTTAAAGATGGAGATCACAGCTAACTGCATGAAGATCAGGAAGACGGGATGCTCCCTGCAGCACACACACGAACACAGATGATACATCATGTTGTGGTTTTACTCAGGTTTAGGTTATTAAACAGGAAAAAAAAAAAACTGTGTCAACTTGGAAAGACCTTTAACGTGAGAATGAGGTGCTGGACTTACTTTAGTTTGATGGACAGAGGGATGGTGTAGAAGAAAACATTAATCTGGAAGACGCAGAGGAAGAAGAGGCGGAAATGTTCAAACATCTCGGCAAAGAAATACCAGAAGAGGCCGATGTTCGGAGTGAGGTCAGGAACCGAGAGACTGGAGGGAGAGAAAACAGTCCCATTAGAGATGCAGACACACTTACAGAGTTTATTCTGTCTTCAAACATCACACGCACTCATTGGAACTGAACAGTGAAAATAAATAAGCTTCACAGCGCCCTCTGGTGGAGTAATTATGCAATAAAAAAGTTGGACGTTTTGCGCAAATATGGACAGTTTCTTCCTCCTGCTGATGCAACACCATGAGATATTTTCTCTTATGCATGGCAGCTCAGAGGTGCTGACAGAGGTGTGTGTCTGATGCAACGCTGATGTGTAAGCAGTGCAGTTCATTACATCGCATTGCTAACAGTGATTATCCTGTGCTGCCTCCTGCAGTCTATCCAGGCAGCTGGAGAGGGTTTATCTAGTAAATTAAGCTAGATATACTTTAGAAGAGTGGTTCCTAAAGTGTGGGCTGGGTACCCCTTGTGGGCCACTAAGGTCCTGCAGCTGGACCACAGTAACAGAAATTCAGTTTGTATGTACAAGTATGCATGTCATCTACATATTTATAAAAAGATATTTATATAAAAGGGGAATCAAGTGGTTAGTTTGTGATATTACTCGTTACTCTGACCTAAATGTATTGCTGAAGTGTGTGACAGGTGGGTCACACACTGTCCTTAACACTTTGCACATGACTGTGTAGCATTAACAATTTAAAGCCAACAGCCTGTGTGCTTTATGTTTTTGGAGAAAATTTTTACGTAAACATGACTTTCTCTAACAATTTGTTTAGAGTGAAGATTTAAGATGAGCTCTGTGGGCGTTTGTAAGTGGGCCGCGGCACTCTTGTGTTTCTGCATGGCTGCTCTAGAGTATATCTGGGGTTTTCCACGGTTGCCATTTCTAATTTACTGTAGAAAAGATAATAACCTCATTCATCTAAATTTTTTCTGACAAAAGCCAAAAATCCTCAAATCAACAAACCAATGAACTGATCAAATCTTAAAACCTCACATGAGAATTTACTTCAACACAACAGAGACATCGGTGCTTTTATTTTATGCCAATTCATGGCTTCCAGCTCCTCTCCTGCTCTCTTGGGTGGTTCTAACTGCTGCTTTAGGTCAAGGTGCTCGACTTTGAGGAGCAGCTTGGATTTTGTCGACTCTCGGATGGCTTTAAGAGCTGGTGAGGTTTGGATTTTAGCACAGTCTACGACTGGCTGTCTGAGACATGAATAATCCCGAGTGAGGCCAAATTCACTCATTTTTATCTTTCTTGTCTTCAGCACTTTTGCCACAAACTCGGGAACGCGTGCCTGAGAGAAACTACATGAAGACAAAGCTCCTCAGCCCCGCCGTTTCTTTTCTTTACTCACATGAAGCCGTAGACGGAGGGCAGGTAGTCCCAGGAGCCGAGCAGGAAAAAGGAGAGACAGATGAGGACAAACAAGCTGCCGAGGTACATGAAGAGATACTGCACGATGAACCACCAGAAGCTGACCCGACGGAAATTCACTGGGATGTACTGACGCTGGAAGAGCAGAGACAGGGAGGTGGATAAATCCCAGCAATGATGCTCGAAGGAACGGAAACAAACAAGCAAAGGAAAAGACAAAAGAAAAGTGAGAGCAGAGAGAAAATAAAACATTTAAAACAATGAAATATCTGCTTCCATTCATAGATGACAAACCTGCATAAAATACAGCATGGCAGGAGCGCACAGGGTGATGGGATAGATGGACTGATAAGTGGCCAAGCAGAGGAATATGGCACTCAGTAAGACATTTCCTGAAAAAACAAAGAAGGCAAATTTTTTAGAACCTGATAAAACCACAGCAAACTTCTAAAAAACGACATTTAAATAAAAGCAAAGTGATTCACGTTCCTCTGATGTAATTAAAAAAAAAGCTTCAGCAGAGCCAACGAATGGGATCAGCAGGAAACAGTCACTTCCTGCTCGGACACAAACACGAGACGAAGATCTGAAGTGTACCTTTTATTGTGGAGAGGAAGAAGAGGGCGAGCACGGCGTTGTTCAGGCCACAAGTCGACTTGGCGACACAGGATAAGATGGTGAACGGGTTCAGCAGGTAACTGTGCGAAAAGAAGCAAAGAACAATTATTAGTAACTAAATAAGTAAATAAACTGAAAACAAACAGGAGAATTTTCAGGAGATACAGTGCGTTGTCCGTTTTCCCTGGATTTTCTCAAATTTAACCTCAGAGCGGAGAAGGTGAAGCGTTCTCCTCCACAAGGTGATACTGAAATTTTATCAATCGTCTGGATGAAGCTTTTCCTCACAGCTATTTACAACATTCACAACTTGAGAGGCTAAAACGTGATTCTTATCAACTGGAAATGATCATTATTTTATAATCTAGTCATTGTTACGTCCCTCTGCAGCCCCTAATCTCCTCAGTGTGTTCAGCTGGTGCTAACTGACCACACTTAGTCAGGTGTGGATGAAAGCATACCTGCAGCAGGCTTTTAGGGAGGCTCACTAGTCTTTGCCTGGGTGGTAGCAGCCACTTTAGCCAAGATAAACCTCTTTCTCACTGACATTCTGGTGTTCGTCTCCTTATTTATGTTTTGGCTTTTGAGTTGGGACATAAGTGGGGGCTCATCCGGGATCGTTTGGACATTTTTGTGGAGACTGAATTTTTGTGTTTTGTGGGTGAGTGATGGTGTTCACTGTAACTGAGCAAGTTTATATGAATTCATTTTAGACCCCGAATTCAATTCAGTTTTATTTATACAGCATCGAATCACAACAACAGTCGCCTCAAGAATAAATAATAAACTTCGCAGCTGGAAGAGCCCGAGTGGTGACACCTTTGTTATTCTGGGTAAGAAGATGAAATTTAAGAAGCTGAATCTGGCAGGAGAGAATTTCTATAGGTGCGACTTGTGTGCAGTATGAGTGATGGTACTTACAACATGGCTACTTTCAGAGGGACGTAGTACATTTCTTTGGGGCTTCTGATGAGCTCCAGAGAGTCCATGGGGTATCGGTCGGCCTCCAAAGCAAACTTCTGCTTTCTGAACTGAAATGGCATCAAAGACAAATATATGAAAAAGAAACAGATGCAGACACACAGAGCCCCAAACACAAAGGTCTCACACAGAACACGTGAGCTGAAGTTACTCCTGTTCATTATTAGAGACGGGGTTTGGGAGTTTAGGCCAACCCTACTTCTCTACACATAAGTATTTAAACTGTGTATTTTGATGTGTTCTCACCACTTGTTTGTTGTACTCCTTCACTGCCATGTAAAGAGCCACAGCGGTGATCACGTCGGCCAGCTGAGGAGACAGAAACGGTAAAATGAAGTATGCCTGATTTAACATTTGCTGCATTTCCACTTCAAGGTCATCTCACTCTGATGTCTGCTATTTTCAAGAAGCTCTGAGGGAAATCTGTTCTGACCCTTGTGCCTGGTCCTCTGTGATAAGAGCTGGGTGTCCTCCACTGTGCCCTCCACCCCAAAATCTCTATTTTATGGAAAGTAGCGAGGAGGTTAATATGGTGAACACGGCTCATGATAAGTGAAGATCGTATTAGTGTGGCCATGAAGCTCTTGTTTTCTTGGTGAGAGTGGAGACACTCTACTTCAGGGCTGAATCTGGTCTCTCAGATGTTACTGGGAATCACATTAAACCTTTGCATTAACGATGAATCCTGGTTTATGAATTCATGTATAATGCTGTGGGCATCGAACATCGAGCACGCTCCTGGTGTCTCTGCTGATGCCTTTGGACTTTAAAACTGTGGATTGACACTGAAACCTGCCGTTCAGGTTCTGGGTTGTGCTCAGAGAACCAGCTCTCATCAACATCAGCCTCAAAAAGGTTTGAGGTTTGTGTGTGGCTTTACAATCAATTTGATCACACTTCAGAGTTTTATCTCCTTCTTCTTTAGGGGTTGTCACAATCATCTGCCTCCATGTCACTCGATCACTAACATCCTCCCTCAGTACATCTCTGAATCTTCTCTGTGTCCTTCCTCTTTTCCTCCCACCTGGCAGCTCTTGGCCAAGACCCATATTCCCTATCCATCCTCTGCACAAGTCCGCTCCACCTCAGCCATCCCTCTCCAGTAATGAGACTGCCCCCAAAGAAAAAAATGCTTCAAAATGATGTTTTGTATTCAGACTCACCATAAATGTGATCTCTGCGTAGTCCACCAAAAAGTGAAACATGTAGATGATGAGAGGAGTCTGAAAGGATCAGAGCAGAAGGAGAATTCAACATGAACATCTAAACATCAACATGCCTCATTTGTGGATTTCAGACACATTAAATAATTTTCTGCTGACTCAGATCTCAGTTGTAGAAATACACCACCTATGAGGTGCAAGCATGTCATGGAAAAATCAAGAACCAGGAACAAATGAAACATCCCAGCACGTCTATATAATTAAATAAGACATTTATTGTCCGTTTTCCACCAACACGGCACCTGGAAATGCATGGAACTGGTTTTAGACTGAGCACCAGCACTTTGTTGGTGTGAATGTGACATTCGAGAGGTGGTTTACAGATGCTACTCATCCTTTGAGTCTACAAACAGGCAGCTGATTGATTCTTGTGATCTTGATATAATACATTTTGTGTTTGTTGATGTTGATTATCTGTGAACAAAGTTTGATGTGCTCACCCTACCCTGCTCTGGATGTTTTAGAGTATCTATTTAATCTCTTAGAAACCTTTGGTCCAGCCATGGCCCGACTCTAAGGAGGCCCCTCCTCACTCAGAAGATCTGACTCTGACACTCTCACTTTGTTCTGATGATGAAGTTCTTGCTATTACACAGCTGCTTAGTAAGCAAAGTTTTCACCTGGGTGTTATCTGAATGCTGCTTCAGTGGAAATCTGACCTTTTGTTGAAAGAAGTTTCTAGAAATGTTGCCTGTGTCTCTAATCCCCTCCACTGTGATGGTTCACCAAGAAATAAGGAGAATCTAGAATGTTTCATCTTTGTTTTCCAGACCATCTCCTTCATATTTTCCGATTATTTTCAGGTTAATGTACAAATATACATTCAGTGTTCACTCAGACTTTGTAAAAGGTGTTTGTGTTAGAGAGAGATTCACCTCGTGGAAAACATCTCCAGAATATGGTGAAACCCCCAAATCAAGTAGAGCCAAACCTTCAACAACTGCAAAGAAACAGCAAACAGAGAAACAGTTTTAAGACTGCTATATTACAATAAAAATCACAACCACAATTATTTTGGTCACTGTGGAAAATGTTTATTTTTGCATTTATGGAACTTCAACTTGGTGAATTTGGTCTGAAATTTCGAGAGTGAAGTGACATTGTAAACTAATTTTTCTCTATTCCACTATCGTTAGAAGCCAAAATCATAAATTCTGTTAAAATCTCCAACTTTTAATATTTTTTATTAGCACTGGGCTGTTGTCTTTGAATGCCTCCTCTTGACAGTAACAGTTCCAGAGCTTCCAGTTACAACTGAGTAATGAAAAATGCACAAAGTGTTTCTGTGCGAGTCTCACAGCACGTTGGTCATGTTTTGTGTTTTACAGAAAAACCTCAGATTGACTGCAAACCTGCACCTCAGGCTCCTGTCAGGTACCGTGTCATAATATGCTAAATGGAAACTTAAACACAGTCCACTAATATTTCACAAATTCATCTAAAACAAAATCTTTGTCTGTGGTAACTAATGGAAAGCTGATACAAATTTGTCAAATAATAAAGTCAAATCAGTGAGTGCCTCCCACTGTGAACCAGTAGATTTTTTTTGTACATTAATTATTCTCAGATATTTACTGGCCATCGAAGCACATGGGGCAGGGGTATGTGCATTTTCTCCATCACTTTTGAGCCCTCATAAATCAATGATTACAGAAGAGGTAGTCAGTTGCTAAGGGGCAATTAAACAAATATTCATGGGGGTGTACATATTTCAGTCTGTTTGTATACTTTTGTCCAAATTAGGGTGTCTGCACGGTGGTGCAATTGTTAGCACCATCACCTCACAGCAAGCAGGTCCTGAAGGCAGGGGGACATGTGCCTGTTAGGCTAAGTAGTGATTTTAAATTGGCTGTAGCTGTGGAAATTAATTTTTAAACACTTGCTGATGTAACATTATACACACACTATACACGTCAGCCAGATGTTTTACAGGTGTAACGTCTACTTTACTATGCGCAAATAACCCCGTGGAAACGAATGTGGCTCATAGGAGGGGGGTCATTTACAGGGGGTCCACAAATACTAGAGACTGTGCAGATCTTTGTTCAGCCGCTGGCAGAGACTCTGGTCGTCATTATTATTGGTGGTCGATGGATGTTTGACAGAGAAACAACCACTGAGCTCCATTCATTGGAAATAGCAAAGAAACACTTCCCCTACAGAAAGTAAAACGTGTCCGTTGTTAGCTTAATGTCAGTAAAACATCACCGAACTTTCTGAATTTGAGTCTCAGCTGCTGATTTTTGCAGCTGAACCGGTTTGACCGAGTTACCGGATAACAGCGCGGATGAGAGAGAGGTGAGGGGACCCGGACGTGAACGGAACGCAGCGGCTCTAAACCGCTGAACCCGCGCTTACCTCTCTTCCAGGCGGTTATCGGCGACACCACCTCCACCCTCTCTGCAATCAGCTCCGCCAAACTGGACCGGAACAAAGCGGCACGGATCGTAACGGCCACAATCAACAGCAGAGTCAAGGGAGCCGCCATCTTGACAAGGAAGCGCTGTCCGCCCTGCGAGGTGCACGACGGGAAATCAAGTCTCCAAACGTGAAGGAAGGTGGGAGGGAACCAAAAGTCCAGATAGATAGATAGATAATTTTTGGTGCATGTGATATCTTTTTACACGCTTGCTTGATGTCAACTGATGATTCATTTTACATTTGAAACACACTCTCACAAACAGAGTAAGCACACAAAGCGGAACATTTATTGTCCTATAGTTGTTTTCATCCGGAGGCTATTTGAATGGGATCAAAACAAAAAGCCGTACACAGTGAACCACTGCGCTTCCGCTAACCCTGCGTTTGTTTTATCAAAACAAAATTGACTCGGTTTAAAAATATAAATTTACTTTTTTCCTGATCAAGTTGGGATCATTAAAATAGGTTCACACAAATAATACAATAACAAGCATAAAATGCCGTCTGAAAATTAATCAACTGACATTTTAGATTTTTTTAAATTATCGCTTGTGTTTTTGATGCGTACATATCTTTATTCTTTAGATCAGGGGTCTTAAAGCTGTAGGCCACTGCTGGCATTGTCATCTTATTGGAGAGCACTTTAGTGTTCTAGGAGTACAAAAACAAACAAACAAGAAAACACACAAATATCTTAGAAAATGTAGTGTTTAGTTTGTTTTTGAATTTCAAATATTGTATAACAAGATAAAATTGCAAAGGTGAACGCATTTCTTCCCTCACTATTAACTAACTGAAGCCTTTCATTGAACTGCCAAATAAACAAATTGGTACTCTCTTTCTGGCCAGACACGTGGCAGCATTTCTGTTATATTTATTTAACAACATAAAAATGCAGAAATAAGTGATTTTTGACTGCTAGTGAAAACTGTTTTCTTTACAAATAACTCTCACTGAACTAACACAGCCAATCCCTCAACATGTTTGTACTCTCTGCTCATATTGCTTTCATATAAAATCATTTTTTGCTTTTTAAGGAACTTATTTTAACATTGCACTTATTGCACCCTAACAATAAATAAATAAATAAATAAATAACTTCAAGGGTCAAATTGTACTATATTTCTTCATGTCAATATACACGCCCCAAGTAGGGGTGACGTGGGCTGCAAGTGGCCCCCGGCCTGCGAGTTTGAGGCCCCTGTTTTAAATTAACAGTTATACAGAGATATGAGCTCTTTTAAGATGCAATGAATTGAAGTAGGGCCGATTTCAACATTATTATATTTAACCCAAACAAAATAAAACCCAGGTATGAGAAAAATATTTTAGTTTGGTGCATTGGTGCACATGTTTTGTAAGGATGAAAAACGCAACATTTCATGCCTACATGACATGAAGAGTTGAGTTTGTATTTTAATACTTCGTCTAAATTTCCCCCTTACAAATACACTCACATTATAGTAAAAGTAACCAAGAAACTAAGAAAAACTGAACTGAAATAAGAAAACCTAATCTGAGAGTGAATCAAAATGAAACTTAATTGAAGCTAAAAATACTAAATGAAATAGAAATAAAGCTTAATGAAAAAAGGTCATTACGTCACATAATATCACTGGATATTTGCAGATATGTACCGTTCGGTCAGCTCTCTGGTGCTTTTAAACTGAAAAGCCGGGAAGCGGAAACGGTTCCTGTTGCTTGGCACCGAACTGCAGCTTGACTCAGTGAAGCTGCTACACAGACTTTCGTTTTCATTTCTTTTGCCTGAAACTGTACCGATGTTGGCAGATTGAAGGAAAACATGGCTGGCTTGGAGGTGTTGTACACCTGTGTCGCAGGTAACATCACCTGCCCGCAGGACGCCGTTGTGTGTTTTGTTCACTGGGAGTTGATAAAGAACGGATACAGGTGCATCGGCTCAGGAGACGAGGTGAGTTCGCTTAGTTTAGCTAAATCTTGTGTTAAATTATCCCACATTATGGCAAAGATAATATTTTCTTTTTACATCAATCTTACGCCAAATTGTGGAATGCAAATTAAATATTAGCAAAAAGATTCTGTGTATGTGGTTTTCGATGTTTTTCAGACCGTAATTCCAATAATTCTTAAAATGTCGGTTTTTCCAAGGGAGTTCTGTATGTAATTCTCAATGTACATTAGCTATAGCTTCATAAACAAGCATCACCTCCCGTGTGAAGCTGACGTTAACGCGAAGAATTTAAAAGTATGAGAAATGCGTTTTAGGTTTCTTTAATCCAACTGTCATGGCTGATATTCAGTTCGACGGCATCTGTTTTAAGAGGGACAGTTTACCAAAACTGTCATGTCATCTTTAGCTGGCTAACCCACTGGGGGCAGTCATCCTGAAACACCACGGGAGTTTATGACACAGATTCGTGTTAGTGTGCAGCCTTGCTATCCTCCACCCTCTCCCATTGTTCATTTTACAGAAATCAACAGGTAATCAGTATTATTTTTAAAATGAAGCATTTATAATGAGATTTAACGTGAAAAGGGAAACGTTTGGCATCTCTGTGTGATTGTTTTACATAAAAACACTCTGGAATGACACCTACCATTTAGTAAAGTGACCCAGTTCCAAATGAGACATTTCTCTTTATTTTGAACATGATGACATGTTGAAAAGTTTTTTTTTCTTTAGATATAAATAATGAGAAATTTTTATGCACCTAAAAATGAATTCACTCTACCGGATTTTTATGTGTATCATTATCATTATTATATTTATTTTTTCCACGTTCGTTTTTTATTTTATTATGTGGAATTTTTACGTTATTGACCAATGTTGTTTTGTCACATTTTAATTATAGGGTTAGTCTTGTTTATGTTAGCTAGTTTTAGTCTGTTTTACTGCAGCAACACAAGAATCTGCAATATGTTTACAATTTTTTACAACAATCTTACAACCTTAGTGATGAGATTAGTATATGTTATATCTAATAATAACACATATTTCTTGCTGTAGTTCTTATGTATTGTTTTGTTATTTGCAGTGAACTGGCCAAATTCTGATAACAAATATTGTGAAAAGAAAAAGCAGGTTTCTGATTGAATTGACCCCCTTTGTTTTTATCTGTCTTCACGGCCTCTGTGACCTTCCTGCTCCAGGCCCGCAGCAGTGATAAGAAGTCCGAGCTGCTGCCTGCTGACTGGAGTAACAACAAAGAGCTGTACAGTCTGCGATACAAAGCCAACAACAGTGACACCCAAATGCTCCTCAAGGCAATCACTGTTGATTCCACCTTGATCTTCAATCTGATGGTAAGCACATAAACATTTGATTTGAATCTTAATTAGTTTTCTAGACAATGGCAATTTAAAATAGTGCTTTAAAAATTATGGTAGTGTGTGGGTTTTTTCCCTCTATTAATGACAGCAGAAACCTGAAATTTTGCATAATTACGAGGACGTTATACTGCCACTGTTCTATCAAAGTTTAAAACGAATGTCCTCCTATGTGGATCTCGTTTTTCTCAGAAACAAAAATTATGTAAAAAAAAAAAAGAAATCTGGTAAGTCTTAGTTTTTAAATTCATCAGGTTCCAATCAGCCCAAATAGCAAAGAGAAATTTAAAATGCCATGAAAGAGTTCAGGTCTTAGGAGGTTAAGAAGAAGATTTTTTTTCATTGGAGCACTGATATAGACCGACCAGTTTATCCTGCATTTCAGTCCTGATGTAAGGATCCATAAAAAGCCTTAAAAGGGATCAAGTCAGATTTTCTAAGTTTGAATCTTGATGTTCAGAGCAGACATCACTGCAGCCAGGGGTGAGGTCGCAAACACTTTACTTTTAAATTTGTGTTTTTTTCGGTCATTCGAGTTTGTATCGATTAAAATGTTTCGATTAGTTTAGTGTTTAGTTCAGTGAGTTTTAGTTTTTGTCATTCATATACAGGTCGTATTACTGCACTGTAAGACTGGAGAAATGTAGATCTATGCAAAGATCTGACACACAGTTGCGTAAAATAAGAAAATATGATTTAGGTTCAGTTTATTATTTGCTAGTTTGTTGAGATATTATTCTCCATGTTAATCTATCTTTTTAATGGATCGTGTGTGTGTGTGTGTGTGTGTGTGTGTGTGTGTGTGTGTGTGTGTGTGTGTGTGTGTGTGTGTGTGTGTGTGTAGAACTCCAGCACACAGCAGGTGTCGGACTTAACGGTGAACATCAACGACCACGTGAACACTGACCAGCTTCACACATTTGACAGGTTATTTTTTTGAGCTGCTCTACTTTATTAAGCTTTTATTCTGTTGTCTTATGTTGTTCTGATTATTATAATTGTTGTGTTAGACTTTTGGATCCTGTAAGGGACAAACTTTCCAACTTTAGGAAGAAATGTATAAATAGTAATAAAGTATGCCTCATACTCAGCCTGCCTTTTAAGGTCATCTCAGATTGATACCCACTTGTTGTTGAAATCTTTTATTTGTTGGAAAAAGCCTATTATAAAAATGTTGTCTGATAGGGAGGGTGGCCTTGAAGGGCAGTTTGTTTGATAACTAAAGATTATTTTGAATTGTGAGTCATGCTTAGCAACTCTGGTATAGTCAGAAAATAAACATATAGAGCTGAAAAATAAATGAAGTCATCTCTCTTCTCTGCAGTGTGTTCAAAGATGCAGACAGTTTGTCAGAGAAGGTGAAGACTCAGCTGCTGCCCCCCCTGGACAGACCGACCGGACAGAGAGCAGAGAGGAAGAGTCAGCGGGATGAGGAAGAGGAGGCGCAGAGAAGAAGAGGAGAGGACAGTGACCCCCTCCGTATTCCCAGCAGGAATCCTCGCCAGGGGACACACCCTCACTGGTTGGTGATGATACAAACTGTGCATGCAAAACTTTACAACAAAACTCATGAACTGATCGTTAAATATGTACATTTTACTGTCATGTGTGACACACAGTTATGGTTGGCACATATTTGTAATGTTCCTGGTTTCTCTCTCTTTTGCATTTGTGGAAAAAAGAGGATACTGCCTGAAACTATGAGTCAAATAGAGATAATAACGAATGCCTTGCTTACTAATTTTTCTATATCCACCTACTTTTGCTCATTAATGAGGTTCTCCCACCAGCATAGGATCAAGTAATTAATCTAATGTACATTCATGAAGTTTTAACCTTATATTTGTGGTATTTCTAGTTTTACTCAGGCTGAATATAGTTTAGTCTATTCATTGGCAGTCTGGCCTGTTCAGGTTTTCCGGTTTTGTGTGCATTAATGTGCATTACTCACTCACTTAATAAATTCGAACAGTCTAAAAGTCCAGTTTAACCTTGAACGATTTTAGATTTGTTTGCACTTTGCAGACTTGGAAAGAACTACATGACGGAAAATCAATGAACAACCAACAAGTTGTAATCCTTAACATTTTCATGGCATCAGAGCCTCGTGTTATTAATATTTATGACTGACATTTTGGCATTTGATACACACACACACACACCCCTGGATGTGCTGAGATTGTGGCTTGTAATACGTCTAGACGGAGCATCTGTTGGCAAATGAGGACAGAGCTCAGGCTGTGTGTGTGTGTGTGTGTGTGTGTGTGTGTGTGTGTGTGTGTGTGTGTGTGTGTGTTTTACTCATGTTCAGGGACCTAAATCTGTTTATACATTCCCTTCTGGGGACACAAAGCAAGTTCCCATAAATTAATTATTACAAGGAAAGACTTAGTTTAACGTTCTGGTAAGTGTCCAGAGAATGAATGTGAGTGTAATAAGTGTGTGTGTCTTTGTAACATCCTCTATATCAGCGGTCCCCAACCTTTTTTGCGCCGCGGACCGGTTTATGTCCGACAGTATTTTCACGGATCGGCCTTTAAGGTGTTGCGGATAAATACAACAAAATGAAACCACTACCGGTACCAAAAAAGGAAGATTTATTCATAACACACAGGAAAAGACCCAGGGAAACAGAGTTAACGATAAAATCAATTTAAAAAAAAGATAAAAACCCTGTGGGCTAAGCAGAAGGTTTGAGTAAGGTTAGGGTGAGGCGAGTCAGAGAGCAGTAAGTACAGACACAGTGTTGTAAAGAAAAGAGGTCTGAAGGCTCTTAGTGAAACACTAGTCATCACTCTCCTTCTCATATTTGTTCACAGTCCGCAAGCAAGCGGCCATTAGCCAAAACAGGGATGATATACTGCACCTGTCCTGCACTATTACGCTGCACTATTTTATGTAGCTTGCCAAATTACATTAAATAACATGATCCATGGTCGTAGCTATAGACAGTACCAAAGATGGATGGAGCCACTCTCTGGTGTGTTAAGTCTCTTTTGAAACAGACGTGATAAGACCGGAGTGCATCTGACTTACAAGCTGAGGATATTGTCGTCTCACAGGTTAACAACTTGTCATTACCTAGTGAACGTACCCTGGATAATCATCATTTCTGAAAATTAGAATTTCCACAATTTACCAAATACATTCATGTTTTAATCAGTTTGACCTGATTGAGCCGATAAAGGCATCAGAAAGCGTTTGCTGAGGTCAGGGCTGTGACCACGCCTAACTTTTTTGTCTTTGATATTAACTAAGGAGTTTTTTTTCCTTACTGAAAATGGACCTTTGGGCGGCTGACTGTAAGTAAGCACGATTGCTCAGCATATAGTTAAGGCAGGGAGTCTGGGCTACCTTTTGTAACAGATGTCTTGGCATTTTCCTGATGATTCTACACATTTGAAAAACTAAAAACTACTTACGATATGAATTAAGCTCCATTTAAAAATGTTTAAACATATTTTTCTTTGGTGGAAAAGAATGTTTTGGCAACAGCTTTCTTTCTGTCTAGAACAGTATTTATTTTAGTCATTCATAGTGACACAAAGCAAAGCCAACACAGGGTGGTTGGATGGTGCTAACAGATGAGCTAAATTTAGCTCATCTGCAAAAATCTGCTTAGTGTGTCACAGTAGATGTTATAGTGTAGTCATAGAAAAATGGCAGGTAGATGTAGCAAATAAGTTAGCTTGGATAAATTAGCTGTCCTTTTTTTACATTTTATTTTGTGAAATAAGATGGAGTGCAATTTATCCATGTTAGCAGGAAATCATTAGTCAGAATAAAGTAAGAATAAACCAAACAGTCCCTTAGATTAATTTCACTCTAGTCCATCTCTGCAGACGTGGTTCACTACCTGGCTAAGCTTAACTAGTTAACTTTAAGAAACACCAGTGCATTGGCACATACTGGTGTTTTAATGGGTGATGTTTGATAGAACAAAAGCTGAAGAGAGCAGGGTTGTTGTTTTTTTGTTTTTTTTAATTCGTTCATTGTTTATTTATAGTAAACGTGAAAATCTTTAACATCCACTAAAAGTGACTTTAAATTTAACCTATGGCAGCATTTTCTGATAAAAATGCGCATTTTGTTTGGTGATGTTAAATGTGGTTATCCTGGAAATGAAGTCAGTGTAACGTCATCTGAAGTGATGGAAACATGAGCACATGTGTGAGCGAGAGCTGCGAGACAGAATCACTCTGACTTTCACTCCTCATCTCATCTCCCTCCTCCTCTTCCTCCCCCGTCCTCTTAGCCATGACCCGCTCAGATGAGATGTGAGATGATGTCAGCACTTTATCGACCTCCTGCTGTCACCTCCTTGTCCCGAGAGAGGTGCAGACAGAGGGGGAGGGAGATGAGGATGAGAAACGGTGACAGATGGGAGAAAGTAAAAGTTAAGAGGAGAACAGACCAAGATAATGGAGAGAAAGTAAGAAAGCACTCCTGAATCCTTAAGAGACGATTCGGGAGTAACAATTCAGAGAAACAAGCAGAGTGATGGCAAAAGCAAAGACAAGACAAGGGAGGGGGCAGAACCTGAAGACCTGAAGGTTGGATGAATCAGATGTGGGACTCTCCACCAGTCTTACTAGAAGCTGAATCAAGCATGCCTGTGTGTTTCCATTTTTAAAGTTACTCTTAGAGCAACTGTCTTTTATAAATGACATTAGTCATTGATGATTCTAAGCTACAGGATCCAGTTAAAGTGAAATAATGATTGTAGGATCAATAAATAAATGAGAATTATAAAATAAATAGATAACATGTTTTTGTTAAGATGGAAACTGTTACCCCCCAAACATCTAGGAAATGTTAGAGAATCAGAATTAGTTTTCAAAAGTTAAACTCGCAGATTCTTAAAACATGTTGCTTTTTGCTGACCACTTAAAGTCCTTTAGACTACAATCAGAAAAGTCCAGCTGGGATTTGAACCAGGAACCTTTCTGTTGTGAGGTGACAGTGCTAACAACTCCTTTACTGTGTCTCCTCAGTCCTTCAGTCTCCCAAAAGCTGACTTCCCAAAAGTTTTCACATTTGGGAAGCCTTTTAAAAAGTAATTTTTTTTAAATTTTTGCATTCTTTTAAATATACCAGAATCCGAATACTTTAATAATCAATAAGGTAACTATGTATGTAAAATAATGAACCAGCTAGCGATTGTCAAATGGACATCAATATTCTGCATTCAAAATGCAATAAAACTAAATTTTCTACATCAACTATCGTCCCAAAGTTGAGCATTTTTAATGTCTAAAAAGAACCAGATTCAGTCGTCTCAAACAAGCCTGGAAAGGGAATGTTCAAATTATATGAGGTCCATGTATGTACAATTACGTACAGCTTTCAGACCACTCTAAATGACAACTGATCTATTTTTTCTACTCTTGGCTCTAAATGATGTCACTAAGAGAGGATTTCCCTAATATGGTCGTCTGGCACAGCTCTTTTTGGAAATCCACAAAAGTTGATTCTGTTCATCTGGATGTAACGTTTTCAGTGGCAGAAACCTTTTGTTTCCAACAATGGGCTGGCAGATCAGTTAATTGATCATTGATATGCAAATTCACATGACCATTGATCAACAACCACTGATCAAAGCCCGTGATCAATGGCCACTGATCAATGTCCATGAGTACCATTCACAGAGAGTTGGGGAATGGCTGCGATCACCGCACTGTATGATGGTGAGAGATGTACCCTTAGGCCCCCTCCTTGAGAATTTACATATTAATGATCAAGGAACTGACCTCCCAGCCCATTGTTCCTTCAGTTATGCTAGTTTAAGTCATTATGCAAATGTACACTTTATAAGATTGGGGAAACCTGCAGTCAGCTGAGACTGAAGAAGTCACCTGGATGAGTGACGAAAAGTTTCTCCCACTGAAAACGTTGCGTCCAGATGAACAGAATCAGCTTTTGGGGATTTTCTTCCCTGGATGATTGAGCATCCATCAAGTGTGTTTTTCACCAGAGATTTTTCTTTACGTTTCGCTCTGAGAATCTTCACCTTCTGGTTGTCCTGACAATTTGACTGCCTGAAGTAAGTCCTACTATTATCCCAGAGGACCAAAGGAGGAAATGCCGGGGTTTCAGTGCTGGAACTGTCCCACTGATTATCATGGGGAATGTGAGGCACTTAGTCAGTGATATGGACGAGCTCGGTGAGCTGATTAAGACTCAGAGGGAACACCGTTAGTGGAGTTTGATGTGCTCCTTGCAGACGTTGTCATGGCAGCAACCAGAAATGTGGAAGGATTGTGATTGAAAAGTAGTCTCCTCTCGAACACGCTGCTGGGAAGGAGCGTTTCAGTGGCGTGAATATTAAAGCGCATGCTGAATGCATTAACATGCCTGAGAGAGTTCGTCATATCATTGAATTCAGTTTGAATCACCGCACTTGGGATGTCTTCCTCAACTGACGAAGGTCCTCCAAATGACCATGGCTGTGTGTGGTAAATGGCTATGGATAATTAATGGACCCAGACCATCCTCTGCACCACTTAGCGGACATGCAGCCGAACTCATTTTTCTCACTCTTTTATCTCCTCAGAAACATGGACACATACAGAAAGTCTTTACCACCTCATAACACATTCGTTTTACGTTTAAGCTGCTCATTGTATGATATAAGATTTTTACATTTTTATAATTTTACTTTTATTGTAAGGTGTTTTTATTGTTTTCGCTCTTGCAGTGGTGAATTTTGAGCATAAATAAAGTATTTATTTTTATTAGATGTTGGTGAAGAAGATCGTCGGTTGTGTTTCACGTATTTGACACGTTGCTAGCTGTTGTAGTTTGTTTTCCATTGTAAAATGATGTTAGACTGATCCTGTATTTAACTGGTTTTGATGTTTTTGTGTGTGTGTGTGTGTGTGTGTGTGTGTGTGTGTGTGTGTGTGTGTGTGTGTGTGTGTGTGTGTGTGTGTGTGTGTGTGTGTGTGTGTGTGTGTGTGTGTGTGTGTTTCAGGCCCGACCCCATGGTTCCTCCGTTTGCAGCTGGAGGAGCAGATCTGGATCCCTTTGGGTGAGTCTGTCTCTTCCTGTCATGTTTAAATCCTTTAAATCTGTTTATGGAATTCAATCTCAGACATGCATTTAAGCATTCTCCTGGGTTTTCCCTAATCTGGGATTTGAGGATGAACAGTCGGCCCTCACAGCAGCGGACAGCTCTGGATTACTGGCGCGTGTCCAGCTGAAAGCGAAGCTTTAAGCTCAGATGTCAGAGAGTCGCAGAAAAGATGACAAACAAAAGCAGCTGCAGACTCAGAATCTAAGTTTAGTTTTAACATTAATTTTTTATCAGCTCGAGCTTTTCTATTGTGCTAACACAAGCTTTGTATTGAAGTACCTTCCACCAGGACACTTTTTAAATCACTGAAGGTTAATCTGATCTCCTTGTTTCCCCATATGTAGCTTTAAGTATCAGCTTGTCAAAATACCTCACTGTAATGTGGAAGTAAAGCAAATTAATCAAACCCAAGTTTTTGTTGAAAGCTGCCCTTTAATAACTGATTGATATTTTTACCCCAGGAGTATGCAGGCATTACTCTTCTACAATTAGTCCAGGTAGTGGCACCAGTATAAATTTCATAAAGAGAGCTATTGCTTAGCATACAGGGTTCAAAATCAAACATATTTTAGTCAGAAAAAGATATTAACATTTTAAAAGATCTCTACAAGTCGCACTATATATGATTCAGGGACTCTTCGCTTCTATGTAAACATGAAAACCTGGTTAAAACACACCTGTGGTCATAGTTGCTCAATGCTTGTCTTGCTTTGTTGCGCTTTCGTCACGTTTGTAATGTTGGTATGTTTGTGCTTTATGGTTTTTAGAGACTAAATTTAGCCCGTCCAGAAGGCGGCTGATGGCACATTGTTTTTTACAGTATAGATGTTATAAAAGATGGACATAGTTACTGTGACATCACCCACTCTTAAAACCTCGCCCTAATTATTTTTGCTGTCAGCACTTAGTGTTGTGTAACCAGATGAGACTAGCAAGGTTAATGAGAGTAACAGACAAATCTGAAGGTAATGGGCGAACACTGGACAGTCCTCTTATTTTTCTTTAAAAGTGGCCATAATTTACAAAATGATCTCCCCGTTTTATTCAGTATGACCTGAAACAGGCGACTCAGCCCATGAAATCTCCAGGAAAGTGTTTAATGAGGTCTCAGAGAGTGCCGTTTTCCCACAGACTTCTTTATAACCACCAGGAGTCGTCTCCTTCTGGCCATTAGAAATAAAGTTTGCTTAACATCAACTTCCCTTTTCAGACTCGAACGAAGCAAACATCTCCAAACTGAGTCGCAGCTATTATGTAACTAGTTTTCTTACAGTTTTTAATAATTGCTAAACTCAACCCCACCTTAAGATTTTTCTGGTTCACTTACAAGGTGAGCTTTTGGCCGAGCCCTGCAGAAGAGCCAATAAGGCCCATGAGAGGTTTTTAATGGCAGCCAAGTGATCCAGTATGACCCACAGCACATGTACACAATGTAAAAAGGGCAGAGGGCATCCATTTGTATATGTTTTTGGGTTGTGTTGCAAGATGTTATCCCCCCTAACCTGTGCTTCAAGTACACTGATAAAGTGGGCGTGTTTAAAAACCAACTCAAGGTGGACTTTATTTGTTGTGTTTAGTGTGTATTAGCGTTTTGTTCTTTGGTTTGATTTCTGTACTGGGGAGCTCTTTACGACGTCTGTTTTTGAAACAGTCTTGTTTGGATGTCGAGCGTGGTGTAAGCTGGATAATACTTTTGAAACCGCCGCTCCGCGGTGGGTGGTTTTTAGCTCCGTCGTCATCCATTACAATCATGAAAGTACAACTTGTTTAGGATTTTTTTTTATGTTATAATAACATTAATGTTACTTAACTAGTGATTTATTTTTAAACACTTTCAGATAAAACCTGTAGCCTGTTTATCTTTGACAAAGTCAACACAACCAGCTGACACGTGTCCTTCTCTTGAATCTCTGAACTCCGCCTCCCCTCCTCAGTTCTCGTGGTGGTGGTGGGATGATAGTCGACCCCTTGAGGTCAGGTTATCCTCGCTCTGGCTTTGACCCGTCTAGTGGGATACCAGACATTCTGCCTCCTGGAGCCGTTCCCCCAGGAGCTCGCTTCGATCCGTTTGGACCCGTCGGACGTCACAGACCAGGGTGAGAGACAGACACACACACACACACACACACACACACACACACACACACACACACACACACACACACACACGCCTCCATCTGTCTGCACTAATTCAGGCTGTAACAGCTCCTCAGCTGTGAGGCTCCACTGAACCTCTCAAAGGGTCAAAGACACTTTGAATTTCGACATAAAATAAATTCTCAAAAAAAAAGATCTTATCTTTCGACTTGATCAAAAATCCAAATCCAAGAGCAGCGTTAAATCAGTCAGTGGTCTTATTAAAGATTTTTTTTTTTTTTTACTTCTCAGCTGCAGCTTCACCAGATTTAATTCAGCAGAAATGAAACACAACAAAGCTGCACCCATTTTAATCTCAGTAATACCAGATGGCCTCTCCATTTTAGCAATTTAAAGAGTTTTGAGGAGCCACCTTACATAATGGAGGCAGCTCTTGACTCTGTGTCAATCCAAATAAAGGCTTATAATGGTTACAACATCTTAGATTTGTATGATTTACTCCACTGAAAGATACATTCTTCACAGAACAAATAAGAAAATTGAAAGCAGCTTTGAAGCAAATTAAATACAACAGTTGTGTAATTTCTTATGTATTACAGAAACATTTGGTGCCATTTTCAAGATTCATTGTAAAATAAAACTTTGCATGATTATTAGATAATCATGCAAAGTTGCCTTAAAGTTGTTGTTTTTGATATAAACGTGAAGATAATGACAGAAAAAAAAGTATATTAGTCACCTTCCAGCCTCATTTATAGACACAGATTTTAGTGACTCTATAGCTAAATAGACTAATAAACCAGATTTAATAAACAAGTAAAGGTTGCCTGTTGTCCTGGAAAAAAAACCCGTCTTAGTTCTGTAGTAAGATTGTGTGTTTAAAGTTCCAGTCGCTCGGTGTCAGTCCAACAGCCGCGACCGTCCAGCTCAAGTTCCTGCTGGAGAGGCAGAGGAGTCCCCAGCAGCATTTTCAGCAAATGCAATGAAGCAAAGCAAAATCGCCTGCTTGGCATTTATCTAGCTCCAAACTGATATAGATGAAACTCACAAATGAGACAACCATAAGGAAAATAATTAGATGAAGGATTAGGGATGGGTATTGATAAGATTTTAACGATTCCGATTCCATTTTCGATTCTGTTTAACGATTCGATTCCTTATCGATTCTCTTATCGATTCTTTTTTTTTTTTAAAAGGAGAACACTAAAGTCAATTAGCTTAGAACTGTGTTTTATATCTTCTCTTTGAACAAGATAGAAATTTAGGAGTAACATGGCCTTACAAACCCAACAGTGAGATCTTAAGAGATCCACAGCCTACGGCTCTTCAATGGGGTGTCACAGGGTCCCCAGGAAAAAAAAATGTATATGTAAAATAATAAAATAAATATTCTCCTGTAGCAATAACAAAGTTTAACATAAATTATTCTGTAGCAATTACACAAGAATATCCAGTAATGTCCCTGCCTACAATTAAACACATTCACTTACCAAAGTGAAATCGGGGGCATCTGCTGTGGCAAATGGGTGCAAGCCTTTGACCACAAACTTAGACACTGCTGGGTAACATTCGTCTATCCTGGCCTGAAAGGAGACGCTACCGGTAGACTGCAGCGAGAACTGCCAGCATCTGAGCCAGCCAGACTCTGTCTCTCTCATCATGGTTATCTAAATGCAACGCACAGTAATAGCAGGTTTTGTAATAAGGTAAATCGCGCTAACATAATATGCAATGCTAATTGATTAGTTACCTGCAGTATTAACGGGAGAGGACGTGGAAACGCTACCGCTGCTGCTGGGTTGAGCGTCGCTAGTCCGGAGCGGATCAAAAACACGACATTCGTTGAAAGCAATCGCGTGTTTTTTGAGCAAATGCTTTTGCATGTTCATAGTGTTTCCTCCCTTTGATGAAATCTCTACTTTGCAAGTATTGCACGTTGCCCTGTTGTCATCCTTTCTCATAAAGTGTAACCAAACTTTTGAGCGTTTGTGCCGCTCAGGCGCCGTGTTTCCTACTGGGTAAAAGACGCTACTCAACGTGATGACGTCATTCGGGGCGACTGGAATCGATAAGGGAATCGTTTTTAAAAGTGGCAAACGATTCCAAGGAATTGAAACAGTGGGAACCGGTTCTCAACAAGAACCGGTTTTCGATACCCATCCCTATGAAGGATGCCTCTGTTTGCAGCCTTAAGTGCTGTGAGTGTGCAGAAATGCATACACAGTTTTTCAATCTGCTTCTGTTATGAAGCTTTTCAGCCCAAAATAAAGGACAGAAAGCACTAAAGAGGGTTTAATTGTTAGAGCCTCTGCTTTGTGTTGTGAACAACTGAAATCACTGCAACAAGAACTTTTGTGCTTTCCAGGTTGACTGTGCATTATCTTGAATTATAAAGGAGACACACCGAAAACTTTTCCAAATAAAATAGCAAAAATCAGTCCAACAGCAGGCAGTGGACTCCACTAATCATTGGCAGGCGGTGTATTTGCTCCATTACCTAACCCTGCCCTGCAGGCCTCAGCCTGAACACCAGGAGTCAAAATAAAAATAAGACAAAATGTGAAAAAATGACAGTATATAAAATATGACGATGGTGAATGGGCCAGCACCTTCTTATTCAGCTGAGCACTTGGTTACTCCTCATTCACCAAATCACACACACATTCATACAGCACTTTTATCTATGTCCAATAGAGGTGGGAATCACCATATATCCCACGATACGATATTATCACGATACTTAACGCACGATACGATATTATTGCAATTTTCTAAAAATATTTTGCAATATTCAGATTCTGTACATAAAGGTAAACTTTATCAATATTCATTTTATCTAATAACAAAGTCTCACACTCAGTCTTTCTCTCATTTCAGTCAGTTTTATTGTTGACAAACTGAATGGTTTGTATTACAGTCTAGTCCAACTTAACTGAATGCAACCATCTGGTACAATTATAGCTATTCTGAACTATGCAATTTATGAAAACTATGCAGCCCATTCAGCAACTGAAGAATTTGAATGTAAATTAAAACAAAATATAATTTTACATTAAATAAAAAAGTTTTAAACTTAATTAAAATAAAACATGTCTTAAATTAAAATAAGTAAACTGTCATGTTCATTGCTGCCAAAAAACAAGTTAAACACATTTGGACAGTGAAGGAATGTCAGGATTCTTGCTCAGAAAAAGGATCAACATGCTCTGAAGTCAGAGCACAAAAACCTTTTTTGTAACAAAATATCGATTTCTGCTGTCCCTGTATCGATACATTATTAGCAAACAAAATATCACGATACTACACAGTATCGATTTTTTCCCCCACCCCTAATGTCCAATCTGTGCACTCACACTCGATCCTTGCCCAAGTAGACTTAAGACGTGTGCACAGCAGGAGTCGGGGATCGAACCACCCACCTTCCACTGGCTACAGTAACAACAGCTCTGTGTGTTTCTCTTGTTTTTGTTTTTTAGGCCGGATCCAGACCACATGCCCCCTCCTGGCTACGATGACATGTTCATGTAGTACCCTGGATTGTTTCCCGATTTTCTACTTCCTGTTTGCTATTTACATCAGCATCTTTTCCTCCAGCCGATAGCAGCCGCCTTCTCCTCTCTGAGGGTTTGGTTTCATCCGTGTTTGTGGCCTGAAGATTTTCATTTTTCTCTTTTTGAGAAGGAGGGTTTGTTTTCTGATTGCTCATTTCATATGAATTAAATCTTTAGGATGCAAACTGACATAACAAAAACCTAGTTACTGCTGTCTCAAATATCCGTGACTTTGAAATGAAAAAGTTGCTCCAATGTAAAAGAGCCCCTAAAAGAACAATGCCATACAGATGAAGGTCGCGCATAATAAACTCATATTTTGTCTTTTATACTGACATCTGAACATTGCTGAGCAGTATTATTTTGTGAAGTAATGAGGTGACATTTGGCTGCAGGGCGAGATCTGCGAGTCTGGAGATTACTGCATAAATGAAAAATCTCACCTTTGATCAACAGAACCACCGAGATGCTTAAATCTAAAAACATGTACGAGTGAAAACCCCTCTCTCTGCCCTTTGCTTCCTAAATAATAGATCCCATCAAACTCCATCTACCAGTTTATTAATAAAAGAGTGCTTCTTCTTTTTCATTTTTGATGTGAAAATATTAAAGAACACTGAAACATGGTTCTTTATTTGTGTTTAGATTGTTGTCAATTGAACAAGTCTATTTAATGATCTCAGTAATATATACTGAATAAAAACCCTTTGATGAGATGCTCTGGTTTTTGTTACTGAACTTTTTTTTTTTTTCTATAAACTGCACATCAGAGATGGACATACCCACTGTTGCATCCTCTACAGTAGCTACTGTGTTGGTACCTGACAGTAATCAGGAATTTGGGTTTTCGTCATATTTTTTTTTTTAACTTACCAATTAGTGCGAGCTAGCTTGGCCAGCTAAAACTGTACAGGTGCGTTCACAGAGAAACACAATCTGACTCATAGTGTAAAATTACTCACCAAAACTGGATCACAGGTACCTTGGACAGGCTGTAGTACAACTAACACAAATCATATTATTGGTAATAAAATGTTCTCAGAGGGCCAACAGCACAATCGGGATCTTAAGGTCGAGATCCATGTCTGTCGACTCGACCAAAGCAGCCATAGCCTAAATTTAAATGGTAAATGGCCTGTATTTATATAGCGCTTTACACATCCAGTCATTCACCCATTCACACACTGGTGATGGCAGCTACATTGTAGCCACAGCCACCCTGGGGCGCACTGACAGAGGCGAGGCTGCCGGACACTGGTGCCACCGGGCCCTCTGACCACCACCAGTAGGCAACGGGTGAAGTGTCTTGCCCAAGGACACAACGACCGAGACTGTTGGGCAACCTTCCGATTACAAGGCGAACTCCCAACTCTTGAGCCACGATCGCCCACAGTTTTAATAATTTTAACAATAACGAGTTCACATCTCAAAGTTTTTAAGAAGGTAAACCGCATTCATGGAGTCTAAAACAGTTTCAACGTCAGGCTGTAAAATAGTTTATTTTAGTTGTAAGGTTGGATACTTTCACGTGGGAGACAGTAGATGCTGACTCACTGTTGGAAGCAGCCTCAAGTGGCCAGCAGAGGAACTGCAGTTGTGGCACTGACTTAATTTCCAACCTCGGAGCTGTTAAACATCAGTATTAGCATACTGACATTAGCATTCAGTTTAACAGAGGCTCTGTCACCATGGTTGCAGACTGAGATGACGTTTCTCTTCAGCATCAGATCGTGGAGTTTAAACAGCTTGTTATAAACTCTGTGTTTTCAGGCCTTTTCTGTCTCACACTGTGTGCCTTTTTTTTAATCTTCTAACAAGCACCTGAGAGAGCGCTGCTGTGACCAGAGCATCAGTTTCCTGTGCTATATTTACCTCTCAGCACTCCCTGGGCAGAGGACTGGAGATGGCTGTTTGTCGCCTGCCTGCAGGGGAAATAACAGCTTGTTGAGCTGAAACTAATGAACAATACAGAGCTAAAGAGGAAGTTTGTGGACCAACTTTTTCTTACAGTGCTGGTTTCTTGAAGAGAAAAAAGGCCTGTAAAGAAAATGATTCATGGCAAACATGTAAGGTGAAAAGCTGATGAAGACCAGTGGCTCTAGAACCACACAAGGCTCATTTCTCATCACCCGTGGCTCCCTGTGTCTCTATGTGATAGTCAGGTCACCTGTGCATGGTGTACCCTGCCAGCCCTGGATGAACTGATTAATATTTTGGATATTTTTTTATTCTAAAGAACCCTGGCAGTAAGGAATATTTTTTATTCAATTCTGGAAACAAACACAGGGAGCAGAGAATCACAGTGATGTCACTCCTGGTTTTCCTTAAAATTCTTGTAGCAGTATTTTGAACTAACTAACTATCCAATGGTCGTGTTTTTTAAATAAATAAAGGCATGAATAAGCTTCCTGCTGGGATCGCACTGGATAAGTGGGAAATTTGTTTTGTTTTGTAACAGCAGAAAGTGGACAGTGCAAAGTTATATAGAAAAATTAGAAGAAAAAACACTGGAATAAGATAAGAATAAGATACTGTACACAACTGTACACAATATAATGAAATAGAATACAAATGCTATATACAATTGAGTATCATACAACGATGCCAGAAAGAGTAAAATGACTTGATTACAGCCTTAGTATGGTCAGTGAAACTTTGATCACACTAACATTTATCACATGGATTCAGGCTGTAGATTCAAGTTGCAACTGTGCATCTTTGTTTTAAACATGTCTCTCTTTAATTGAAGCAAACTGTGTTGCATCCAGACTTCCAGTTTTCAGGGCAGGATCAAAGTCGTTTGAATCTGGGTGTCGTTAGCATAGCTATGATAAGTGACCTTGTATTCTTGAAGGATTTTCCTTTAAAGAAAGCATGTAAAGACAACAGAGGCTCAAGGACTGATCTTTGGGGGACTCCACACAGTATTAGGGTTTTCTCTTATTCATAAGTAGAGAACATAATAATCATTATGAGGCCCAAATATGTTTCTAGCTTCATGCAGATTTTTTGTGGACCAAAACTTGCTCAAATAAACTGCAGCTCCTCTAATGACCACGTGAGGCTGTCACTAAAAGTGAGTCATACCCATGTTTAAATATCCAAAATCACAGCAGCAGCCCTTTTTGTTGTTGTTGTTGTTGTTTACAGCCGCCAGCTACAAAAATAATTTTGAAATCAAATGATTGTTTCTCTCTTCAAAACAAATGTGAGGTGTATTATATTTTATTTAGATTTAAAATTAGGGGTCTGTGTGTCCTCACACTTGGAGTCCCTGAACTGGATTTCGTTTGATGTGTTTGTGCATTTGGGGCATTTTTAAAGAAATTCTCTGATGCTTTCTGAGGTAAATGTTCTCACACATCAAGAAGAAGTTTGTGCTCGAGTACTGATGAGTATTTGTGTGTGTGTTTGTGCAGCACTCATTCAGCACTAGTTAGCAGCTCTTGTGTGTGCATTGTATCCATGTTGTTTGTGGAAACAGCAAGCTAACCAAGCTAGCTAAGCACTCAACTGACTTGGAAAAGCCAACACAGGAATGGCTGCATGGTGTTCTTTTAAAATGTAAACTGAGTTTACCCATTTGAGCTCATTAGAGTTTGGACTGTGAGGTATGTTGCTCTGAGATGTTGTCAGCACACAGTTTCCTCCATGCTTTGACTTCCTCCTCTTTAAAATTCATAAAAAGAACAGTCTGTTCCCATTTATTTCAGGATATTTTAAAAGTTATAGTTTTAGTTTAACACCACATAAACAGCCTTTATGTTTTGCTTTGTTAGGATGTAAATGGCAGCCAGAAGAGGACAGTAAAAAAAGAGTGAGTGGGAGTGACAGGGACATAAATCAGTGTCTGAAAATCAAAACACAGCTCAGTCAGATTCATCTGATGTTTCTCCTATTAAATTTAATGAGAGGTTCTGTGTGAGGCATACTTACCTTTAGATCGTCAGGGGGTCTTTACTAATGCTCCTGTGTGGGTAGAAAGATAGGCAAGGTTCTCATTTTGTCTTGTGGAAAACAGTAATCTGTGACATTTATGAGTCATGCTGACTGGGGATCTATCTGACTCAAGAGCATAAATAAAAGGGACAAGAAACAAAAACAAGAGGAGACATAAAAAGACGTCATGCAGCTTTAAGAAAAAAGAACTCCGTTTAAAGACTGACAGTAATAACAATGAGACAGAGTCCTGGAGACAGACTAGAACATAGAATTTAATGCTAAAGAGCAAAGTCAGTTTTTAAAAATCTAAAAATAATCCACAACCAGCTCAGCCGGGACACTCGGACACTTGAAGGGCGGAGTTTAAATATAAAATCCACTGCAGTGGTTAGATCTGCAGGCGTTTCAGTTAAGCTCCTATTGCTTACTTACCGTACAGTGTAGATGTTGATTGCATAGCTTTACAGCAATAACACAATTCAAGTTTATACTGGTTCCCTTAAGGCCTTCTATTTTGTTTTTTATATAGCCAGGGTTTATCTGCATGATGTCATATCCTTTTGTGAGATGAGTAACGATTAACAAAAAATATTTTTTGCAGCTTTTCCCAGAGAGCTGATATGAAGCCTCCACCATTTGTGATACTGTTTATACTATGATGATGATGATGATGATGATGATGATGATGATGATGATGATGATGATGATGTGTGGGTCTTTAAAAAGCTGCAACCTTCAAAGGTGTAAAGTTAAGCCAAGACAGAGAAACAGAAACTGCAGAGGAGGCCACTGGAGGCTGGCTGTAAAAGCAGGTCAGTCCCAGCAAACTCCCATATTAAAACATCGAACCCTACAGCAGAAATAATCAGGTTCATAAAAGTGCTTCAGTGTCTATAACTATTTTCTAACAACCTGACAACTGTATGAGTCACAATTATTTTATTTTGACATTCTTAACAAGTCAGCCACCCATTTGAATTTTATAAGGACTTGAACGTTTGCACTGCACATGCTCACACAGGCAGCTAGCTGATAGCTGTCTGCCAGGCTTCACCTCAGCTCATTCATCTCATACCTCAGTTTTAGTCAGTAAAATTTGGGGATTTTATTAATCCGTGACTATTAAACAGCCTTGGCCACAGCTTCCAGGTTAGAAAAGTGAAGCTGGTGCATAGCTGCCTTAAACTGAGATTCTTTCTGATGGTCAGCAGGGGGCTTTTCAGATTTTCCTATCGTTTCTTCTGTCCTATCCTATTGAATGCAATCATGCAAATTTAGCAAATCATGGTCTTAAAGTAAAAAACGAGTAGAAAGCGGGGTTTACTCTTACTCAGGGACAGCTCAAGCCCTCATCAGGTCTGATTTCAGAACTATGTGATAGTAACTGACAAAACATCCAAGACAGGATTTCACAAACCGTGTGGATGCGTCATGGTGTCTTCATCCATCTTTCACATACAGTCTATATCTGATACTCACCAGTGTGTAAGGTTGTTGTTATGTTTGATTTAAATAAGTTGAATTGAAGTTGGAAAAAGTTTTCTAAGTTTAACCCGGAGACAGAGGAAGCCTCCCTCTGATTGTGCAGTAACACCAGGTTGCACTGCTGCCACAGCGTGGGAGCTTAATCTGCAGGATGTTTGTCTCACCTCTGAACCTGATGAAATGCAAATAAGGTCCAGCAGAAGTTGAACTGCTAAATAAACACAGAGAGCAGCAGCCTGCATTAAAAACAACAGCAATTTTATTGGTCACGTTAACAAAATCAGACTTAAAAACCAGCATCGTCGTTACATACAGGACATGGCTCTTCAGTATGTACAGGAACAAGGCATCGGACCTTTAGAGCGTCACACATTAATAACATGCAGATTCACTGGCCTCCTGAAGTGCACAACGCAGCGTCTTTTAAAACCAAGTGAAGAGCAAAAACAGGAGATGGCAGATATATTTGTAGTTATCGCTGGAGTGAGAATATATTTGCTGAAATCAGTTACATTTGAAACTGTTACATTCAAACGCATTCACAGAAAGTCGTGAATCAGGATTTCAGAATTTTTAAGATTTATAAAATGGTAATGAACAACTCTCACTAATAAACACTGGTCATGGTAGAGCTTTAACAACACAACTCGGTTTGAGACTGTACAAAATCCTCTGTGCTCTTCATTCAATACATCAGTGAGCAAAACAGGTGTCTGTGCAGCTCGAGCAATTTAGATTGTTCTTAGGCGGGACGATAATATCAGCAAATATGCAATCTAATATTTATTATTGGATGAAATTTAAAAAAAAAACAAAGGTAAGAAAATCCTCTTCACTCTTTGTGGGACTGAGGTTTGGTTTCTTGTAAAAATCATACAAAGTCCTTAAAACTTCCTCTTTAGACAGAAAGAAGCTGATGTATATTTTAAAGAGCATCTGAATCCTCTACAGTAATTACCTGCAGTAACGATCCTTTGCAAGGATTCAAACTTGGAAAAACATACAACAGTTAGCAGCATTTTATGTAGGACTAAAGTTATAAAGGAAACACTGAGAAACATTTGTGAGACACCAGGTTCACACAGAATACATCACATGAATGCTGTTACAAATAAAACCAGCCTTTAATTATCCTGATCTGGTTGAAGATGGTTGCTTTATCAGGAGCTCAGGCCTGTTTTGGGGGCAACTAAAGCATCATAACTACCCTGTAATTCGAATGGCTCCCTCTTAATGACCGCTGGTTGAAGTTAAAGGGAAAACAAGCATCATAAAAGGATGATTTCCTGCTGTTTCTGAATTTCCACAAACTGGAGAAACTAGAGAAAAGGAAAACAGCAAACAGATTCCTGAGCCACATTCATAAAAGTCTGTGACAAAATCTGTGTCTGTACACAGCTTATAAAGCTCTGTGCATGCACGGTCCCGCTCTCTAAAGTCTTAATTACTGTGAAATTTCATGCATGTACACAAGCATAATTTGCACTCTGGTCTTTAACTGTAGGCGCTTCCGTAATTCAACCTTTGCATTTAAATTCTCTGTAAATTCTCGAGTTATTTTGGCAGGTAAGTAAACACCAATGAAGAACAACAATTTGTTGATCTCACTAAGAAACATCTAATGAAAACTGTAATGAGACCATCAACTCTGAAAGATAAGAGAAAAGAAATGGTGGTGCTGCAAAGTTTGCTCAATCCACAACAGTCTGATTGTGCAACTTTTATGCGTCTGGCCTTCTGATAAGTAAAGTTCACAGAAAATACAGGAGGAGCTACTGAGTCGAGTAATATCGAGATTTATTTGACCAGGTTTTCATGAAGACAGAGCTCTGTTCTTCTTTTGTAACAAGTAAACGACTTTAAGATGATTTTTACACAGATATTTGCAACTTAGCACCAAGAGTGAAGAGATAAATGTAGTTCTCTTAAATTCATGAATATAACAATAAATGTGACTATTTTATACTTGGAGTAATAAACCAGCATTATCTCACACACCGCCTGCTCTGTAACAGTCTCTGTAACCCTGGTTTTCGCTCAGGTTAAAGGGCTATGTCACCTTTCTCAAGTAATACAATCATTATAAGACTCAAATATCAACAGAGAGTTTATTTATTTTACTTTCTGCTATTTATAATAATCTGTAATCTATAAACGTTTCCATTAATTTATAATATAACATAACTAAAATTCCACCTTAAAATCAAAGTGATATATCCCTTTAAATTCTTTTTTTTTTTTTTTTGCTATATTTTGTACTAAACTTTACTTTCATTGTCATATATTCATTGCAAAAGACTCACAGACAAACACAAAACTTCTTTCTCAGGCCACATAATATTTTTCATAGTTTTTGTACACTTCTTAGACCTTAATATGCATCCCTTCATTCTGCTTTCATAAAGCGATATTTCACTTGGACAGAAATGTTTATTTTTTTATCTAAATTACTGAACAGTCAGCTGTAAACAGAGGCCGCCTCGGGGGCATCGCTCACTCTTTTATTTCTACTTTTTATGTAACGTCTGAAAATGTTGCTGCTGACACGATTCGAGGCAACGTGACCTCAGATGGTTTCCATGTTTACTTCTTTTAAAGCAGGAACGTCAAACTCATTTGAATGTAATAAACTCAGAGAAAAGTGCAGTGATAACTCAAAGAATCCCATCAGCATGTCCACTCAGGCTTTAATCCACACTATAAGAAATGGATCCATAAAATCACAAAAAAGTACTGACATTAGCCAGACTTTGTTTCCTGATTTAAGAAAAGAGAAATTTTCTGTTATATCACAGATAATTTCTGATTTCTCTTTAATGGAGACAGATGATATTTGATATGGTTCATCTATAAAGAAAAAACAAACTTTTCTGTTATTTAATGCTTTTTCTGTTACTTTTATTGGGATGTGGCAGCCTGAGGTTCAAGCCTTTGTCAGTAGGACCTCAGGCTCAGGAGACAATAACAGTTTGGAGTCTTGTGATTCTTACTTAATGAAAAGTTAAATTTGAGCCCTTCTTCTCTGCAAAGCACGCCGGGCTGGACCTTTGACGGGCCAGTTCTGGCTCTTGTTGTTTGGTACGTTTGACATCCCTGTTTTAAGGCTCCAAAATTAAACTCTCTTAAAACGTTTTTATTCTCATGGTTTGGTCATGATAGGAACTTTCTTTAGATTAAACATGACCATGCTGTGAGCATAAAGGCATTTCATTTGTTATTTAGAGGACAATGCCTTGGAGTTATCTGACTTTAAAGCCTATGTGTATATATCTCAATCAAAGATCCATCAAATCAGGCAAAAACAACATGAATCCTTTATCATTTCAGCTTCATGGAAACTGACTGACACTGAAGATCGTCCAAAAAACTTTCCACCGGTGTGAAATATCACTTTATCTAATCAAATATACATCTATTACCTCTGCATGTTTCAGAGAAGAAGAAAAAAAAAAGTACTTTATACTGAAGTCATGTGACTGTTTACACCAAACTGGCTCACGTGTGAACGACAGAGATCATGAGATTGGGCGACTCTGCCGTGATGCACCAGCTCCAGCGTTACAGTATTAGTTTGTACATTCATTGAGTCTCAGAGTGAAATGCTACTGTTGTTTGTCACATTTGTACATAAAGGGAAACATCGAGCCGCAGCCTGCAGAAGGAAGGACCTTTCAGAACGCTTACATTTCTGTTTTAACCAGGAGCTTGTTGTCACAGCGACCTGCGGTGGATTTTTTCTGAGGCGCCGGGACGTGTTGTGATTAATGAGAATCAAATCAGGGTCACAACCCTGTGTGCTGCTGAAGTGTCCTTGAGCATCGTTCTGAATCCCAAACAGCTGTGAGAATGCTGTGCTGTGTCTGAACTTTGACCTCTGACCACTCAGTGTGGAGAAATGAGGGAGGGTGAGGACGTTTTTTTCTCTTTTTGTGCAACCAGATTGTTTTTGTTCGTTTTAGCTCTGATATTTCTGCTTTAAACTAGGAAGGAAGGAAAATAAAGATATGCACTAGATGAAGTGGGGGGTGCAGGTGCATGCAGATATTTTTAAAAACATAGAGCAGAGCGAAGTCAAATTGTGCCTGATAACTGTCCGCTAGCATTCACCTCGTCATATTTAAGCTGATACCAGGGGCGTTATCAAAGAGAAACACCCGGCACCAAAGACTCCTGAGCTCTCTGAGAGAACTCTGATGGTAGAAATTCAACTTCCAGGGACAGTTTTAACCTGTTTTGTGTCCCATAGAGCACTGAAATTACACCTATTTTAGGAAATGCCCCCAAAAATAAGTCCCGAAGCATTTCATGATGACTGCAGAGTGGCGACTTTAATTTGGAATTGATTTGAAGAGCAAATTAGCAAATCACAGAAAGGGCGGGTTGTTCAGGCTGCTTTAACCTTCCCATACCTGAAATGCTACTGTAAGCTGCTTTGCAACCCACCTCCTCCCACTTGTTTTTCTCTTTCTGACTTAATCGGTGTAAAACTCTACCGCCAATGATGCCTTCTCTGTTCTGTGTCTGTGTGGAACAGAGCCATGCTGATAAATATAGCGACTGACCCTGACTGAACAAGGTTCATTTACATTTCCTGATTCAAGCCTATAAAAGGTGAGATTAGAAAATACATTTAACACCTTGTTTTGGTTAAAAAACAAAGTGGGTCGATTGGCAGCGACTTCTAAAAACACACATGAATGTTTCTGTACATAATCACCTTGATTTCCAATCAAGCGGCTGAAAAATGAAACCAATGCAAATGTGTAAACAAACAAACAACCTGCCGTTCTTCTGAATGTCCATTTGAGGCTGACTATGAACGTGAGTCAGTCCCCACAGACTCTGTTAAAATCTCCGACTTTACAGCAGAAATAAAATGTTTACAGCCTGATGCTAAAATTGTTTTGGCCTCTGTGGACGTTTGTCTTCATTCATAATGTGGCTGCTTTGACTGACTCGTGCTTACACCTGCAGCTGTTAGCTGTGCTGGCTCCACCTTCTCAAATTCAAGTCACTGAACTGGACCTCAACGCCTTGTTGGAGCATTTTAGTGCAATTATCAGACAAATATTATGATGCAGGTTACAGGTCGTCCAACCTTTGCTTCGGAAAGACCAACATGGTGACGGCCAAAACGCTCACGCTCGATTTTCAAAACCTAAAATCCAGAAACAAGCTGGTAAACCCTTCTCTTCCATGAAATGAAATTAGGGTATCATTTCTACAGTGGCACGTTTATCCAGTACTTGTCTTTACATCAATGAGAACAAAGCAAAAAACTTAAAGCTCACAGGTTATTCTGCAAATATTTCTTGGTGCTGGTTTGCCAAGTTGCACTCAGTGAATCAGGGAAACATTAAACCTTCTGTTTATATCCCATAAAACCAGATAAAGAGACTTAATATCATCATATTTTCTCTGTTGTGCAAGGAGTATTACATTTTTATTCATTTTTTAGAATCTACTGAGTATGTCTCAGATGCCAATAAAAGGAAATTTAAGAAAGTCTAGCTGCTAATATTTTATTCATTCAGCCCAGCAGAGTTTTTTGTCGGTTTTATCCTCATGCATTTAAAGTTCTGACTACTCAGCTAAACTCTCCTCTTAGCCTGGAGTGAATTAACGCTCTGATTCTTGGAAAATGTGTAATTTATTTATTCCCACAAAGGCTGAGTGTGCATCTCGTCCTAGCCAGAGGTTTCAGGAGACTCTGAGACACTGTCTCCTCTATCATGTCCTCACAAGGACTTTTCATGACATCCGAGAGCTGCTCTACCAACAGTCCTTTGATATAAATAGACTATTTCCATGGCAACCGAGTCATGGCGGTGCCCGCGGAATAAAGATTGATTTTCTCTCGTGTCTTCGGTCAAAGTTCTTGACATTCAAGGATGTCACAGAGGAAGTGAAACACAGAAACATAGTTTCACACTTTTCAGACGCTAACATCCTCCATCTGTTTACATCTGCTTAATTATAAAATCCATTTGTGCATTTAACTGTGACCTCACTCTTCACCCTTTGTGAGTGCAGCGGCGCTGTAGTAATGCCGTCAGGGCAGGAGTGCAGCTAATAAATATATGCAGACCTATGAGTCACTTTAGCAAACGAAGACAGTGAGTGTTTCTCACTCGTGACTCTTCTTTCCTGATTCCATCTGCATATTCACAAACAGCTCACCTACGTCCTCATTGCAGACTTCATAATGCCCGCCTTCAGGTCTGAATAATGAAGCTGGTGTGGAAGAGCCTCAAAGCTGTATTCCTGCTAATGACCAGCAGGGGCAACGCCCTCTATACTTTGATTGCACCTGTGAGGAAAATGACCCTACTTCTCAATTGATCTTAAACCAGTGCAGACAGTTTCCTGATGAGCTCACAACTTTGGCTGTCAAAAGAAAGCGACAACAGCACAAACAAATTTAGCCAGCATTAAAGGATGTGAGGAGAAGCTCAAGCGTTCGTTTGGTTTCTGCAAATCTGTTTTAAACTTGGCATTTTTCAAAGCTTCCAGCAGCTCAGATATTTATTTTTATTTGCAAAACCAAAATCTGGCAGAACAAAAATCCACAGCAGTCTTTTCTTTGTCTCATGTATGAAACATGTTATTTGGACTCTGAATTCTGTGCAACCTGCGACTGACATTACAAACACACTCAGAATGCAGCTCAGTGATGATTACATTTCTGAATTTCTGCTGGTTTTCTACCATTTTCACACATTTTCACATGTAGTTGATCAAATTCAAACCAATATGAGCTCTAAGACTGAAGTTTTGAAAAAATACTCTCATGCGTGCCCCCCTCCTCCCATCTGAATGAGCTTTTCGAAGTGTAATCCTCATTCTTTCTGTGTCCTCCTCACCTGACTGCATCCATCCACATAACTGAACTAAAGACCCTTTCAAGCCCTTTTCTTCCAGCTCTGTGCATCCAACCTGTGTGAAGTGACCGAGCACCAACAATCGTTCCTTCTGTGATGTTGTTTCTCCCCACTAACATGGACCTGCAGGGTCCACAGGCCTAATCTGTTTCTCCCCCAAAGAGAACCAGGTTCAGACTTGTTTTTTTCCAACCTTGTTAAAACCTTAAGCCTTGTCTTTTTATTTCTGGCTGCCCAGAGGCCAGCGGGGAAACATCAATGTGTCATTCAAAGTATTCATGCAGAGTCACTCCTCGTCTTCCCCGCTAAGCTGAAAATCCGCCTCTTCAAGAATCACCTCACGTCACCCGGCGACTCGGCTGCATCCCACCGCCTCGCCCACATCTCCTCCCCTCCTTCACTCCTCTCTACTTCATCCACACATGAATAGGAAAGCTTCAGCCTGTTTCCAAAGCAACACGATGACAATGAAGTGACACTTTGACCTTTGCAATCCTCACTTCTACTAGCATGACGCTAAAGCATCTCAGCCTGAAACTTTATCTCCATGTTGGCGTTTCTACTGTTTCTGAATCCAGTGCAACAGGAAAGAGTCTGAAAACCTGGAACGACTTTGACATTTTTGCACTTCTGCTTCTTCTGTCTTTTTTTAAGGTTTTATTTTAAATTCATGTCTCTTGTTAATGTCGATGAGGCTAAACAGGATTCAGAACCTGTGGAAAGGAGTGCTGGGGATGCTGCAGCGCTCCGTGGATGATTGCAGAAGAACTTGAGAAGAAGTTTGATTTGTCATTTCATTTTCATGTTTTATTTTATTGCAGTAAGTAAGTGATCAAACTATCATGAACTTATATATCCCACAGAGCGTCTCCAATATTCCAAAACCTGCTTTTGGCTGAGGGAAAAGTTCAGGACTTCTGGAGTGTGATGTAAAAGTAGCAGATGCTGAAAATGTGCCCGAGAAAGGTGTTTCTGACTTTTACAGTTACTGGAACATATTTTTCAGCGCTATGTCAGCCTTTTGTGTGTCTTTGGTTGTGCTCGCAGCCAACATGTTTGCAGCTTGGGAAAGTGAGAAAATTACTGTTGAAGGAGAAGCTTTTTAATGGACTACTGCTCTCAACACCAGACAGCATCAGCTGTGTCGGTCGGATCAGTGCATCATGACTCAGATTTGTTCTGAACCTCCATCACAGCCAGCGTGACTAATCCAGCAGAGACACGTTTGGCTAAAAGCGTGCCTGTAAAGTTTGAGTGAACCTCCAGTTCTCCTCCTCTGTCACAGTGAGCTTGGTGTGATCACACACTGACTGCGGAGGTGAGAAGGAAGCAGGGCAGCTTTCAGCAGCAGCGAAGGACGACAGCTGCTGAAAACATGGGAATCGTTCCCTCACGTGTGTCCCGATGTTAGCCATGAAGCCCCCTCACATGAAGGCGGCAAAGATCTCAGGTTTTGTTTTACTCAAGGACACTTCAGCGGGGGGGGGGGGGGGGGGGGGGGGGGGGTGGCAAGGACCAAATCTGTGACCCTCTGTTTATAAATGTTAACCTGCAGCGAATGAGGTTACACGCTGCACACCGTTAGCCTGGTCTCTACCTGGATGCAGCTCCTGGTAAAATAACAATAACACTATAAATAAATAAAAACCTTTAACAGGTTTGAATATTTGTGTCATCAAACATTTGCTGTTTGTAATTAATAAATATAATAATTCATGTAAAGTTAAAATATTTCTTTATGTCTTTGTTTTACTTTTTAATCACTGCTTACACTATCAATGTTTATAATTACATTAGTGTTGATAGATTCAATATATTTGAAGCTCATGCTTTTGTATATTTATTGGCCTTTTTTTTCTTATGTTAAATGTTTTATTACTAAAATAATCAGAAGACTCATTGAAAGCAGAAATATTTTATCGTTAGTTAAATAACAATAAAGTTATGGTCATTGTTGATGTCCTCAAATTCTTTGTTTCCAAAGTGTGATCATAGAAGGGATATTTAAAAGTGATAAATATATGTCTAGAACATTTTTTTATTGTCAGTGGGAGAAAAAAAAATCAATTTTAGTTTTTTCTGACATTTTAAGGCTCAAACGACCTTCACACCAGCTGATCGGCCGTAAGACCGTTTGTCTGTGACGTTAAAGCCATCATCACTAATAATTACCCCTAAGTCTGTGCCATCAACAATGGGACTTTCACTTTAAAATCGTTCTCTGATATCTTCACAGTCGAATGAAAAGTTTAATAATTCTGCTAACACACTTTGCGAACTAGTCACATTTCCATTTCAATTTTATTTTTATCGCGACCAATCACAACAATAATTGCCTCAAGGCGCTTTATGTTATGAGACCTAACAATAACAGAGGACCCAAAAGTCATTTTTTCTGTTAGGATTCGACCAAACCTCTGATCCTGTGATGGTTTAGGCCTCGCAGGGTTACTCAGCAGTTTGTGTGATGTTTATGAAAGAAAGAACTTGGTTCGCTGTGACTCGTTGTTTTTTTTTTATACTTTTGCATACCTGCGTCGTGTTTCTGGAGCAGAAGTTTCTGAAGGTCCTCCACATCCTGCATGTCTGCAGGTTATATTTACAGTATTTGTGAAAGAAAACTGTAAAACGTCAAAAAACAGCTGAGATTAGTATCAGTGTGTGCGCCACTGCAAGCTGGACTCAATAATGTGTGCATGTGTGTGTGTGTGTGTGTGTGTGTGTGTGTGGCTACATTACCCTTGGCTAACTGGCTCACTATACAGACCGTAATACGTTAGCATAATAATATCAGTGTATACACAATGTACAGTGCCGGTGTTTACTTGTTAAGGCATATCGTATCCTTACATGACATAAATAACATCAGTGTACATATTATACAAATAAGTGATGTCATTAAAGGTTCAATCCACTCAAAAACATCCACAAGTCACTTTAATGTTTCTTCTTTAAGATGAAATCAGCTTTTTACCCATTTTAGGCTTTTGACTCTTTCATAGACGTTCGGATTATAATCAGTGGTGGAGTGTAACTAAATACATAGGCTCCGGCTTCCCTGTGCCCCTGAATTGGATAAGGGGATGGATGGAAGTTGTGTAGGCACAAGTAATTAATTCTGGGAACCCACTGGGATGTCTGATAACTTAGCCACTGGGTATAATGGCTAATTTTGTGGTACCAGCCAGGCCACGATTTCCATTTGTAATTTTTTTATAATTAATAAAAAACTGTCATAAGATACTACACAATGGTTATCTAATATACTTTGACAAATGTAATCCTGCATTTCCTCTCTACATGAACTGTTTACCCGCATCTATCCAAAGCCTGGAGTACAAACAGAAACCAAAAGGCTTCCTGTCCCAAAAATGTCTTCATACTCATACAGAATCTGCTTTTTGGGATCATTATAAATTAAACACAAGTAGAGCTCAAACATTAAGTTATAGAAGTTAATTATTTTTGCCCCATGTTCTTTAAATTGTTTTATTAGCATGTTTTCTCCTACAGTTTTTACTCGATAAAATAAACACTCACTCTCTTTAACACCAACATTACTCTCGGTTGTCTAAATGTCCAAATGAAACAATGGATCTGTGCTTTGTAATCAGCGTGAAGTTTGCAAAATGTGCACAATTACTATCAAGGGAGCCAATTCTGCTCACATCCTGCTTCATATTTTTGTTCTGATGCTCACAGAAAATGCTGATCAGTAACCATGAGGCAACAGTTTTGGATGATGCAGCACGAGACACCAGATATGTGACACAATACTTATTGTTGATGCTGCATTCACTGACACTTTTTATGTAAAACAGGCTTGTTGGAGAAGTCGATTTTTACACACTTTCTTTTTTGGTTCTGTCGCTTGCAAAAATGAATGTGACCCCTGTTAAATTACTCATTGTTGTGGCTTAAAATTTTGATTTTGAAATGCTTCTGTGATAAAACAAAACAAACAAAAACAAAACAACAACAAACAAACTGTGTTCTTCATCTAGTGTCTGCTGTGATAAAACAGCCGTGATTTCCAACCAAGATCTGCTCAGAAACTGTTTGTCAAAGAGAAAAATAAGAAAATAAAAGAAATCATTACAGACAACTATGCTCTTTGACGCCTGGAGCAATGCTTTCTGGGTAACGTGTATCACTTCTGCACCTGCCAGGCTAACACCTCTCATCGTTACCTCTTAGCTCTCGCTGCAGCCAGCCAAACGTTAAAGCTGCATTAAGCAATTTCTGACCACAAGGGGGCATAATCAGCTTTTAAGCTGGTGAGTTAAAGACAGACCATGCACAGAGGAGTATTTCTCACTGGGCTGCCATTTTCTGTACTTACAGTGAGAGAAAGCAGCAGCAGCATGTGCTGTGTGGTTATAGACAGATGGATTCTGGACGTTTGAGGCCAATAAGAGAATCAATATTTGATGGCTTAAAAGTTCCCCGTGGAGGTTTTTTCCTGCCTCTGCTAAAAATCTGCTGGCAGAATATCAACAAAGACACAAACAGCTGTGATGAATCTGTGATTTTAAGAAAAACTTTCTTTTTATCATCTGAACATGAGCATTTCACCCGACACCTTTACAACAAATTAACTGAAAATTTAAGAAAGCTTGCAGCGTCAGATCCATTATTAGCTAAATCTGCAGCTCCTCTTAGATTTTCTGAGCTTTGTAAAAGATTTCTTCTTGTTTAGGTGTTTGTCAAAACCCTGATAGACAAAGCCAGAGGTGAGCTGGCGACCACAGGGCAGTGACGAGCAGCAAAAGAACAAGGTAGAGAGGGAATAATGGAGGAAAAAATAATCACAAACACAAGCAGAAATGAATCATAATGCTACTCTACAACTCTGATCAGCCCCAGCAGGCTGGCATTATAGAGAAAAAAAGGCAAACATCAAACGGGATGAAGTGGGAACACAGTGGAGCTTTTAGCAACTAAAAAAGATCAAAAACAAACTCCAACAAGGTCCCATTAATCATGTGGGCACAAAAATCAGCAATTATATGATAATAAATTTATATTACAAGTAAGCAAAGACAGTTTTACTACAAAAAAGTCACAGAAATATCAGATGGAACGAATTGAGACCTTTTCCAGCTTGAATCCACCTCCCAACATTAAACCACATCTGTCTGTGCGGCCAGAAAAACAAAACAAGCAGCTAAAAGGAGCCAAGCGAGCTCTGTTCCATCTTTTTAATCAGTCACTTATTTTGCTTAATGCAGGTTTAAACTGAACATTTTAAGCTTTTTTTTAGGGTTTTCTGCAGTTAACCTTCTGCATTAATGGCTGGAGGTGAACGTCGCCAAGCTTTCAAAACTGTTGCCTCTGTTTTTTGTATGACTGCGAGTTGCTCTTTCTTTTACAGTAATTTACTGTGAAGTCTGTTATAGTGCTATTCACAGCAGCGTTGCAAGCCGAGTATTTAGTGTGAGTGTGTTAAGGTGAACCTGCTGGTTAGGGCTTAAAATATGGCTAGATTTAATTACCGAACTTCCTTTCAGCATCAGTAAAGAATTTTCACAATAAAATGTTAATCTTACTTTCTGCGGTGCTTTATATCATAATGTGCTTTATATTGTATGAATCTGATTAACATACTAGGATTCAAAATCTTCATTTTAATCTTTGATATGCATCCGTTCATGTCCACATGTGCTCTTATCCACATTGCCACAGGCTTACCTCTCGTCTTCCACCCAGTTGAGCCCTCTGTTGTAAAGTCATACATCCCTTGTGATTGGTCAGAATAAATATCCCTTAAGCTCAGTTCATCCCTACATGCCGGGTAACAGCTCCGGCAGGAAGTCTCTTGCTTAAGATGGGGTTCTCCCCTCGGCACAAACGGGCGACCTGCATCCCCATAATGCACCTGGGGGATCGCGCAGAGGAAGGCAGAGGGTGGAGCTAGTTGACTCCACGTGCAGCAGCAGCAGAAGAAGAAGCAGCAGGAAGAGAAGGAGGAGGGTTTTTGCTTGGTCCCGGTACGGATTTAGAGTCCCGGCTCGGCTCTGGCTGTACGTTATTCCGCGTCTCTGCGCATTCCACCAAAACCTCCTCGCCTCCATCCCCGCCCTCACCTAACCTTGCCTCTCCAGTCGCCAGCTGCTTCATCCTCAGGTTGATGGAGCCGTAAGTCCTCTTGGGTTGAACGAATGCCGCCCTGCGTCGGTACATCTCGCCCCGGCAGATGGACACCATGAGCAGCACGGACAGGAACATCCCTCCCAGGGTCAGCAGGCCCAGGCCCGCGATGATGCACTTATCCAGGTGGGAGCCAAGCTGGGCGTAGTACATCTCCAGCTTCTCCATCTGTCGAGCCGAAACTGAGTCAGGGTCGACTTTGGGCTCCCGTGGGATGGTGTAGGCGATTACCACAAGGACGATCCCACTCACGAGGAACACCAGCGCCAAGATGAAGCCATAGTCTGCCGAGTGGTCATCAACGGGGCGAAATTCAGTGAAGTCCTGACCGTCCTCCTGACCTCCACCTGCTCCACCCCCGCCTTCCTCCTCATCATACGACTGTGGTGAGATCTCCTGACGATGATGCTAGTGAGAAAGGGAGGAAGGAAACAAGGAAAGAAGAGAATAGAGGAAAGAAAAATATAGAAATAAGAACAGAAAAAGGGGGGAATGAAGGGGTTAAGGAAAAGACAGAACAGATAAAATCATAAATAAAAGCACAAGGAAAGAAGGAGCGAATGAAGTGAAGAAACAGAGGGAAAGGGAAAGGGAGCAGGAACCGAAAGAAGGAAGGAATAAAGGGAGATAGGGAGAGGGAGGAAAGAAGGAAGGGAAAAAAGGAAGGTAGGAACAACAGACAGGTGAAGACAAAAAGAAAAATGAAAGAAAAAAGGGTCAAATAAAGGAAGTAGGGAAAGGAGGAAACAATGGAAAGAGTAAAGAAAAGAAGGAATATGAAGATAAAAGAAAGTAAAGATGTGACACAAGAAAGAGAATTTGAGAAAGAAAGAAAAGAAACAAGGAATGAAGTGGAGAGGGAGGAAAGAATTAGAAGAAGAAAACACAAGGAAAGAAAGAAAGAAGGATGAGATAAACAAGCCAGAGCACAGCGCTGAGGTCAGCGTTCACAGAAAGCAGTGAGATCACATCCAAAGAGGAGAAAATGCGTCGGCGCGACGACCTGTTACTGATGAATGTCGCCGACGTGTGTCAGTAAAAGCTGTACAGATACAGATGAGCTCCGTGGAGTCGTGACAGTCTAACAAACAGCACAAACAAAATAAAAGCCCGGGCGGGAGAGTGATGTCACCCCAAAGGCATCTAAACAGCAATCAGTACAAAGCCATTTTCCAATTAAGAAGGAAGCTTAAATCTGTTTGTTTCCTGAAGACAAACATGCCAGAAAACCCTGGACAAGTTCTTTTTCCAGGCCCGCAGCTGTACGCCAGCGTGTGTTTGTCTCTTCTCACAGGGTTCATCTTCCAAAGAGATGCCTGTGAAGCTGGATTTCTGGCTCAGGTTAGATTTGGAAGGTTACATCACTTTTGGCTACGGGGTTCGCTCTGTAACCCGAATCTGCCGAGGTCACATAAGGACTGTTTTAAGCGACTGCTTTAAAAACATCCAAAACAAATGTCTGCCACAACCACCAAACCCCACCGCGCTCACCTTACTGTTTCCTGATGTGGAAGGCGGATAACTCGTCGGCTGTTGCTCCTGCTGACGGAGGTCCTGCTCCTCATCCTGCTCGTAGGAGGCGTTCTCAAAGCCCCGGGCGGAGCAGCCCAGCGTTGCTGCTGTCCAGGGTGCTGAAGTCGGTGTCGGAGACGGGCCTCGCCGGGCTCCACTCCCTCGCAGCTCCCGGAGCTCTACGGTGTTGAAAGAGGACTCCATCGATATGTGCTCATGTCTTCATTGGACCTCCACTCGGCTTTATCCTCACTGAATAAATAGATTAAATATTATATGATTCATGACACATATGAAAGGAGTTATATAATCCAACGGAGCCCGACTTGACCTACAAAAAAAATCATTTTCTGTGTCTCTGGTTAAGACTGGATTGATCGTAGGCTCACATTAATAACATGTAGCCTTATAGTTTATTTATCAGTCATGGTCAGAAGTGGTTCTCAAGTTGTCAAAGGGTTACTTCAGATCCATCCCATTTTTTAGGAATCTTTGTAAAATTTCCATAAACGTACACATGAATTCATCGATGAACTGGTTAAACTTTTAACGTTCAAAGAAGAATCTGACTTCCTGTTTACCCTAATATTAAGCACACATCCTCTACTTTGTTCTACGATATGAACAAACGCACTGGGCCTCCAACACCTCACACCTACAGGAGCTGCTGTGTTGTGGAAACCCAGCAGTGCAGATTTTGTGCTGATGATGATGTCAGAGGAAGTTTGGTCAGTACGTACTGGCCAATCCCTGCTGTGGTTCCTGAATGCATCCACTTTGCAATAATACCACTTACAGCTGATTATGGAAACTCTATGAAGGAAGAAATTTCATGAACTGACTTTCTGCAACAGTGGTATCCTGTTAGAGTGCCACACTTGAATTGAGTGCACTCTTCAGAACGACCCATTCTTTCATAAATGTTTGTAAAGGCAGACTACATGGCTCAGCCTTCGCTCAGTGTTTATGCTCCTTTTTCTTGGTTCACCTCAGCGATCGGTAGTTTTCTTAAGGTTGAGCTCTTTTCAGATTGCACATGTAGAAATGCTTTTTATTCAACTGAATTTCTTCTGTCTTCAGAGATGATGGTTTAACTCTATCTTTCCAGGTTTTAATAACACATTGAACAGTTCTTAACCAGCTGTAGTTGCTTCAGTGTTTCTGTTTGGTTGTTTTCTTTGCTTGATGCAGGTCAATAATTTGATCCTCATGAAACAGAGTAACATGTTTTCCACTATGGGCTGTGTCTTCCTACGTGGTTGTTTAAGAAATGAGAAGCAGTTAGGATTGCATAACCTGCTGGCAGCTGAAACATATTAATAACTGCAGTAATTAAACACTGGATAATAACTGCTGACATTGTTTTTGACCAGGCAGTTTGTGTTACTGAGCTCTGTGCTGCAGACTCAAAATAAACACGTTAGTTAAAACTCATCCCTGACATTACTTCATTTTATTCTGAGGCAATGAGTTTGCATATTTTTAGGACATTTATAACAAGAAGTGACTGAGAACAAGTACAAATCAGCTCAAAATGAAAACTACACGTCTGTGTACTCATATATATATTAATCAAAACTAATTCCAGCGATTTATGATAATTTGATTACTTTTAATGGGTCTGTCTCACAAATGCATTAAAATAACATTTTTACTTTCAAATGCAAATTTTTACTCGACTGTTTTCACATTTGCTCAAGTGAAATAAACGTCTCGCTTCTTCTTCCGCCTCAGTGAAACCAGAAGAATCGTGCACTATTTGTCACACCTGAGAGGGGATTCATCCTGCAGGCCTGCTGTCTCCACACCACCTGCAGAATCCATCACACATTTAATCACACACGTCTCACCTTCATGGTTATTCATTCCCATTTCTTCTCCCTGTCATCACTGTCGCGCTGACACTTCTCCCGGTGATGGAGAGTTAAAACCAGCTAAATCCTAAAGTAAAGGAAGAGAGAGAGATGTTTGCAGCTGATTTCAATTCATTGTAAGCTCTTTAAACCAGGTCAAGGTGAAAACTGATATATGTGCACAGAGATGCGTTAACAGCAGGGAGCAATTTAAACAAAGTGAGACAATTGCTTTTACCTCCTAGGACCTGCCGTCCACATATGTGGACATCACATTTTTGGTTATTTAGACTAAAATACTCAATTTTGCTCTACATGCGCCTGATATCCACTTACGAGGACGTTATACTGCTACTGTTCTATCAAAACTTTAAACGAATATCCTCATATGTGGCTCTTATTTTTCTTAGAAACAAAAATAAGGTTAAAAAAATCTGGTAATTCTCTGTTTTTACATTCATCGGGCCCCAATGTGACCAAATATCAAAGAGAAATTAGAAATGCATGCTGTGAAAGAGTTCGGGTCTTAGGAGGTTAAAAATGCACTGAGTTATTTATTTTTGTTTCACAGAGAAGAAACTGTCTGCCTGTGCTGGTTAACACCTCAGAGCCCCGGGTGTGATCCTTATCAAGCACAAGCTGGTGTGAACATTAAAGAGGCTCGATAGCTCAAGTCTGAAGATCCAATGTGGGAGTATAAAAAACGCTTTTAGTTCATAGTCAAAATCAACCCAATTTGATAAACTGATCTCAAGTGGGCAGGAGAGTTAAAATGACTGGATAATAAAAGCTATTAAATAGTCTATTAAAGTCTTTGTTTTAATGAATTTTTAAAATTGAATGGCACAAAACAAGGCAGGGACCCTACAGGAAATCAGAGCGTTTGATTAAAAATAAAGTGTAGCGTAAAAAACATTACAGAAAAAATGGCCCCACAAGCATAGAAAACAATGTTTCATGTTAAGCAATGTTTAATAATGTTTTTCAAAGTGGTGAAAGAAGTTCTCCTTAAGTAAAATCTATAATCAGCTGTTACAATCATACTGTGCAAGTCTTAAACCTTATTAGTCCCTTATTTCTTTAGATTTTGCTTCCAAGGATCCAGAATTTCTGAAAGTCTTTCAAAGTTTTTCTTTAGACCTTGGCTGCTTTAAAAAACTTTTTTTGCTCAGCCACTTAACACTGACCCATGAATCATTCAAGCATAAAATGGGACCAGTGTTGTGTCTCCAGGCAGCTCAGCAAAAAACCAGTGGTTTTGCCAAAACTGATGCAAAGGCATCTGATGGGCAACGGCATCATTTTCAACATCCCAAACACAATAATGTAATTTCCTCTACACAGCACTCAGTCCCTAACACAGGATAACACATTCATATTGATATTCTTAGATATGTAATATATGACGTAATTAATGCTTTACAATAAATGGTATGAAGTAAAAAGCACTAAAATACTGACATCCAAAATACAGTGGAGTAAAAGTAGAAAGGAGCAACGTCCATTAAAATGATTCTTTAGTAAAGTACTTGAGTAAATGTACTAAGTTACAATCCACCACAGCTTGTATCGATTTCCTTCTAGTATAATTGTCCTGCTCTGGGCACGCCCCTGCTCTAAAGAAAATAAATGCAATGTAAACATGAAGTCTGACTGTTGTTCTTCTTACACGCGCAGGGATATTCACAGCGGCTCTTTAAAGGCAGAAAACATCTCCACGCGGAGTGTTTTGTAACCGAATGAGCAAAATATTACTTCTTTGTAGACCAGCAAAGCAACTTATTAACAATTATTCATCATTATGAATGACTTCCCAACAGCAGGCCACATGTTAGACAGGGCTGCTCTAACACAGCACAGCCTTTTCACCAAGCTGTGATTTCTGCTCCACAAAGCAGCGCATCACTCGTCTGTAATCTCCGGGGAGCTCCGGGCTAAAGTAGCCCACTGACACACTTCTCGTTTATCATCAGAGCCCGCCTCGATGGATCACATCTGGGAGCCCGAGTGCCCATGAGCAACCCGTCATTCCACCCTGTGGCTGTGCTCCAGCACCACCGTGACCTTGCGATGCGCCAAGCTGCCAAAACCTGAACCAGTGCACTCCGCCTGTGTGTGTGTGTGTGTGTGTGTGTGTGTGTGTGTGTGTGTGTGTGTGTGTGTGTGTGTGTGTGTGTGTGTGTGTGTGGAGATGATATCAGGATGAACCAGGGCAGATAAGCACCACACTGACTGACACGCTTTTCATTACCCCGAGCAGACGGCAGATAACACGGACCAAACGAGGAAGGAGAGTCCGAGTCTGCGATGATCGCATTCAGAGGTAAATTATGCAACCAGGCAGCGACTCAAGTGCGGATTTCTCTGGAGGGAAACACCGGGAAACGAGTCAGTATCCAGGCAGGCAGCATCCACCCCGCGCTGCATCCCAGGAACCCGAGAGAAAAAAAACAAAAAGAAAGGAAAAAAAGCCTCGATCACTTGCAGGGGCACCGATGAGAGGACCGGAGCACTGAGAGCGGGCAGTGATGGGGATGACAGCGGGGTCTTACCTGGTGCCCAGGGCGCGACCAGACAGGAATCCGACGGCTGTGGACATCCGGAGAGATGGATGCTGCTGGATGATGATGAGTGAAGAGGACGGAGAGCGAGAGAGGGAGAGAGAGAGGCGAAAAAATGACTGAGGTGAAACTGACCATGCGCAAAACCAGCTCGTGGCTTTCCCTGCTGGTGTCTGCTGAGCTGAGCTGGTGGTGGTGGAGTCACAGGAACCTCTCCACTCTGCGCCTTTTGACCTACATCACTTCACGACATTTTCCCTAATTTAATGAGGCAACAGCGCCCCCAAACCAAACTGCAGCCTGTTAATTGAGGCGTTTGTGATCTGACAGATCTGATTCTTCTCCAAAATCAGGAAATCAGGGAGTGATTTTACCTGAAACTGGCAGAAACCCTGAAAGAAAATATTCTTAGTTCATGAGTAATTTTAGTGTTAAAGAATTTTTTAACATTGGATATTTAAGTTTCTTCATTTTGGTGTCAAATTTACGTCTTTACCAAATCCCTTTATGGCAGAAATTTATTTATTTTTTTAAGTAAATAAACGACAAAAATCTCGCATCAGTTGAACAAATATTGCTTTTTTTCTTTCTCATTTAGTATTATCTCTGCGGAGGCAACACACAACCTTCTACACATTCAAAAGATGTCACACATTTCTGTGTTTTGGGAGGATTTTTACCAGTCAAGCACATCTAAACTCTGTTATTGAGGCTGATGGAAAACAAGAAGAAAAGACAACATTATATGACAGTTAGTCACAAAACGAATGTTGGACTTCCTTCTGCATTTTCTCTGAATCCTTGTACGTCTGAGGATACGTGTGTTTACCACAAAAGACATATTGTCTAGGAAAATGTATTAAATTGTATAGAAAAAAGGGAAGCATGTCTATTATGTCATCCATTTCTACCAAAATGATGCTCAAAATTTCCAAAAGAAAAATTTGTCCAAAATGTAATTTTTGGCCTGCAGGCTGATAGAACCATTATTTACTGTAGACAATCTCTCAAGAGCCCCTTATGAAGCTGCAAGTTCAGAGTGGGAGTTCTTTGGTCACAAGCTGAATGTTTTTTCAACCTAAGAAACTAAGGGCACCACGCCCTGTTTCATCCTTCTTCTGTACACTAATGGAGACCTCAGAGTTTTAAAATCAGCACTGGGTCTTTCAGTAAGGCTTGAAAATTTCAGATGAGACCATTAATTCATCAGTAAAGGGCAGACATCAGGGGAGCAGTAGAGCTGTTTTCTCATAGAAGTCCATACGGTCAGAGCAGTCGGCCCCTGCTGGCCATTACAGAGAATGCAGGTTTAAGGCACTCCCACGATGAGTCTTTCACACCCATAAGCTGTGTCCATCTGATAAATACAGTCTGTGCCTTGTTTAACAGCGTTGTATACTGTAGACCTGACTTTTGGATCTTGGATAAATGGCTGCCAGCAGTGGAAGTGAACCTACAGCGGTGATTTAGATCAGGGCGTCATGACTGTGAAAAGAACCTCATAAAGGAACAGCAGTGGCAGGTAAAATGTTAAACATCACAGGTTTCCTCTAACAGATTCTGAGCCCCCTGCTCGGTCTCAGTGAAGAAACACTGGCTGCTGGTGTGAAGTCATCCATGAACAAAGAGCCGGCAGGGTGTGAGACGGTGAATAATCTCATGTCACGACGACCGGGATGCATTTCACTGCAGCCTCGGGCAAATTATCAGCACTCACCTTGTGGAGACGTAAGGTGGGGGGGACGTGTGGCCCGTCAGAGACGCTGCACAGACAAACCACAGAGAGGATGACTCTCAGGCAGCTTCACAGAGGTGGCCTAAATACTGAGCCGGGCTAATTTTAGATCAGGTCTTTGTGTTCAGTTTAACAGGATAAAAACGATTGCATTCATGAGGATGAGGAGAATTAAGATTTTCTTCTTTTCCTCACAGTGTTTGAGTTGAGAGACAAGCTGCAGTTTTCTCTGAATACCATTAGAGTAACTTTAATACAAAGCTGCCCTTTGTCAGAATTTCAAGGCACAGCCAAAGAGATCCAGTCACAGTCTTTATAGTTTCGCGTCTGTACACAATCACGGTGGATTTTAAATCAAACGATTAAGATGTGATTGAAGCGCAGACTTTTATCTCTTATTCAAAGAGTTTAGCTTAATATTTGCAAACGAAAACAAACTTGGCAACATTTAACCCAGTCAGGAATTTGAAGAGATGATAGATTTATGATTGTCAAGGTCTGTCAAAGAGAAACCACCATAAATGGAATTAAAAACAAGGCGCAAAGCACTGTTAACCTCAAGAACAAGAGCCTGAACGGCTATTTCAGCTGCTTTTCTGTTTGGTAGCCATCCTTTGATGAACTGGTTCATCTCACGGAAATATATACACTTTTTTCCCCCTTTGAGACTCAAAGTGAGTCACGTTGTTATATTCTCCTCTGCCCAAAAAAAGACCCCCACCAGCTTCACTCCATAAGAACTACATTCTCCCCCGTCTTTCCTTTTCTTTGCAGTAGTTTCTTCGATTTCTGCTGAAATCTGCACAGCGTGCGGTTTGGTGTTGACTCAAAATTTTCCCTGTTCAGAAAAGAGTGGGCAGCCAGCACTTAACCTGTGACGACAGTCTTCTCTGCTTTCACTGGCATTTGTAAAGTCTGGCTTTTACCTAAAGTGCCCGGCCTGCGGTGTTCACTTTAGAGCCGATCAAAATGTCAGACATTGTCTCAGCATGCGAGCCCGGAGGACAAAGAAGAAAAATATGCCGCATCTCAGCAAATCATCAGAAAATCACAATGAATATATGAAAACAGAAAAAGTGAACAAGTGATGTCTTGAGTTACAGAATAAAACTGAATCTACCAAATAACAGTTGAAGTGTGGTCACTTCCTGACCAGTGGAACCTCACCACAAGGGCCATTTAGTGGTTTTCAGGAGCCTCAACTTACATTATCCAGTCATCCATCACTCTTCTTCTACTTATTCAATTTAGGGTCACAGGAAGGCTGGAGCCTATCCCAGCTGTCCTCGGGCCAGTTAACCTAACATCAGGTCTGGACTGTGGGAGAAGCCGGAGAAAAACCACGGCGGTGCAGGGAGACTCCACCCAGAAAGGCCTCAGCAGCCCGGTGGCCACTCACCCAGGACCTTCATGGTACTGATCACCCCCCCAAGTGATGTGAAAAGTCAAGAATTCACTTTTAAATTATTTTTAAAAATATTTTCACCAAAGAAAATTAAAAAAAATGAAATAAGGGGGACACATGAAAGCTAAATTTCACAATGAAGAGTTTTATTATACAAAACTTGACTATTTGTAGAAAATACAAATATCACTGAAGATGACGGGCGACGCCCATCGATCAGTGTTTTTAAGGCCTTCCATAAAACAACTCAACACCTTTTAAATGTTTATTTTACAAAACTTTTTTTTTTTAGCAATTATGAAAAAGCCACGGTAGGTAGAAGCTGAGAGACTGATTTCTAACACATCATAGAATAAAGTCGAGTGTAGATACTACACACCTGCGTACAAAAATGCTGCTTCAGCCGAGCAGAACACCTGTAATTACAGCACAACATGGTTCAAACCACAAAATAAAAAGAAACATTAAAACTAATAAAAGACATTTTCTCCACAGAAATCAAGTCTCCAAACAAAAAGGAGACATCTGCAGGAAGTGTAGTGAAAGACATCATCTCAAGGAAACGATACACGGTTTAGACGTTCAACTATTTCAGACATCTGAAAAAGGTTTCAGATACTTCTGCGTTTCCTTTTCTCCACTTATTTTCCTTAATACTGTTATTTATTTGCATATGTACAAAAAAGGCACCAACACAGACAGGCTGAGAGGTCTGACCCTGAAAACTCATGTATAAAGGCTCTCTGAATCAAAAAGTGTTCACATCAGATTTCTCTGAAAGAAGAGAAGGTGTTTATATTTTGTTTGTTTTGGAAATCATGTATGAGAGGTGTGGATGATTAGATACTCCAAATATCAAATATTCTTTGAGTCTGTTAAAACAAAGAAAGGTAATTCCTGCAGTATGAAAGAGAGTTTTAAAGTGCTGAGTCACAAACACGCAAACAGCTGTCGCCACACTGAAAAACAAAGTCTGCTACTACAGCTGCTTAAAGACCAACGTCTGACCCCAGACATGTCATCAAGCTGGCTGCATGTGATGCTCAGCTGGCGACTGTAATAAATGAGATGATCACCACCAGGCTCAGTTTACAGGCAGAGTCCACAGTTTGTCTGTTTTTAGGTGGGACTGCGACTGTGAACGACTCCATGGAGATGCCTCACGCTCGCCTGAGAATGACAAGTTACCGCTTGGCTTACAGAGTCCATTGACACAGACGCTACACCGATCGCTGTTACTGAGTGAAGCAATGCAAGAACAAGGCCGCCATATTGTTCAGGAGGCTCTGGGCTTCTAATGCTTTACGTCTGTGAAGGAAGAGGCCTATGCATAATTAAAAATCATCAGAATTTGCTGAAATTTCAACTGATTTTCAAGCAGTTACAAACGCTTGAATAGGTTTACCAAATTTTAGAATCATAGCTGATTATTTTCAGCTCTGTTTTGATGTTAAATATAAAAGTGGGACTTCTCCATCATTGAATCCAGTTTATCTTCCTGTCAAGTACTTTACATGAAAGTTGCAGACGAGGGATTCAGTCTGAAGAGCTGGAGTCCACGATAGTCTTCTGACTTTATCTTTTAGGAATCTGCACACAGATCAGCAGTTATGTGAACAACGCAGTGCAGGTTAACATATTTATATATCCAGCTACATATTTAACTTTTTAACGCTCGACCGGGTAATTTAGGATGACCACAGCTGACGAGCCAGTTAACATCCTTTATATGTCATAATAAGACTTGTAGCACAGCTTTCATAATAGTATTATAAAAGGTGTTTATCCTTCCTGACATAAGCCAACATTAGCTTATTATAATGCCAGGACATTGATTTAAACAAAAAGTCAGATTAGAGGAAGGATTACTTATTGTTATCTAATCAAACATGTTTCTCAAACAGTAAAATCTGTTAAAAAGAAAAAAAGAAATATATATAATTGGTGCTTTGATTTAGCATCTGTTTCTTTGGAACACCACAGAGCTGAAAAACAACTTTGCTGTTTAGTATAATAATGTGATCCAAAGTCAGTCAGACCTCCTGAATAAGACGGCGGCAGCAGGGATGCATCGTGTAAGCCCCGATTTGGGATCTACATGTATCTAAGGCACACACAGATTTTTCAGCTGCTAGGAACGATTTTAGAAACATTAATCCCTCCATCAACAAAATTTAAAACCAGAACAATTAAAACCGACCTCATTACACATCTTTTTTTTTTTTTTCTCCAGAGGTTTGCGGGAAAGCAAAAACCCTTTCCCTGTGGAATTTCAGGTGCATTACTACAGGTGGCCACTAGGACAAACTGGCAGTAAGTCTGAGTGGAGGCAACTGAACAATTAAAAGCTCAAAGATAAAAAACGGGACCTCTGATTCAAGCGGATTGGTTGATTAAATTAAAGGGGCGGGATTAAAACTGAAAGGAACTGAACGTGAGTCACACCGAGGATTGAACACGAATATAACAAGCACCTCTGTGCAAAGACGTAACGCAACTCTCAGTGAGCGTTTCGCCTCTTGTGTGAGTTTTGTTTCGTGATGTGGATCAAACAATGTGATCGACAGACAGGAAGCAGAACTACAACTTGCTGTGGATAAAACAAGAAAAGCATCAATATCGCTGTGCGTTCGGTGTCTTGTGCCCTTGGATTAAAATCAAATGTGAGACATAAAACAGGCACCTTAGCTTTACGTTTCCTGAAATCAAACACGTCTCTGTGTGTCGCTGGATTTTTCTTTTTGAACCTGAGGAGCCGTTAATCTTAATGCTTCATTACTTTCCTGGCAGAGTTTCAGGTTTGAGTTTCTGTCCCTCTGTCGGCCCATCAGTGACTCTGCCGCTCCGACACGACATCCTGGAGGCGCTTCAGCAGCACATCTGGGCTGCTGCCGTTCTCCGGACACGCCCTCTTACTCGGGGAGTCGCATGCCGACGACATCATGACGTCCCCCTCCATGTTGAAGGCTCTCTTCCTGCTCACGCAGCCCTGCCGGATCATCCGGTTGATGTCTGACAGCTCCTGCAGAGAGGAAAGGACACACTGAAGAATTGCTTCCATTTTATTTTTATAGTGTATTATTGTTAGTTATGAGTTTTAACTGCACTGTGCACTCTCACTATCTAATACTGTATTATCTAACACTTTCAGATAAAAAAAAAAAAAGAAAAAAAAAAGAAATTTCATGGTGTGATTCAGACAAATTCATATTTGTGGATGATATGAATGATAAATGTTTTTTTTTTTTTTAAATCTAATCTGTAGAGGATATTTTCCTGGAAGGATTTTTGTAAATCTGGATTTATGTCCCAGCTGTACATCAGAGCTCTTAACACCCTCCCAACACACAAACAGCTATTGATAACGACAACAAACTAGTACAAAACCTTTCATGTATCCTGAGCAGTGTTTAAAACACTTTTTTAATAAACTGTGAGGCTGTTTCTACAGACCATCAACACTTTTTAAGACTTTGTTCTAGATGATGACTGATTACACTGATGAGACCAAGGACCAAGATTTAAATGAGACTAAAATTATCAACAGAAAGTTTAGGAGTTACAGGACCTTACTCGGCTGAAACGGTTAAATACAACAGTCTTTTAGAAGCAAAACCCACCACTCTGCAGCCATCTTTGAAATGCTTCTGGGCACTTATTGCGAAAGGGGAGAGACCCCCCAACTATAAATTCACAAGAATATTAGAAGCGCCTGCATATAATCATCACTACAATGTGAATCGAAAAAGATGACTAAAAAGTTTTGGGAAGTTAAACAACACTGAACAACAGACACTTCAGAGAAAAGTGTAAAACAACACATTTCTGTGTCCCAATCAGGCCGAGTGATACAACAGCTATGAAGCACAGAACTGTTTCATCCATTTGGCTCAGAGTCTTCGATGGATGTGCCGTCCTTTACAACCTTATAGAACTAACGGCACATTGTGTTTTATCGCAGATACAGCCCGGTCCTGTTACAGAGACTCTTTGGCGCCTGTGTGTGAGTGACAGTGTGTTCTTGCCTTAGACGGGCTGCTGTTTATCCTGTAGGTGTAGGAGTTCGGCGTGAGACAGCCTGCTGAGTTCTTGTGAGGGGAGACGTAGAGCGAGTGTCTCTGAGAGATCCGGCGAGGAGACAGAGGCTGAGCCCGGACCGACGGAAACGGAGAGAGAGGAGGAGCGTCCGCCTGGAGGAACCGACACAGCCACGTCAAACAAGAACAAACATTCACCCACGCAATAATATCGTTACCTTGGAGACAGGTAACGACAGGAGCGTACCCGGTTATCGCTGGTGGCGTATCGCAGAGCAAAGCTCTTCATCTTCAGGACGTACACAGTGTTGTAAAACTGGATGAGGTCACCACGCTCCTCCTCCCCTCCTGATTGGCTGCAGTTTAAGTTTCCCGAGTGCTGATTGGTTTTCTCTGCAGCTGAAGAGAAAAGCAAATTAACGGTTTTGAGTAATTTATCAAATATCGAGCACCACTTTTTCCTTCCTCATATCATCAGCTTTTCAGCCAGCTGCTTAAAGTCCTGCTTTTCTATCACTTAACTACATCGTTAATTTCCCTCCACTGTTTCCTCTTCCTGTCATATACCTAAATAGTGGGTTGAATCAATTTTTTACTTTGGGTGGCATAACACAAGCTCTAGTATCTCCTCCTTCGGTCTGATCATACTCGATGTCGTGTTTTTCCTCATGTATTAAAACAACTTTGTCATTTCTCTATTTCTTTCTTTATTGGGACGTTTTCGTGCATATTTTCAAAGCACTCGTGCCCCAGAATTAGACTGGTCAAATCCCCTCTGATGAGTCCTAATATGGGACCATAACTGAAATAAAAGTATTCTGATTCTGATAATTTTAAAGCTAATTAGCATTTCTCTCAGTTAATCTAAGGCTGTAGGTTCTCAGCTGGAAAAGGGGGAACTGCCTGATCCAGGTGGGGAGGAAGGAGTAGGTGCTTTAGGTAGAGGAGATGAAGTCTAGCTGGGTGTTGTGCATGAGTGAGGGGAGAGTGAAGCCAGAGAGCTTCAGCTGTGGGAAGTCACCAGTGCACTTCCTATGGACGGTGTCTGGAAGGAGGAGCTCAGTTGAGACAGTTTGAGAATCTGAGACGTTTCCAGGTCTTAGTCAGATTTATCTACTGCAGTTTAAGTATTTTATGTTTGTACAGCATGAGTGTCGGCTGCTGGGGCAGATGGAGGTGGTAGAATACACACAGATGGATGTTCTCAGCTAATACATGTATATTTTTTATTCCCCTGAAGATAACACTATAGACTATATGTCTGATGAAAAGCATAAAAAAAGATGGATAATGTGTCAGCCATCAGAGCGCCATCTGTAAAAAGTCACAAGTTTACCTGAAGCTTTCAGCGTGTACAAATACATAAATAAATAATAGAGAATCCCTGACTAACCTCAAACATCTTAAAAGGTTAAATTCAGATATCAAACTGCTGTGCAGAAGATGCTGCCAGTTTTTAAATGCAACAACTGATTAGAAATGTTCATGAAATACGGCTGCCAATAAACACTGCTGCTTTGATGCTACATTAAAGCAAGTCATTATGAAACATATGTCTGTGAGAGCTTACATTCTCCACCTGAAACAGGATCCACCTCCATGTTTTCATCAGCCACCTGCTCTCTGGGAGTGCGACGCAGTAAGACGCTGCGGTACACCTACATGTATAAACACAGAGTGTAAGAGTGGAGCCTCTACAAACATAACATTACTGATTAAGAGAATCAGTAATTAGCTTGTGTTAAAGGGGTTTCTCACGTGGCTGTTGGCCTGCGGCTGGCTGCGGTAACATTTCATGATGTCCTGGAAGGTGTGAGTGTCTTTGGTGATCTACAAGGAAGGAAGGAAGGAAGGAAGGAGTCAAGAGATGTACAAACAAAATTGATTTCTTAAACTAGACGCCCTGTTCCTTCTAGTAAGTTGTTCTGGAGAAATATCACGTTAATACACAGGTGATTCTAAACTCAGGTATCCTTACCTCTACTACAAGCACATGTTTCTTTTGTTCTAGTAGTTGAATTTCCAGCAGTGGAAAAGAAACTTGGGCTCAATTATGAAAAGAACAAATGAACAGGATACATACACACTACTGCGATGATGTGACACAGTTGATGCTGCTCAAACTTTCAGCTGGGCTTCATTTGCAAGGTTAGTAACAGCCTGCATGTATTAAATGTATTCTCCATCGGAGAAACTATACTGACAGCTAAGACAGCTAAAGGATAAAATGTTGTGAATAAACTGTCTGCTTTTCTCTGGCTGACTCAGCCTGGTTTTCCTGCACAGGTCGCTGGTCACAGCAGCTGTCAGAAACACATTTCCCTCCGAGGAGAAAAATCATGATTGAGAAATTAGAAAACAGTGCTAAAATGCCAGAAAGACATTTCCCAGCAAGCCAGCGCAGCAGCCTCAGGCGGTTTAAAAACAGCTGCCATACGTTCTTCTTAATTAAATGTGAAGCTTTTCTCCAGGTTCTCACCTTGGAAATGATGTAAATGCTGCACAGCAGCAGCTGGTCGAGGTGCCGGTCCTTCATCAGATCGGTACAGTGGACCAGAGAGTGCTCGAAACAAGTCCAGATTTTCCCTCGCAGATCGGACGAGATGTCCAGCTTCACACACAAATCCCTCAGACGTACGCTAGCCAGGTGATACACCTGCAAGGGCAGAGGGACGAGATTTATATGTCCTGCAAATTTCATAATTCATCATTTCCAGCTGCTGTACAAGTAGAAAAATAAAATGTCAAAGATAAATGTATGGAGGGCAGTGGCTAATGCAGCTCATGTTACTCGAGTAAACATCTTAAAACTGAAAAGTATTTAGTTCTTACTTATTTTCATATTCAGAGAGAATGAAACTGTATTACTCTAACCACCAGTGTAATGCATGACATACAAAGTTCTGATCAAAGATCTGAAAGAGACATTTTATGTGAACAAAAATACAAATAAAAAAAGGGCTCTGTTTTTTTTTGAGCGGGAAGGAGGAAAAAGAAATCAAGAGATTAAATCTGAATTGTTGGTTGTAGCTTTAGTGGGATGTTTATCATCTAAACTGGAACCTGTATTATGTTCTGCACATTTTAAGGTTTATTTATTAACGCGTTTCTTTCCCAGACAAAAAGAGTAGAGTGATCAGGTTATAGAAACATAACAATATCAAATTCTAAATTCTTAAATTTATAACTAGAGATTTTTATGAAACCAGCCTGTCGTAAAATGTCACACTCCTTTCACAGTCTGTACCTTCCTGAAGAAGAGAGCGAGTGATCCTGTGCGTCTCGGTCGTCCATTTCCTGCTTGGGTATCAGAGGTCGTGGCAACGGCGGTGGGCCGGCTCGGGGAGGCGGTCAGCAGGAACTGAGCCGTGATGGGAGCAGAAGAATCACACGGCTGAACCGGGATCAGCGTGATGGTGCGGTCAGTGTTATTTGTACCTGCAGATATTCCCACAAACAGATGTTTAGCAGGAAAAACCAACTGCCTGAACGTTTATGTGGACTTATTTTAGCAAAGAAAACTATCAGCATGTCAGGGATAGAGGCTTAAATCCATGTCCAGCATCAGAGCAAGGTACTAACACCGTCTCAGTTTGAGGGTTTGACCTTCTTCTGTATGGAGCCTGAATACTCTGTGTAAAGAAATGCAAATGCGAATGCTCCAAGTCTCTGTTTTTGGTGGCAGTTCAGCTTATTCAGTGCCAGGGAGGTTTAAAAAAGGAAATAAATAAAAAATATGTAATTTTATCCTGTTTTGGCTGATGATGTAACCATGACAACAGTGAAACAGGAATGGTGTAAGGTGTAAGCACCTGGCAGTGGGATACTCAGGACGGTGGTTTGTGTCCCCTGTCCTGCGATCTTCAGGGTGCTGCTTGTGCCAAAGGTCAGCCTCTTTGCTGGAGAGGACATTGGGCTTAAGCCGGCGTTCAGGCCTGGTGACGGAGCTGGTGGGTCGTCACCGAAGAGACGCCGTTTCGCGCTGCCAGCTGCAGGAGAGCTGTACCTGTCATGTACGGACAGTGGAGAGGGAGGCACATCTGGAAGAGGTGAAGAGAAAACAAAAAATTTAACATTAAGTTACAAAAACAACCTGAAGACCCGCCCGGCTTAGAGACCCACCTTTACGGGCGCTGCCCAGGCCGGACCTGAACTCCCTGATGCGGGGATGGATGATGGGTGAGAGGGCCACCATGGGCAGGTGGGACTGCCCTCCACTGACAGAACAAGATCCAGAAGCAGAACCTGTGTCAAGACTGGAGGAAAAATTCACCTGCAGAAAGAGATGAGATTTAGTGTTTATTGAAGACTTCTCTAAACAGAGTTTTACATGTTTTTCTTTCCTACTCTTGGCTCTTCATATCAATTAGAGTGACACACAAGCCCCGCCCACCTGTTAGTTATGCGTTTCAACTGCACTGTGCACTCCCAACTTCCTGAATCTGATATGCTCTTATCTAATACTGTATTATCTAACACTTTCAGATAAAAAAAAAAAAAAAAGAGGGAAATTTCATGTTGTGATTCAGACAAATTCATATTTGTGGATGATATGAATGGTAAATGTTTTTTCAACTTGAAAGTTGACAGTTACAGAAAAAGTAACATTTTTCCCCCATACAATTGATGATCTCAGGAGCTGCACCAAGTTCTCAACATGTGATTCATGCAAAGCTGCTCCAGTAGAGTCCAAAGATAAAATTATGAAGCTGGAAATTAGTCTAATAGCTCCCACTTCAGTGATTTCCTATGTAAATCTTTCTTCACTTGCCTCTTGGCCTCATAGTCTTCACCAGTATCGTGTTTATGGGACTGATCCTCTTTATGATGAAAAATTAGACTTGAGACATTTTATGTTTATTAAAATTTCTATTTGAGCCTTTAGAGACAAATTATGCAAAGCACATTGAGAGAGCTTGTATTTCTAGACAGTTTGGAGGTTTTTATCAATATTATAATTATTATGGATTATGTGTGTTCCTCTGACCTCCTCCACTGTGGGAACCTTGTTCCCTGCAGCCTGCAAGGCGCTCCACAGGGCAGAGTCTGTGGTCCACGCCCTGCACTCCAGAACCTGCTCCTCGATGGAGTTCAGATGTTTCACCATGTCTCTGGACAGGCCCTCCTCGGAGCGGATAAACACCTCGATCACCTGTGCACACAAACACACTAAATCAATCCAGAGTGGTGAAAAACCCCAAACTGCTTGGGGAGAGGACAGGTTTTATTTACTCATCAATCCGGAAACAGGAGCTGTTCATTTAAACATCTGTACTGCATCTGGTTTAATGACTTTAAGCAGATGCAACACAGATGGAAATTGATTTTAGTGGTCTAGATATTTTTTTTTTTAACCCTTTATTCAGCAAAGGTTGTGTGTGTGTGTGCGCGTGTGCTCTAAACGTCTATTACCTTAAAGAAGTAGAAAGGAACCTGTTTGAAGACACTGATGATCCAAGGAAAGGTCCTCTGGGAGCTGTAGGCGAACAGCACCACCTCCAGACAGCACGCCATCAGGGAACAGTGGAAGATATCCTGCTCCAGCAAAACCTGACAACACAAACACACCTTTAAACTTGAGCCAGAGACTCTACAGACATCTGTGTTAGCATTCTTCTGTGTTTTCACTACAGTCTGGCTTGCTGCCCGGGTTTTGGGGGTGCTCGATATAAATTAGCTGCGTCTTCGATCCGTGCATCTCATCCAGTAGTTGACAACTGCATAATCGTTTTTGTGACTGACATATGAGTGAGAAACACTGAGTCTGATGCTACTACGCAACATAAATTTATATTTAATTATACCCACAGGTATGCGAGTGGCTCATTATTGTATGAAACACGCTCTGACTGCTGCTTACGCTCATGTCTCTGCCAGGCAGCCGTCTGGTCTCCTGGACCATGACGTTCTCCAGGATCTTGTAGTAGAGGATCTCAGCCAGCTTTAGACGGTTCTCTGCAAAGTCTGGAACAAAAGACACACATTCATTTATGCTTTACAGGGATTTTGGTGAGTCTGACAGCCAGCATAGTTTAATTAATACTATTTTAATTCATACTGCAGAAAAATGATTCAGTGATCGGAGTAGAAAAGTGCACAACAGTGAGATTCCATTAGTCATCACCAAAAACCTCTCGTCTGTTAAACACTGAAGACACCTCTCCTCAAACCACCGTCTGTGTTCTACCTATATGAGAGCCAGGCGTGTCCTCCAAGTCGTTGGTGTAATGTTCTTTGAAGGTTTGTCCCAGTGTCTTCACTCGGGTCAGTATGGACTCTGTGGGATCTCTGGAGCAGGACCTTCAATAAGAACAAAGGCAAAACAAATGTTTTTACATTACTGAGTATAGAAAACACCACAAAGGGACTGAGTGATACTGGTTTCAGGATCATGCGTCTTATGAAAAGCGCATTATTGTAACATTTGTTTCTGTAAACTCTTGTGTTATTCTTGGTTATGTCTTGTGCTTTCATCTACTGGAGGATGTAACTGTGACTCAAAAGAAATGTTCAAAGGATTTTTAATGATTCAGAAATATATGAAAATAGATCCATGGTAACTGAATGCTTACAGTCCATTTCACTAATATTCAAACTCTTATTGTTTTTTTATTTCTCTTAAATGATACATGAATTGCCACTAAATATTAAATACTTAATAATATTACTACTACTACTACTACTACTACTACTACTAATAATAATAAATATTAGCCTTTTTTAAAAATCTGTCTGAGAATTCAAGCTTTTCAAGATGAGGATTTTCTCATCTTACATTTCCCTACCTGCAGGCTAATCAGGGTGATGTTGTAGTTATCTACAGTATCATTCAGCTGAGTAATGACACCTTTCATTGTGTAGTACAATGGACCGCAGCTTCAGTGTCTTACACTGCAGCTGATAACAGATATCCTAATCCTCCTGGCACAATCACACCAAAACAAACCGGTTCATTTCCTGCTACACTGAGTTCATTAGCTAGCAACTGGAGTCCAAAATGGTAGAGTAGGAACAGGATGCTGGTGAAACTTACATATGGTAGCATTTCATAAACAATTTAAGAAACTCCTACTACATGCACATGCCCCACATTGCTCTGACCCCTCCCACCACAAGGTTCAAAGACTCTACAGACAAGAGGAGGTGGGGATCAAAGAGTCCTGCTCAAAACACCCTGACAGAAAAACTAAAAATGACTGAGTCAAACAATTTTACTCATAAAACCACAGACTAATGATCATGATTGAATCACTTTTTCTCCTTTTTCCTCTACTCTTTACTCACACTGTTAAATCTACAGTATACAGTCTTTCTCCTCTAATTTAAATGTATTCCTTTCACTATTTTCATGCTCAAGATAAGTACAGTACAGTACGAGTCTGAAGTTTGGACACCCTTTCACTGGTGCTGTAGTTCTGCAAAGACAAATAAAAAGAAGAAAAAAGACTGACTTGAAGATCTGCATCAGATGGTCACTGGGGGCCGTCCTTAAACCAGCCACCATGCTCTGCAGCCTGCTGACACTCTGTGTCGCCGAGGAGACGGGAGTGACGAGCAGGTCCTTCTCCTTCAGGTACACTCGTCCGGTCAGAGGGGTGGAGGGGGCGAGAGAGGCAGACTGCATAGAGAGAGGGAGAGAGTAAATTTCCTTGAAGTAACACCATAATGGTTTTTTCCATCTCTGTGACTTTTTATTGAGTTCGCTGATCCAGGTTTGAATCAAAGAAGGATCACACTTTTTGTAGTTGAGCTTTAGATTGCTGCTTCATATCAGATCTACTCCTTTGTTGGCTGCTTTTAAATCCGTGCTTAAAGACAAAATAGTTCATCCTGGGCTGGGCCCATTTATTCTTTATTTAAACTACATTAAAAGTAAAAGCAGTGGTTTTCCTGTTATTCCTTTTATTTTCTTAGTAATTTACTAACATTGGTCAATAATTGTTGCTTTAATACAAACTTTATCAAATGGATTTTGCATTCACCTCGCACTTTATTATGAAAACCTCGATTATTTAAATCGAAAATCACTTTTTCTTCTCAGTCTTATGTTTGATTTACTGGTGACCTGGTATTTTCTGGCAGGTGTTTCAAATCTTTTGTTGGTGACTATACCTTCAGTGTGTGTTGTTAATGGTGTGTGTGTGTGTTTACCTTCTCCACATGTTGCTGCAGCTGTTGGCTGGCAGGTGGCTCCTGAACGATCTTCCTTGGAGTTCCGATCTCCTCGTCGGCATCGGCTCCCAGAAACACTCGCTCATCGAAGTCTCCCACCGTCAGCACATACTCCTCATACTCCCTGTTTATGGCTTTACTGCAAACACACACATAAATGGATCTACATTTCTAAAACAGAAAGAAGAGGGAAGAGCACAAGCTGTTTTCTGTTCTCTTGTTGCTCACTTGTTATCGATGAAGTTCTGAGGATCCAAGAGTTCAGTCAAAAGCTCATCGTGACCTTTCAGGATCTGATTGGTGAGAAATGTGAGGTAGCAGCAGATTGGAGGGAAACAAAATTACTGCTTGAAAAAAATTAAAAATAAATAATGAAAAAAGCTGGAAAAGAACTGTAATGATTAAACACATGTATGCATGTGTTTAGGATAAATCGAATGCACCTGTTTCTGAAAGAGCTTCTGTATGTAAGGTTTGAAGTAGTGCTGCTTGATGCCTTTAGCCTCCACCACCAGCCCGTCGTGGAGCTCGCACAATCTCTCCAACACACATGGAGGAGGCTCATCAGAGGAAATATGTCCATCAGCACGGTACGCAGCAGGCAGACCTGCACACAGACACACAAATGAACCAATGTACTGTGAGGGTACTGGAGCAACAACAGCCTGTTCCAAAAAGCAGGTTTAGTGAAAACTCTGAGCTACTCGATCCTAAGATTACATTTTCTGCTTGATAAAACCTGATTTTAGATTTTGTGATCCTCAGCTGCTCAGAGTTTATTCCCCAAACTGAATTTCCCGAGAAGCAAATCAGTGTCTCACTGTACAAACGTAAAACACTGATCATATAAAAGGAATTTGTCATGTTGTGATTAATCGCCCTGATGTAACATTTCTGATCACAGCTGTAAAAGTGTAAACAATGATCAGCTGTTTAGGAAACAAAAACCTGAGGAGTTAATCAATGTAGAGCTTTCTGGGAATGCATTGTGGAAAAGATAACACATAACTGAAAGTTTTAAAAATCGGTCTTGCAATTAGTCTAAAAACGCTTTGAGACAACCACACAGGTCCCCCACCTCTGAACGTCGGGTTGATGAGGTCTTTCCTGTTGGCACAGAGCAGAGCATTTCCAAACACCAAGTCCAGACAGCAGAGAAGCAGGTGGTACGAGTTCACCAGGTCATCCCCAATCATACGGAAGTTCCCTTCACAAACAGAAACACACAGTTACATCATATATCACGGCTGTAATGAATAATAATTATTTTAGTAGCTGTATTTAAAGAAACTAAAACGGAGAAAAAAATTTAGCACATAATTATTTGTGAAATCAGTTATTCGAAAATGTAAAGTGTCCTTTCAAGCTTAGTTGTGGGTACCTTTAGTGTAGACAAACAGAGTCCAGCAGAACTTGAACACATCACTGATGTGACAGGGCAGCCGCCTGCAGACCCAGAGAGAGGACACGGTCATGCTGTGTGTATTGACTAAATGTGACAACGAGAATAAAATCTCTGCGTTTCCAGACTGAAGGCTGGTGACTAAGTGTGTGGTCAGAGTAACTAACCAGAGGCAAAGATGGTATGAGACAAGATCACAAAAAACAAAACAAAAACGACCCTGTGTCCAAAATCAAATGTGTTCTATCTTTCTGGTATGAGCTGCTGTTGACAGGAGGAAAGCATACCTCTGATAAACAGGAGAGCTTTTAAGAGAATTTGTCCTCTGTGATGTTCATACGGCTACATGAATTAACCAGCATTAGTGAAATTTAGGACTAAAAGGACGTCCTGTCCTCTCTGGGCTTAAAGTCACCAATAAAGTGAATTTGTGAAATTTACAGAAGCTTCTGCTAAAGACAGCCCATGTTTAGCATGGAACTACGCATTTAAATAAAGTGAGAATCCCTTCATTATTATTGCTCAGGTGCTTTTTTTACATGAAGCTCTAAAATACATTCACTACAAAATTAAATCTATAGTAAGTAAATTTATAGCTAAGCAGTGTCGAAAACTGAATGTACTTTAATATAATTTGCACTGCAAAGTCAGGCATCAGAAGGATTTAAAGCAAACACCTTCAAACTTAAATCTTAATACTTTAGATATTATAGAACTTTACAAGAATGTTAACCAAGGGTTAGACCAGCAGCTCCGTGTGTGTTACCTGTGCTTCCTGCTGCGTGGTTGCCGTGGCGGGTCGGTTCCCTGCGGATTCTGAAACATGTCCATGAAGATGGGTTCAAACTTGCGGAAAATCACCGTGGAGACCTCAAAGTTGCGTTCCAGGCGCTCCATTCGGAGCCTGAAGTCCTGCGAGAGCTTGGACATGTCGGCCCACTTCCTCATCTTGGAGAAGAACTGGATCAGACTGAGGAAGGGACAGAACAAGCAGAAGTGTACATGTTCAAACACAAAACAATGGAGGATAGGCTCCCATTAAAACTTAACTGGAAATGTTGTAACACACTTTTTAAAGGATTTCAGTTTGTAAACATTCATCGTTTATGGTCACATTTTTCTACAGATAATACAGAAAAATCTTTCACTTTCTGTGTTATCTGTAAAGAAGACACTGAATCTGAGTCTTTTCTTCACCATCAGTCATCTAAAACCAGGTAAGTTACCACCTCATAATTTATTCGGCACACTGATGTTTTCACTGCTTTATCAGTTGCTACATTTTTCTTAAACTGCACAGTCAGGTCGCGCAGAGCTGACAGAGATTCACCTGAGTTTCGAGGAGCGAAGAATCCTGGTCAGCGAGACACAGTTTCCCTCCATCAGCCCTTTGCCCACTGTGGGAGTGGACCCCTTCCTGCAGGCTGAATACAGCGAACATGCTAGCCAGTGTACAACATCCCCCTGCAGAGAAACAGCAACACAACATTTACACATCTGTCTTTGATACATAACATAAACAGAAAGCTTTGTGATCAAACAGCTGCGTGATGCACAATCATATTCATCTTTTTAGTCAAGAAACATCAAACTGATCAGAAAACATTTTGCTGTTACAGCTTCATAAATATGAATTAGGAATCAACATTATACTTATAAGAGTGTGTCTGTGTTTTTTAAAAATATCCTTTCCTGCTTTTATCCATGTTTAAATTTTTGGATTCTACTTAAGTTTTAATAATAATAAATTTTATTTAAAAGCACCTTTCAAAACACTCAAGGACACTTTACAGAACAAATAAGACAAGCATGAAAACAGGAAATGAACACAATAATGAAACAAAGTTTAAGAGCATGGAGTAGTTACACAGAGTAGGCTCTCTTTGCATGACTCACGGTTTCAAATAATTCCCATTTATTGTTTTTCATTTTAATTTTCAATAAACAACATTGCCATGAATTGTATGCATTTAAATGAATAAAAAAAATCTAAAATTTCATCAGTGGTGCATCCCTATACCACAAGCACTCTTTAAATTACTGCACAGCTTTACCCACCCACACTAGTACAGGGAGTGCAGAATTATTAGGCAAGTTGTATTTTTGAGGAATAATTTTATTATTGAACAACAACCATGTTCTCAATGAACCCAAAAAACTCATTAATATCAAAGCTGAATGTTTTTGGAAGTAGTTTTTAGTTTGTTTTTAGTTTTAGCTATTTTAGGGGGATATCTGTGTGTGCAGGTGACTATTACTGTGCATAATTATTAGGCAACTTAACAAAAAACAAATATATACCCATTTCAATTATTTATTTTTTACCAGTGAAACCAATATAACATCTCCACATTCACAAATATACATTTCTGACATTCAAAAACAAAACAAAAACAAATCAGCGACCAATATAGCCACCTTTCTTTGCAAGGACAAGGTAGCTCTGAAATATGGCCAAACTGGTGGCAAGTGGCATCTTGGCAGCTGCACGCTTGACTTTTCTCAGTTCATGGGCAGTTATTTTGCGCCTTGGTTTTTCCACACGCTTCTTGCGACCCTGTTGACTATTTTGAATGAAACGCTTGATTGTTCGATGATCACGCTTCAGAAGCTTTGCAATTTTGAGACTGCTGCATCCCTCTGCAAGATATCTCACTATTTTTGACTTTTCTGAGCCTGTCAAGTCCTTCTTTTGACCCATTTTGCCAAAGGAAAGGAAGTTGCCTAATAATTATGCACACCTGATATAGGGTGTTGATGTCATTAGACCACACCCCTTCTCATTACAGAGATGCACATCACCTAATATGCTTAATTGGTAGTAGGCTTTAGAGCCTATACAGCTTGGAGTAAGACAACATGCATGAAGAGGATGATGTGGACAAAATACTCATTTGCCTAATAATTCTGCACTCCCTGTATACAAGAACAGGCTTGACATAAACAAGTTAAGCGTCTTTATGTTTATTAAAAAAAATTCATGACCAAGGTCAGTGGTAACAATACGTTTCCCCCTTTTTGTTATTCAGTCCAAACCCTGATATGACCAAAGACTGTGGTTCTGGACAGTAGTTACATTCAATAAATAAAACATTACGATTACTCTAGTGTCTACTTTATCAGAAACTCACGCCATCACAGCAACCCAAACAATAAACAACATATGACAACAACAGCTCAACAAAATAAATGCCAAATAAATCTATATACGCTGTCTTTAGTCTCATCTATTTTTAGTTTATTATATTGTATAAATTTAGCTTGATCCAGCTGATACCTGCTGTAGCACTAAAGCTTCCCTTGGACATTAAGTATTTTTGCATTACAGAGGCTGAAACCAGGGGTGACTCTGACACAGGAATAAACCAGCACGATCATTTTACTGGCAATATAATTAGTTCATAAACAGTGGCGATCGACTAACCGGTGCGACTCCAGCGTGGAAAGTAAAAACAGAGCCCTTTAACTGCTGTATTCGTGTCCGGGTCTAGCATTCACTACACATGAAAATTAATCTACAGTAATGAGCTTAGCAGGAGTCTGACTCAATAAACAGCTACTGACTATTTAGAGGACATTATTCACCTCCAGAGTATATGTATTCCATATGGCAGTAAAGTTGTCCATAGCTTCTGTGGCCGTCTGTTCGTCCATGTTCAGCTCCTGACACAACGTCTCCAAACTCCTCCGCACCGAGCTCTCCTCCATCCTGCTCGACTCCGAATCCGAAGACTCTTCGCCCCGCATCCGCGACAGGTATAATTTCAACCTGAGTTCAAATCTAAAAACCAAAACACAGCGCCCCTCTTTCCCACTGCCAAACAACACAGCCCACCAACTTGTTCAGGACACAACAACTTCCGTTATCAGTCCCCCACAATGCAGCGCGTTGGCGCGAAAACTTCACGACCCGGACCAATCAGAGGCGAGGGGAGCGTCGGTCCTGAGCTGTTCGCCCAACCCCCTGTCACAAGCTGAAAGCTCGTGCTCAGCAGACGCTCTGGCTCTTTGCTTTCAGCAAATTAATGTTCAGTTAATTTATTTTAAATTTTGATTATTGGTAGTGATGGGTAGATGAGGCCTCGTGAAGCGTTTCAGCACATTCCCCAAACTGTATCGATACTGTGTCGACACAGTGTTGCTGTTTTGCTCCATACTGTCACCTGCTGGACTTTAAGTATCATTGCAGGCAACTTACTTGAGACTCACAACAGGCACTGATTCAATGACCTAGTCATACTTGTATACACTGTGAGGTATTGTACTTTCCATGGAATCATTTTATATTTTTTACATTGCAAATATTGTAGACATCTTTAAAATATATTGTGAATGACATTAAGTGAAAATTAAAATGAAGGTATTGTGAATGTAACATTACCCATTTAAATGTATTTGACTCAGAGTTTATTATAAATTTCTATTCAGAAAAACAAGTTCATCCAATGTTTTTGCATTCAGTCCATTGCGTTTTTGGACACCATTTCCTCAGCTCATAGGGCTCAGATGGAGCTGGGGTACACAAAAACTGTAAACCCGGGTGGAAAAGGTTCGGATAAGATGTCTTCCTATTTCCCCAGTACGTTAAAGGATCCTCTGATCTTGGAATGTTTCTCTCCAACACTCTCCACAATACTAAGGGATTGTCTTTTATAAAAAAAATAAATAAAAAAATTCAGGACTGCCTGGTCAAAAACAGTCTTCCTAGATGCTTGATTTCAAAATAATAAAACATATATTTATGAAAAAAAAAATGATGATAATGCTGCTCAATGTCTATATAGGCCTACCTGTGTTATTCTCGGTGTGTTTGTCTCCTCATTTTCATGTTTGGCTCTGTAATGCCTAAACATTGAGGAGGTGCTTTTGTTTGTGTAAGAAAGCTCCGCAGAACAGATGCGACATTTAACCTGCATAAAATGAAATAAATACTTTACACTGCAGGTCACATTGCTGTTTTTCCTATTCTGATAGATTACACTGAAACAAAGACAGACAGTTACCTTCTTTGCAGTTAAAAGATTGAAATGATCCCACACAGCAGAAACTTTTCTTTTTCTTTTGGGCTCCATTTTTTATGGAGAGATGTGTATTATCTGTTTCTTTGCGAGAGTAATTTTGGGTTTTTTTTGGTGGCGACTCATTCTGTTGACAGATGCAGATGTGGTACCTTTTAAACACAGTTTAGTGCGTTGGCAATGAGCGATACAGCAGCTGTATCGATCACGTGACTTTTTCTTAAAGCGACACACGCACCGATACAGGCTTCGCTCTGTGAGCTTGATACATGCGCTGGTGGGTCAGTGCTGCTGGACCCATCACTAATTTTTGGTATTTAATTGAACACGAGCAAAGCTATTAAATACGGAATAGAAAATAGAAAACGTTTTTGCGTTCCATTCCACGCCCCCGGAAGTTTAATGTAGGACTGAAAATATTGGAAAGATTGTAAAACAGTCAAAAACGTAGCCCTTGTAATAACCGGAAATTTTGACTTATGGGTGGCTTTTTTGTGATTCTAACTATGCATTTTTAATGTGTTGGATAACATTTATATTAAATTGAATGTAGTAATAAAATAGTGACGTCTACAGGCGTGTTTAAAATACGTATTGTGGCAGAACTTCCTTCTATTACTTTGAATCAAACTTTTAACTGCTAGAAGTAGCGACCCTAAACTGGATGAAGCTTGATGGATGGATTGAAAGGTATGTAGTTGTTTGTTTTACTTTGCCATGGGACAAACCTCTAACCTCAGCAGGGGCTCTGGTATTTTCAGATACTGTATATTGTTAACTCTGGGTATATTCATTTTAACTGCTAGTGCATGCTCATGCTGTAATATTGTTTGGTCTTTTGTAACAGTGATGCTTAATTACATTGAAAAAGGGGAAGATGGGGCTGACTGTATAAAAATAGCACATTTTTGTGGGTCCTCTGAAATGCTGAGTCTGTGTGTAGCAACGCGACAGAGACATCAATATAAATAAATCAAATGTGATGCATGATTAGCATGGTGTTTGTTATACTTTGAATTTTTTTTTTTGCTTTTACAGAAGTTTCAGAAACAGGAAAGAATAAAAACTCACGAACATTTTTGTTTATGATCACTTTATTTTTAAAAGCAACGAAAGAGTAACTTAGCCCCCTCAAACTAAACTACTTCTGTAAATAAAGAAAGTTAATGTTCTTTATAGTAGCATAAAAAAAATCTCTTTATAACCAGCTATCCTAAACTCTAAACTCCAATAGTTGTATGACCTTATGATCTCAGTAGATATTAGACAGTAAATAACACAGCACTCTACCACAGTGGTTATCAAAACCCCATATGATTAAAGCTAGACTACTCAGCACACTAAACTAAACACATTTAAATCCTTAACAGTATTAGAAACTAACAACAAACCCCAGCACTACTCCCACTCGGTTTTGTCATTTACATCATTTGTGTTTCCATTATTCTAAGTAAAGTAATGAAATGTCCCGTGGAGCCCCTCACACATTTAGAGACAGCTTTTAGAAATCAGAGCGGACCAGTGAGTGTGCTCTCAGTGAATGCTGTATCTGCTGTTATCTCTGGTCTCAATTGTCTTTATCAGCAGCTTCGGGGCAGGAGAGCTGGAGGCACTTTGGTAGCCATTAGTGCTTTTAGTACTTGAAGAGAAACCTGAAGAAAAACACATGAAGATGTGTAAAACAGAATTTCATAAAATACAAATTCTCTGTCTTTATTAATGTAACCTCTCAGTCCAGAGCATCAAGGGCTTAGTCATATAAAAACATTCGTATTCATACACTAAACTGCCTTAGTGTGTGACACTTACTGTAGTTGGAGATGGGCTGGATGTTGAGGATAGACTGTTGTCCAAGTCTGCAGAGGCAAAAAAGAAACAAAGAAAAGAAAAAGAGGTTATTTATATTTCTACTTTTGTGGACTCTTTAACTCTTCTGTTCCATCCTGGGCTGTAACCATGTGGTGTCAGATTCCCACCCGTAGAGGGCACTCTACCCTAACATTAACCTAAATTCTGTTTCATTTCATCCTGGTGTAGTTCTCACTGATGTCTCTATTATCGCTCTCTGTGGGGTATGATAGCCCTGTTGACCTTGAATTAGATACGCAGAAGAAAATGGGTGGATGAATAAATCATGATAAATCTCCGGCTTCATCTGGGAAACAAAGAGCTGCAAAATGGCTTATCAGCAAAAAGTATAAAAGTCATGAGCACCACAAAGGTTTATCTGGCATTAGCAGAAAGAGCTGAACCTTACAGCATTCACACAATAAAGACAAACAGGAACTAGTTGTTAGCAATACAAAAAACTTTCCATTGGAATCAGATCCTTGTCTGTTTCCACTGTTTCTAATTATTAATTTAAGATTTAAACTACATTATTATTATTGTGGCACACCGACAAATTAAAAAATGTTATTTATTGCAACATTTTCTTTGTATTCAGAGGTTTTCTGAGGGGAAATTTGGGCGCAGGAACAAAAACAGAGTATATAAAAAAATCCAAAAAGAATTTAGCTCCACTGCTTCATTCACTCATCTACAGCGACGTCACATTTTTGTGAAGCTGTTTAATTTACAAAATTATCATATGAATATTTGTATCCATAATATCAATTTTTAATTTAATCACTCTTAGTCTCAGTGCCGGTATGTCGCTGCCAATCTCATTCCAGTAAATCAAGCATCGAACTAAAATTACCCTAATGATGGTCATAATGGTGAAAGTCAGGCTCAAGGATACACACATCCATGCATACTCCATCCATGAGTATGCATAAATAAAGAAATGGTTTATGAAGTAGTTTACATTTAGTCAGAGTCAGCAAACATAAGATTATGCAAGTAACATTGTACATAAGCCCCTTGCAATTTATTCTTATTGGATTGGAAGGATGTATATTCTGGTGAACTCTCTGCAGTGGTAGAGTCTGAATGGAATAACCATAACCACCTGTCCTCCTCTCCTTCCAGCAGCTTCCTGTAGGTGGCGATCTCAATGTCCAGAGCCAGTTTCAAGTTCATCAGGTCCTGCAGGTGAAGACAGAATCAGTTTCACTTCACATAATTTCATTTCACTTATGTTCTATGTTTTCTTGTCTATCCTTTGTTTCTACTTATAGTTTATATTTTCCATCCATGTCTTCTCCTGACTCACCTGATACTCCCGGAGCTGTCGAGCCATATCCTGTTTGGATCTCTGCAGAGCTTCCTCCAGGTCTCTGATCCGAGCTTTGGCTTCTTTCACAGCAAGCTCTCCACGCTCCTCCGCCTCAGCCAGCTGGTTCTCCAGACTGGCACGCTGAAGAGAGGAAGGGAACAAGAGATCATCCATGAGGGACCTGAAATGCATTTTTCTGAGTTTAATGTTGCTTCCATGTGTACCTGTGCTTTGACCGCTTCTATCTCGCTCTGCAGGCGGCTGATCAGTCGGTTGATCTCGGCGATGTCTCCCTTCACGATGCGAAGCTCGTCCCCAAACTGGCTGGCCTGGACTGACATTTGGTCAAACTGCAAATAGAATAGCTGTGAATGGTACGGGGACCGCAAAAGAAAATTATTTCATGTAAAGGAGGGAATCGTGGACGTGCAGTGTTAGCACTGAAGATTATGCCTGGGACCTTTCTGTGTGATGTTTGCCTGTTTTTCCTGTGCGTGTGTGGGTTCTGTCCAGGTACTGTGTCCAAAGACACAGGTGTGAATTGTCTCTTTTTTGTGTTAGCCCGCAATAGACTGATGACCTCTCTGGGTGTACCCCGCCTTTCCATCTTGAATTGGATACATGGTTTCAGACTATTTTCAACCATCGGTTCTGCAGGATGTCAGTGAGCTAATGCTACTGATGTTTTCATCTCAGACACAGAAGCTTTGTGTGGGGCAGCCAGTCAGGAGAAAGTTGTCTTAAAGGGAGAAGAGCTAAAACAGTTACTTTGAGTCCTGGAAAAGCTACTTTTGTACAGTTCAAAATCTAGAACTGGAGCGTGACAGGACACATGTTTATGCAGGGGAACTCTGACAACCGCTTAAATAAGTGACTGTAAAGCGCTTGTGTTGTTAGCGTCACTCCTTTGGTCCAGGGATCATCCTGTTTTCTCTCCTTTACCTTATTCTTGTACCAGGCCTCTGCTTCCTCTCGACTGCGGGCTGCAATCTCCTCATACTGAGATTTGACCTCAGCTACGATCTGCTCCATGTTCAGACTGCGGCTGTTGTCCATCTGCACCACAACTGAAGTATCTTTAATGCTCGCCTGCAGCTCACGCAGCTCCTGGTCAAGTTGAGGGAAATCAAAGAGAAGCAGTCAGTATAAAAACCCGCAAGATCAACTATTGTCTCATGCATCTTCCTGCACTTGTGCCACCCCATGGGAAAAAAGATGATAAAAATATTTTACGTGTTGCTAATATGCTCAGCATATGGAATCACAATGTTAACACACAAACACACTGCATGTCTGGGCCTGTTTCAGTGATACTTCAGTGGTCTGAAAATCTCTCTGGTGACTTAGTGTGTTTTATTTTTATTAATTTAATTTAATTTATTATGAAGATCTCTAGAGAAGTCAGTTGACAACAACAAATGTTTCCGCAGGTTGGCATAAAAAGCATTTCAAAGGCAGACAGTGTTTTGAAGTTGACTCTCCAGTGAGTCATGATATAAAACAGAACAATGAACAAAGTGGAAATTGTAGCTTTATCCGAGAAACAACTGGAAACCAGAAAGGAAGAGTGTGCAAATCCAGGATTATGCCAAGCATGAGGACCTTTGTTTACCTCCTCATACGCGTTACGCAGGAAGTTTATTTCATCAGTCAAAGCTCCGACTTTATCCTCCAGATCAGCCTTGACCAAATAGGCTGAATCTACATCCTAAAACACACAGGGAAACACACAACTGATTAAAAGACACTGATTTTTGTGTTCAAAAATCCCCTGCACTTGGAGGAAATACTCCTGTTTGAGTCATCAGGAAGAACAATGAGCAGGATTTTGTTTATTCAGATTAAGAAAACTTTGAAGGTATGTGTGCAGACACCAAAATAATGTATTTTGGCTTCTTTTAAAGAGCAATTTGAGACCCAAAGTTGGAGCCAGAAAAATTGGGAAACTTATAGTATGAAGTCAGAAATCTTTGCTGAGATTACTGTAATGTCTAAGAAATGACACAAGATGCTGCTCGCACAGCTGCACAGGAAAGTTGCTAAATTATTTATGGATTCTGCGTGTGAGAATACAGGAGAGAAAATCTGGACAATGAGGAAGGACAATAGAGGGGCTTGTATTACTCGCCACACCTGTATGAATGAACATGAACGGATGTGTCTATATGCCAACCTTTTTTAAGATAACAAAGTCGTTCTCCAGGTTGTTTCTCTTGTTAATTTCATCTTCATATCTGTGACAGGGAGAGAACAGGGTATTTTATTACAATAAAACATACACCTGTGTATATCTGTGTAGGTTCTCCGCCATGCAGGTCGTACACCTGAGCTGAAAACTCTAAAGTGTCATTTTTTACTTGTGCTTGTAGTCCTCTACCAGACCCTGCATGTTTCTCAGCTCCCCATCCAGCTTAGTTTTGTCATTGTTGACCAGGTCCATCTGGCGCCTCAGACCTGCCATGTAGGCCTCAAACAGGGGTTCCACATTGGATCGGCTGACCCCCTGACCCTGCAGCAGCTCCAGTTTTGTCTCAAGCATCTTATTCTGCTGCTCCAGATACCGTACCTGGTGAGGGAAGAAGACCCAGATCATTTAGCATTTTCAAAGACACGGTGAAGGTTTGTCATAATGCACTTTTTGTTTCTGATCATCAGGATTGAAGGAACAGCTAGAAAACAAAAGTGACTCTATTATAAGATGTTTATCAACATAACAACTCTTGGAAAGTCTAGAGCTATGTCATTATGTCGTTTGGGCCGATTCAGTCAGGTCTTCCAGTGGGCATCTTATTAGTGGAGCTTTCATTACTCCAAGACGGGCACCAGCTATCCTCTAATTACAGTCTCTGAACTGGACCCATATGTCTGTGCCGTTGATTCCTTTTGGTTAAATAGACCAGTAGCACTCCACCCTCTCGACCAATTTGGGTCACTTCTGCCCCCCCCCCCCCCCCCCCCCAAAAAAAAACAACAACAAATAAACAAATAAACAAAAAACAAAACAGCATGGCAGCAGCCAACAGTTCAGAAAGCATTGGTGGCTTCTCTTCCAAAATCCAACTTTTAGTCCAGTTAATTTTGGTGCAGTGGCCAAACTACAACTGCTACAACTTCTATGTTCATACGTAAGCCACCTTTCTTCATAGATGGCAGAACTCTGCACTGATCATTGAATTTAAACTCGTTTAAAGTCACTATTACCCCCAGTGTTTCTTAACATTTGGAAAATGGCTATTACACCACATAGGTGGATTGTATGGCTCATTGCTCTTTTGTAATGTATTGCCTCATTGCTGTATTACGACACTGTTGTTTTTGCTGACAATTAATTTTTGTTTTTCTCCTTGTTTTTCACAATCTTCAGAAAAATGCTTTCAGTTAATAAATAGAGTTTTTGCTTTTTTCTTAAATAATTTCTGCTTCTACATTGAATCTCTTTAGATTTTCAACTAACTGCTTATTGTTATTAAGAAAATAACCATCTGTTTAACCATTAAAGACTGCAATCATCAGCAGCAGCTCCAGAATAAGGCACAGAGGAATGCCATAGCTCCAGCAGATAACCAGCTCGAGCTCAGTGTCAACACCTGAATATATTCCAGCCCTGTACTTGCCCGGCTCGTGTTTCTTACCTGCAGCCAGGTACATCCAGCGCCTATTATACCTTCCAACACAAAGCCCGTGTTCTGTTCATGACAGAATAACCTCCCTCTGAGACACAACCATACCGTGTCTAGTCTGATCTATCAGGTTACAAATTGAACTCAATGGGACGGAAATGGGACAGATAGCTTGAATATCCAGCATCCCAGTGCCATACATTCATGCAGTAAATGACCATTTAATCTCAGATGTTTAACTCCAACTTTGATGTTCACTGACGTGCAGCTTTAACTGGAGTCATTGTCTTACAACAAGTGAGACGTTGTCTTCCTGATGCATTTCACTAATTACTTCTCTGCATGAGAGAAGCAGCTCACTAATGTTTAATTTAAACAGTTCCTCCTAAGTAGGATTGGATTATAGTTGTCACTGCAAGGTCTGTTTATTTATCAATTCACTCAACTTTGCATTTTAGTAATTGTCCTCATCTGTAAGGGGGTCATTTTACAACATCCAGATTTTAATCCCAGGTTAAGCAGAAATCCAATCTTGGATAAATGAACAAAGAGGGGAAAACTGGGCTAGACATCTTTTAAAAGCCAGGTTGATTCTCGTGAGCTTCTGCAACAGAAGGTCTCTAAGAACAAAGACTCTTTGTGTGGGGGAAGTCACATAAGCCATCTCATTTACGGAGACGAATGGACGGTGTTTCCAAATGTTTTCTATGAACATTCACAATATTTTGTCTTATTCAGTGGATAGACTGTCTGGTTTTATTTTACAGCTCTGCAGAACTGCACACACAAAATATCAAATAAACTCCAAAAGCATTTAAAATGAAGATGTTTTGGTGATCTTTTAGTTTTTTAGCTACAATTTACACACTTTTAGCTGCTTCAAGAGGTATTAAATCATTACCTTAGATTTGTCATTGATGTCATTGTTATTGATGTCTTCATTGAACTGAATAAAAATTCTTATTATTAATATGTTTTATTCACTAATTGAATCTTCACAAAAATATTTGCATATTTTTGGGCATAAAGTTCTCTGTACATTTCTTTAAATGTGCACAAAAGTAATAGAGGTACAGGACATCAGAGAATATCAAAGATTGTTAACAACCTTTCTGATAAACATTCTCTTTGGGAAACTATGTCAACATTCACATAGCTCAAAAAAACAGGAGGTTTATTTTGCACATTTGGACAAACGGGCTTCCGTCCAGCTCAGCTCTCTGTTTCTGTACGCCTGAAGTGAATCTCCGCTGATGTGAGAAGCCAACAAAGCCTCTATTGTGAAAGTGTTACCTACTCCGTGAGAAAGCAGAGATGTTCCCTAAGTAGGGTATCGATGTCCAGTGTTATCACAGGGCCGATTGCTCCTTCTGTGGGAAATGTGTGCAGCCTGTGTCCTTCAGGAACTTCAACAAGGCATCTTCTCATTCACATTTACTCCCCTATTTGCTTTTTCATAACACTTAGAATAGAAACTTAGGGTCCTATATATGCTGCCCACGATAATGTTATTTCTACTTTCAATTAGCCAACAAGACTGCAGCTTTTTCATAACATGTCTAATAAATCCACAGACTCATAAATGCACAATCTTGATATCCTGGGCATGTCAAAGTTCATCTGCATTGTTCATAAACAAGAATTTTACAAATAGCTGCAAAAGCCACGATGATGCAACCTTAAAACAGCTTTTCCACAAATGTATTTTAAAAAAAAAAATGTGTAAGTGATTACTGCTGCCAGCCCAATAATGTTTAACCATCTCCTATAAATGTTCTCCTGTAAATTTGGACAAAACTAAACAGCAAGAAGAAGAGACTGATCTGAACTTTAGACTGAACACAATAAATAAGAAAAGGCTTAAAAAATTCTAATACTACAAATTAATGGAAATAAATGCACAATATTGGTGGTGAGAAAAGGGATGAGTCACAAATACACAAAATGAAAAATAAATGTCATTTAAAAACTTGAATGAAATATAAAATTGTAAAATATACGCAACTAATGCGGAACCTGGCTGAACACTTTATATCTTTATAACAGTTCTTTGAGCTAGACAGTGTTATGTTCCTCTGCTGCATGAAAAACAAGTGTAAACTGAACTTGCTGTAGATAATTAGTTTGAAATTGGAATAAAACAGTAGCTTAATTTCCTTTTACATTGAGTCAGTTTTTCATTCAAACTGAAGAAGTTACAGCTGAAGCTGCTCGAGCTTTTTAGTCCTCGTAGTAGTACCACTCTGAAGTAATCTAAACATAAAGATGCATTTTTATACTTTACAGCTGTGTGATGTTTAGATAAGAGGAATGATAAAACTTTGAAAACTATAATGTATATTTTCTTCATAAATTATCAAAATACTTAGTAATAATTTCTGAACCAGCCTCAGCAGAGGTCCCTTTACCTTATCTATGAAGGTTGCAAAGCGGTTGTTGAGGCTCTTGATCTGCTCCTTCTCGTGGGCTCGGCTCATGGACAGGTTTGGATCGATCTCCAGGTTAAGAGGAGCCAGCAGGCTCTTGTTGACGGACAGGGATGCCAGCGGAGCCCCCAGGCCGTGGTGATGCCCGTTGGTGCCCGCATACAGAGAGCTGCTGCTGAGGGAGATGCCACTGAAACCTCCCTGAACTGGACCGAAACCACTCAGCCTCCTGGAGCCGCTGCTGCTCCGAACTGAGTTACTGGAGCTGATTCGCTTGGTACGACTCAGACTCATGATGAAGCGAGATGGAGGATTAGATGAAAAACAGCTGATAAATGTTTGGATTGGCTGGAGATGACAGAGAGAGATGATGAAATTTGAATTGGACTGAGCAGAAAATGGACGACAGAAGCAGAAAGAGAAGTGAAACAGGTGAGTGCAGGATGTCTGAACACAGTAAGGTGTCTCAGGTGTCTCATGACCATTTAAACCTCCCCAGGGTGGAGCCAGAAGAGGAGGAGAGAAGCAGGGACACAACAGAGCTGTGGTGTAATATATCCAGTGTTTACAATTTAAGGCCAAAAAACTACAGCATTTTAACAATCTAAAGAGGAGACGAGACTTTGGACAAATTGTGAACTTCCCCTTTTGCTGATGTGACACACTGAAGACAAAAGGTCAATCTTCATGTTTTTGTGTCAGTTTTCCTACTTTTTTTCTCACTTTATTGCCTCGAGAAGGTTAACTGACCTGAGAACATGTTGGTGTTTCCATAGTTTCAGTGGCCCAAACATTGCTAATGCAGCAAGCCAGTTATACGTGTTAAAGTGTTGATCTCTAATGCAGTTTTCTTCTGTGACTTACTACTTCAAATTAAATATATAATTTGGGTCAATTATGAGATTTATTGAAAATAATTTAGACAGCTGTTTGTTCTAGTTTCATAACTGGTGGGAACGTTAACTCGGCTGTTTAAACTGTGGTGTCAGTGGTTTGTCAAGTCTCATTTCAGACATAGAAAGAGGTCATCGGTTGGAACATAGAGCAACACTGAAGTACATTGCTGTGTTCTGTGGTCTTCTAAACCTGCTCAATATAAGCGACACGTGGTGACTTTTACAGAAAGACAAGCAGAAAGGATGGTAGCCTCATGCATCTTGCTGCACCGTGCATGGGCATCTTCACTTTGCTGCGATGCTTCCTGGCTGAGGACCTCTATAACATTATTACATCAGTACTTATTATCAAAGTATAAACTATTAGCAGACAGACAGGAGTGCTGGAGGGATATTTTTAGAACTGAACCTTTTGTGAAAGTAGAAATATCTCATGAAGAAAACACCTAAAATTCACAGAAAAAAAACGTTTGTAGTCAATATCTGAAAGTGAAATTAAAATATCAATGGAAAAATTAATGTGGCGAGTTGGCAGAAAAACTGGGTAAAGTTTGTATGTTCGGTCAACCAAGTTTTCTCATAGATATTAACCTGAAAAAGTTGGAGCCCGGAATTCATTTCCATTCACTTTTATGTAGTACCAAATCACAAAAACAGGATATTGGAACGTAAAAGCCCTGAACCTTTATAAGAAAAGACACCTAAACAATGAAACAATCTTCTGTCAGCACCTGGTGACAGTGGGAAGGAAAAACACTTTTAACAAGAAGAAACCTGCAGCAGATCCTGGATCAGGGAGGGCCAACCATTTGCTGTGAGCAGCTGAGAGATGAGAAGAAAGAGAAAAGGAAGCACAGGACGACCGGCTGACCTTTTCATATGCCACTCTAACTCCTCTGTGTCACACATTTTAGCCAAAGTGGTTGGTAAGAAAAACCTAATTTGTTAACATGATCACAGAAGTTACATAAGGTTACTTGGATACTTGCTTATGCTAGCTCTGTTTCCACAAATGCACAGATTTTAACTGATTTCTTTTTTTTTTTTTTTTTTTTTTTTTTTTTTTTTTAAATGACATCAGAAACAGCAGTATGCGACATTACGTGATGGCAGAGCTTCAGTTCATCCTTTGTCATTTTTTTTTTTTTTTTTTAATAAATAGGACAGGGGGAATGAATGAGAGAGAGAGGGGGAGAGAAAGAAAGAAAACCAAAGGGGAGAAGAGACGGTGAGAAGGGGGGGGGAAGAGAGAGAAAAAAAAAAAAAACTCCTGGGTCACCTGTATGGAGAAAAAAAAAAAAAAAAAAAAACAACAAACAACAACAAACAGAGGAGACAGCAAACAACAAAGAGCAACATAATAATAGAGAAAACAAAGCACCATCACAATAAACTAGCTAGTCATAGATATCAGTATTTACTAAGTAATAAACGATATTGTGCAGCACGCAAGATAGACAGCGCACAGTGTGCTTTGAGGCAGCAGCCAAGAAAGCTTTAGTCCGCGTCTGTGAATACCCATGTGTGCATACCTGTGTGGATCAGCATGCTTGCATTCCAAAGGTTTCTCCATGTAATGATCTGCTAGGGAGTGTGGGGGGGGCCACAGCCCCGTCCTCCAGGGTGTGAAGCGGGTATGGAGGAGATCAAAACTCCAGACATCCAGAGGCCCCCAGAACACAAGAGACCATGGAAGACCAACAGAGGGGCAGCCGCGCCACTGTCCCAGTAAGAGCTGAGGAGAGTCCCAGATGAGGGCTCGCCCAGCAGCCGCGGAGCAGAAGTCAGGGGGAGTTGCAGTGACGCGCCCGTGAGCTCCGCCGGCCCCCAGCTGCGCCTGAGTGACCGAGCCCTAGGCCGAGAGGCCGGGGGCACCCCACCTCCAAAGGGGCCCGAGCGAGCCCCAGGCCCCAGGCCCCGACAAGCGGCCGCCAAGGAGTGAGCCGGTGTGCACCCGGACGCCCACCCCCAGACACAAAGAACCACCAACACACCGACACCTGAGGGAGTCCGCCACCGGCAGGGGAAGTGGTGGTGGGTGGAGATAGGCCTCCAAACCTTGGAGGGCCTGAGGTGTCCCCAGAGAGGTGGCGTCTGATACCCAACCTGACATATAGACACAGACATACAGGCACACACAGACACAAACATCCATTCCCACCCTCATGCTCTCATATGCACTCACTCCACACTCAACCAACGTGGAGACAGACATAAAGAGACGCTGTACACACAATCACACTCCCCAAGCGTACTCTACAAACCGGGTCTAGGTACCCTTGCCCCTGGAGGGGGGAATTGCACCCAGACCCAGGTGGTGTTACCCTTTTCCCTGCGGTGGGGAGAGGCAGACCACCCCGACTCCGCAGCAGCAGGGAGGCCCCACACCCCAGACCGCAGTCGGACGGCCAACTCCTCCTACTAGCCCTCCCGCTCCAGCAGGCCGCAGAGAATGGGGGTGGGAGAAGACTCCAAACCTCCCTCCACCCGCTCATTGTAGTGTTGATGCATATGTGTTCTAAGGTGCAATTAAAACCCAGGAGGGCATGGAGCTACCTGCCAAGGAGCAGCAGGTAAGCGCATAGTCCCTCCTGCTAACCCTCAATGACTAAGTGTATTTAAAATTGAGAGGTGGGCAACGACGTCAGGGGTGAGGTATACACCCTGATGGTGATTTGGACTCCGTGATTGTGCCCACCCCCAAGATCCTATATGTATGTGTAATGAGAGTGTGAATAATGTGAATGTCTAAGTTGTGGGATAAAATTGAGGCAGAGGCAGCCAGAAGGGGACGGGGGGGGGGGGGGGGGGGGGGGGGTAGCCTCCTCTGCACCCTGGTGACATACCCCCACTCCAAGGCCCTGCATGTGTGGGTGGTTGTGGAGGAGCGGGAAGAGGGAGGCAGCTGGAGATGGGGAGGGAAGGAAGGGAGGGGCAGGTAACCCCTCCCTGGGGCCAGCTCCCCCGCTGACCCCAGTAGGCACTCCCACCCTCCGCGACCCGCCAGGGAAGGGGGGCCCAGGCCCATCAGACCGGGGCCCAGTGCAGTAGCGCCCCCCGGCTCCACAGAGCCCTGGACAGTCCACCCAACCCCACCACAGAGAAAACTGCACCCACCCCACCATCCACTCATCTTCCAGACTACATAAGACGGTAAACGCCCAGGCTGAGATCTTCCTCCACCTCTCCTGTATCTCCCCCTCCTGCAGAGAGTTCCTGAGAGAAGAAAGCTCCTGCAAGATGTGACCATCCCCCCCACCAGTTGAAGAGCCCCCCAGGCGGCTCGATGCACCGGCGGCACCCTGCTCCAGGGCCGGGCCCCCATGCACCCACCCGCCCACAACCCCGGCAACACACCAACCAGGACCCGAGCCCCCGAGGCCCGGCCCGGGCCCCAGCCCAGAGACGGAGCGCCCCCAAAACCTCACGCCCATCCCGGACCCACCCAGGGGCAGCCAGGTTGCCAGGTCAGTAACCCACGTCCGTCAGCACAGACCCTCCCCTAGCCCCGCTGCACGCAGCCGCGAGGAAACAGTCACCTGAGAGCCAACAGAGCCCTCAACCGGACGTGACCGCTACCCCGGGTTGAGCCCCCCAAGGAAGATGCCTCCGGGGAACCCCCCGATGCCCTAAGCCTGTCCCTACCCCCTCACCAATCACAACAGTGAAGGCGGGACCAATTTTAACTGATTTCAAAGCAGTGAGGCAGAACCAGCGGCATCTTGTTCAGCCCTCTGGCCTCACAGATAGAATAAATAAAACATTCTGTAAGCTAAACACAGGTTATTATGATCTAAGCAGCTTACAGGCTGGAAAAATAAAGTCCCATCGATTTTGCCGTTGCTGCTGACTTCCAGACGGTTGCCCCAACCCCCAACGATGCCGGCCTTCTGCCTGGCTAAAGGTAGGACTCCAGCTTTTGCTGGCCAACCCTGTCAGTTTGTGTGTCCAGAGTGATTCAGTCACTGTCACCACGGCTGGTGTCACATCCTGCCACCTGTTTTGTTCACCTCCAGCCTTGCCTCCAGAAGGTCACCGTTACTGCTGATGCCAGCCCTCTGTCAAACCATTGTCTCCTCCTACTTCTTCGCCAGTCTCCAGAAGAGTCCTGTTTCTTCTCCCAACGCCAGCCTCCAGAGTTCCTCTATTTCAGTCACTGGCAAGCTGGTTGGCTTCCGGATTACTTGATCTCACTGTTGGCCTCTGCAGGTGAGCGTCTTGGATTGATTTTTGAGTTTCTAAGTAACAGCCGTAAAGCTCAGTCCTTTAGTTAATGCCTTGGGTCCTCCTGTGCCTGCCACACAGATGTACCCGACACTTTCCTGTTTAGCTGATAGGCTCAGTCACTTCTTTGTGGTCACACTGAATAAAACATTAAGTTTATTTTCTAAATTTCATCATGCGATGTTTAAGAAAGGAGGATTGTCAGTGTTAAGCTCATTGGCTAATGACTTGTGACTGACAAGTTGAGCAGACCTAATTTTTTTTAATCTTGAAATGTCAAAACAAGATTTCAGAAAATTGTGGTGGTTACATCTGCTTTTAATGCTGTCTGTGTTTAGCACCATGGTTTCCTGACAGTTTTTCACGAGGCCAGAGGTGTATCCACAATGCACCTGTGCAAAAACCCTAAAAAACATGCTAGACTCTAAGTTTGACAAGCTCCAGGCTGTGTTGAGAGGATACAGGCATGCTCACGACAAAACCCTTAACGCTACTGCTGGAAACTGTGGTTTAGATTCGGTTTAAGTGTTGCATCATGGCGCTCTGCACCAAAGAACATTTCTTTGTTCTGTTTTTTTTAAACATCCTTCACAGTCACCTTAAATTCATTTGATGTGGCTACATATCTGGTGGTATGCATGAAGAGAGAACACAAGAGAGAACAGTCAATAGCAAAACCTCTACATGCCCATCCCCTTTGACAAAGTTCTTATTTCCACAACCTCACTTATCAGAAAACACCAATCAGATTGTGATCTGATTATGATCATGCTGAGTCATTCTGTGTGGTTGTGTTTGCTCAGAGTTTCATTTTAAATGCTGCTCTCACCTTTTGTAATGTTTACAGTTACACCCTTATTAATTTAGCTTTTGTTTCCCATGTTTTGTCCAAAAAGCATGCAAAAAGGACAATGCAGATTTTTTCTTTTTTACATTGCTTTAAAAGACAAATGAGCTTATTGAACATGTAGATAGTTACACTGATTTAAAAAAAATCCCTATAAACATAAAAAATGTCCAAATCAGCATCTACATTTTTCACATTGATACTAGTACATAATAATAACAGACTGGTTAAGAATGTTTGACTGCAATTCTTTTGGTAAATGCTACTTTCATGCATCATATATTACTCTATTCCACAGTATTCCAACTTCCTTATGTGTTCTTTTTATCTGAAAATTATTTACAAATACCCGACTTCATTTTCACATTTCATAAACAAGAAAGTCTTCGAACCAACAGCCAATAAGATCACTGCCTCATTGCCCTTTTCAACATGCAGATTACTTACTGAAATAAATAAGCATTGTTGTTTGTTTATATTGTTGACTGATTCAATGACTTTAAGCGTTTTATCAGAACAGAAGCTGTAAGAAACTGCAAGAGAGCAAAGAGTCAAACCTAAAGCTTGTATGTGTGGCTTTTCTTACTCATCATCTACTCATCTAGCATTGGGTTTATCGTTGCCGTGATAGCAACCCACAAACAGGCTAAAGGTTTAAGTTTTTCATTTTGAAAGCCTGGAGAGGCATTTAAACGAAAAACACTCAATAGATGCAGGAGGAAAAAAATGTCACAAGCGCCTCATAACATGCTCTTTCCAGGCAGCACAACCACAGGCGTTGTATTTACTGAAACATTAGTATGGTCTGTGATGCCTCACAGTTTGACTGACCGCACAGGCTCATCATAGCGATCCTTTTAAAGGTTGCACTCATGCAGAAACGATATAAGTAAGAAGTCAAGGGCAAGCAGATGAAAACCACAGTCTGAATATCAGGGTCTGACTCAACACCTCAAAGACGAAAGTCTGAAAAGATGATGCATGCTGTGCACGATCTTATGTTTCTCTATCTTCTAACATGTCTTGGACAAAATGGTAAGATTGCAAAATGTAAGTACTTATCTATTGAAAAAATCCTACATTAACTTTTTTCCTCTCACTCTTGCAGGGCATGGAAGTGAAATCATAAATGGCAAAAATGTCCCACAGAACTCAATGCAGTATATGGCTTCTGTGCAGATCAATGGAAAACACGTATGTGGAGGATTTCTTGTCAGTGAAGACTTTGTGCTCACGGCTGCACATTGTTACAAAAAGTAAGTGAACAAGCTGTGAACTTTTATTTGTTTTTCTCAAAAAACCCAGCTAACACCTACTTAATATTCACTCGCTCAGTTCTCCTATGGAGGTTGTAATTGGAACCCACAACCTGAAGAAGGTTAATAACAACAAAATGAGATACAGTGTAAAGACATGCAAGCACCCACAATATGACAAAGTTGTATCTGGTAATGACATCATGCTCCTCAAAGTAAGTAAATATCTTTGAATGTGAATCATTACAGTCACAATCAAAAACAGGTCAAATGCATCACTGCTTTCAACAACTCCACTTGGTACTTCACCAAAGACTTGATATAAGATCAGAAATGTACCGAGTTGGTTTCTATCAGTCCTTTTATTCTTTTCCTTTGTTGCTTCTTCTAGCTCTCGAGGAAACTTCAACTGGACAAGAAAGTGAAACCGATACAACTGGCAAGGAAGGAGATTAAAGCAAAAGACAATGTAAAGTGTCAGGTGGCTGGATGGGGTTTCACAGAAACCAATGGCAAAGCTGTTGATGTGCTGAGATGGGTAGATGTGCCTCTTATTGACCTTAAGGTCTGTGAGAAACAATGGGCATTCGAGAAAGTTATTCTTCCAAAAGGTGTTATCTGTGCAGGAAGATCTGACACAAAGAGTGGATTCTGCCAGGTATGTCCTCTGTTCTTTTGGAGAAAGTATAATTTAACTTTTAGTCTTAAATAAAAGATAAATAAAACAAGTGTCTTCCTCCTTACAGGGTGATTCTGGTGGCCCTCTGGTGTGCAATGGAACAGCAGTCGGTGTTGCGTCTTTCAACATGAAAAAAAACTGTAACTACCCAAACCGACCCAACGTCTATACAGATATATCAAAGCACCTTTCCTGGATCAAAAACATTCTGAAAAAAAAGCAATGCTAAGTATATGGTTGTTACAGTATACACTGTAACAATGTGCAATCTGCAATATCTGGCATTATAATACTGTATGTGAACTGCAGGATAAATGTAAAATAGCTTCAGATATCTCTCCTGTATTGCAAAGATATTCCTGCTTGCTCTTAAATTAGAAATAAAAAATAATGAAGCTACTTTCAAATCATGTGTCATTTTTTCAGTTAGTTTGGTTTCACTGATGTTTTTTAGCGATAAAAACAAACAAACTTGTTTTTGTAGCACATTCATATCTGATGTTTGGTTTGCACAGAAATTTCCTGTGAGCCGGTGCTGCAGTGGTTAACATAGTCATGTCACCGTGAGAATCTTCTGGGGCTTTTCTGTGCTCAGTTTTATTTCACCTACTTTTAATTTTAAGACATGCACATCGAGTAATTTGTGACTGTAAACTGGCAACTCTCATGTGGCTTGTAGTCTCCCTGTTCTACCTCTGTGAGAGTCTTTTCTTTGGTTACCAGTGCATCATTCAGTTCAGTTCAATTAAATTTTATTCATACAGCACCAAATTACAACAACAGTTGCCTCAAGATCCTTTATATTGTAAGTTACAGACCCTACACCATGTTTTGATGCACTGGCAGCCTGTTGAGGGTGTACCCTGCCTCTCACACAATATTATGTGAGAAATGTTTCAGGCTGCTGAGACCCTGCTTGCATACACAGTAAAGAAAATGGATGGATGGACTCGTCCTGTTAGACCATAAGTCTCTTTTTCATATGTGGTGGACAGAAAATGACAAATGTCTGTTAAATCCTTGGCCATTTAATGTTTTAAATGAAAAAAAAAATTGTAAAGCATTCATTTCAGTGTGACTGTGAGAACACTGGAAACTGTGGTTCCTGTGGTTTAACTATAGCCAGAGAGAGATCCAAAAAAGTTCAGAAAATAAACAGTTCCGGAAGTCTCTGTCTCTGCACCTGAGATCTGTGAAATTGGTGGTCTCTTTCAAAAAGCAGCTAAAAACGCCTCTTTTAAAACTTGCTTTTAGTAATTGTTTGTTTGAACGATTTTGATAAGGATTTTGGAAGGGACTCAGGCGCAGGCCAGGTTTTTCTGTTATGCAAAAGACAGTGCGTTTATTTACAGTGAACACAATCACCAAGTGGCTATATACAATGTGCAGGGGAAAGGGGTCCAGGTCGCCAGGGTCCGTGGGGAAACAGGGTTAGGGGAAAAGGTGCTCCACACTCTCTGTACAAAAGCTCCAAGTCCTCCTCCTCTGCCACTCCTCTCGTAATCAGGTTCCATAAACGATCTACACACAAAAGGTCAGGTTAGTGAGATCATCACAAAAGCTTTAAAGATTCAGGTTTACAGATGCACAAGTTGACTGATAGCTCAACGATCCAGCGAAGACTGGCGCAGATCCGCCATCTTAAGCAGTACTGATCGCACCGGGCGATCCGCAGTAACTCGCTAACGGAGATTTGCCGCGTTAATGTGGTTATGGCGTTAACGTAATTTAACGAGATTAACACTGCCAGCACTAGTTTGAATGTTTTAACATTTTGGTTGTGAAGCATTTGTGATATTTATCTTGATAGGTGCGACCTAAATAAAAATTTTACTTTGAATGTCTCACCCATCTAGTTTATCACCTACGTCTGTGCCACAGTGCATCCACAGTGGTTGTGGGGGTTAAAGCAAAAGTTTATTCACACCGACTTAAAAGAAACAGCTTACATTTAACAGTTCTACTAGACAGACAGCAATTAGCAGTGCAATAGATAACAGCAGTCAAGTCATCCATCCAGCTAGACCCGCCCCTGCACAGTTACCAGCTGTCAGCTACAAAGGATCCTGGTGTTATTTGTCTCTCAGAAATAGTTCATAACTTCCCTTCAACTTGACATTGTTTATCTTTTCTTGTCTTTTGGTTTCTGTTTCTGTGTTCCATAGTTGCTGTCTCCCCTAGTCAAGTCCACGTCTGTTATGTTTCCTGATTTACTTTGAAAGTCTGTGTCCTATGTCACTGTATTGAGTTTTGCTTCCTCTTGGTCTTGTCATGTCAAATTACTCCCAGCTGTGCTCTCCTCCTGTGTAGCATTCCCCTCGTTATCGCTCAATGTATTTAAGCCCTGTGTTTCTCTTTGTCAGTGTCACGTCTTCTGTGATCCATCCCTGAGGTCAGGTTAACTGTTTTTCAGGATTTCATGCAGGTCATGGTCAAGTTAGCGAATTCATGTATTTCATAGTTTTTTCCATCCACCTGCACAAGTCTTGTCATTTCTAGTGTTTTCCAGTTTAGGTTTTGGTGATGTGATTGTTAGGGACAGTAGAGAATGACAGGAAAGCGGGGAGAGAGAGGGGGGGGGACATGCATCAAAAAGGCGCAGGCCGGCCTGCTCCTCCAACTGAGCTTAACCTGTGCTTAGAAATTATATTCTCTGTTAACTGTAGCTTGGATCAAAGGGGATCAAACGCTAGCTTATTTTGATAAACAACATTTTTATATGCAAAACTCGAGTGGCATTACGGGTGGCAAGAGATTATTTTAGGGTGGCACATGCCATAGCAATTTACATAGCATACTGCGTAAAATCAGTACATTTGAATGAGGTATCAGTGAGTTAACCCCTAAAGGGTGATAACTTAATATTGCGTTGCTTAATATAATTTCAAAGGCCATAATTTAATCTAAAAATTAGATTTGCTGAAGTAACTGTGATATCATTTGGGTTAAAAAAGTGTTTTTGTGCATTTTTATTCTGCACTTAAGTTCAGTAAATTTTCCATTCTTATGCTAAAAAGTTGTCTGGGTCGATTCTTTCGTTGGTGTCTAAACTGCAGGAAAGGGGTTTACTGTTAGTTTCTCTGATTCCTGTCTATATAAGAACTATTGTGGTATCTGTTCTACACTGTAAAATCTAATGAGTTCCCAGAACTAAAAAAAACTATACAAACTCGTTGCCTGAAAAAATTGAGTAAAGCTTACTTACTGTCCCGTTTAGTTCTTTAGCCATCAGAATTATTGTGTGAAGGCCAAGAAACATGCCCAACGGATTTAATTTACCAAGTGCATCATTATGGCCTTACCGTATTGGTCCATTTGACTGACCTTTGTTATTATTATTTATTTATGTGACGTCATTTCCAGAGTAAAACTGCAAAGGATTGTAGGTACAAGTGGTGAGCTAGAATGGCAAGAAGCGGTTGTATTATTAACTGCCATAGCCGGTCGCATGATTTGAACCTAATTTGTTGCGCTATGCTGCTTTATTTACTGTGGCTTTGCGGGCTAATGTTGGTTGTGTTTTGTAGGTAAACTAGCCAACAAAATGCTGGAATGCGATCCAGACTGGGCACCCTCTATCAACCTGGGTCATACCGGGTTTAAAACTGCTACCACAGATTTGATCGGTTAAGAGGTAGACCGATATCAAACAGTCACGAAAAGTCCTGCATTCCTTTTCATTCCATTTCTCCCTATTTTAATATCCTATGATATGATGGATATATTTCATGATATTTTCACAGAACATCATTCCACGGTTTTCTAATGGGTATTTCTGAAGACAATTTTTGTGACTGGTAAACTTACCTTTGTACAGACGACGGTCTTATGTTCTACTCTGAAGATTTCAAGGTCCTGTACCCATCCTTCAGTAAACTGGACCTGGGCTTGTTGCAGGGATCTGAAGTTACCAAACACTTCGTGAGTGTATGCACTCAAACTTAGGCCCATATAATTAATGAGCGTGATGAAAGCTGGGCAACACGCTAACGTCCTTGCGCCACTCTGTATGCTTGCATGGGTCTAACTCTTTCACTCCTTTGATATTTTCCTCACACTTTTTTTTTTCCTTTTCATCAAGCCTGTCTTTGTACGGACCTGCCGTGTTCTCCTTCGTTTTGTACATAACTGTTTTTGGGACAAATAAAATGCAAGTAGGGATTAAAACCACAGAATTAATGGTTACCAGTGTTGGAAATGCTAGAACTTGATGCAGTGTTTTGATTTTGCTGCCACTCGTACCTACAATGCAATGCTCGAAAGTCACATGGTCTGTCGATTTCTATATGTCTCGGTTGGTGAGGCAAGCAGTGTGAGGTTATTAAGAAGGACCCAAGATGCAGGCACAGACTTTGATGCGATGAGTGACACGAGGTGAAAATACAGACTGACACTGACTCACAAGCTATAACCTAAACTGGGAAAATCTAACGAATGAAACTGAAACCGTGGGCAGCACGGTGGTTAGCACTGTTGCCGCACAGCAAGAAGGTCCTGAGTTCAATTCCACCATCAGGCCGGGGTCTTTCTGTGTGGAGTTTGCATGTTCTCCCCGTGTTTGCGTGGGTTCCCTCTGGGTACTCCTCCCACTGTCCAAAGACATGCAGCTTGTGGGGATAGGTTAATTGGATAATCCAAATTGTCACTAGGTGTGAATGTGCAAGTGAATGTGAGTGTGAATGGTTGTCTGTCTCTGTGTGTTGGCGCTGTGACAGACTGGCAACCTGTCCAGGGTGTACCCCGCCTCTCGCCCTATGGCAGCTGGGATAGGCTCCAGCGCCCCCCGCGACCCTGAAAAGGATAAGAGGAAGCGAATGGATGGATGAAACTGAAAACTAAACTCATGGGAAGACATGCAGGGACAAAACAGAAAGAAGCGCAAAGGAAACAGACAGACCCGTGACGAGCACAAGAGGACACACACTATAAATACACACAGAGGGACACGCAGCTGAACTGAATTTACATGAGGAGACAGAACTTAGAGACACGACATTGACAGAACAAGGGGAAACACACGGGCAGGGATGACTAAACACTACGCCGAGGAAGAACAGGACCCAAAACCATAGCCAGAATACATAGTAATAATAATAACAAACACAAAATGCTGGGTTAAATAACCCAGGACAATGAAACAATAAACACGACACCACAGCAATAATAGATAACTAACTAACATTTAATACTAAATATTCAATGTTATTTTGTAGCATGTAAGACCGACAGCGCACAATGGGCTTTGAGGGAGCAGCCAAGAAAGATATAGTTTGTGTCTGTGCGCACCCATGTGTGCACCTGTGTGCATACAAAAGGTTTCTCCATGTAACGATCTGCTAGAAGGCGTGGGGAGCCACAGCCCCGCCCCCCAAACATGCTCTATACCGCACCTCCAGAGAGGTGATGGTGCCTAGACCCAGGAGATGTTACCCTTTTTCCTTGGGTGGAGACAAGCAGACTACCCCAGGTCCGGCAGCAGCAGGGAGGCCCTGCATCCAGACCCCGATCCGGTGGAGATGAAGCCAGCTGCAGAGGTGTGCAGGTGGATAGCGAATGAGCAACAGCTTCTAACTTTTCACTAGTACTCATTTATTTAGAATATCAAAAATAAGAGTGCTACCTCTACCACACATTACTTGAGAGCCCACTAGTCCGCATACACACGGAAGAATCCATTACAGAGATGATACAAAGAAGAACAAAAACAGGGGTGACACACCAGTTATGAGACCGGAGGCGCCACCATGCGGCGCTACACTGCATTACAACAGCAACTGCTACATGCTGCGTGCTGTTCTAAAGTGCATTTAAAACAACACTTATATTAATATTACACTGTATGCAATTAAAAAAAAACAATTAAATAAACTTCATGTAATCAGCCCAACTTTTATTTTTCAAATGCAAAAAAGTATATCAGCCAACATACTGGACACCGTTCTGCTGAACAACAAGCAATTATATTGCCATCATTGTTGTAATCTTACAGCAAAACAAAGTCTCCGATTTAAGATATAATTGCAAATGTAATTGCAGAAGAAAGTTTTTAACATTGTCCCAATTTCCCTTAAGTACAGTGGCAGTGGATGTGGGTTGGAGATGCAATGACCTTGAACATGCAGGTGACCATCTTCCCTGACCAACCATCTGTGACAGAGGACTCATCCTTCCTGGTGTCCTCTAAGCAAACCATCATATTTTAGAGCACTAACTTATTTGCTGTCTAAAACATTTTGTCTGCATTTGCTATAGAACAGAAAGACAATTCAGACAATCTCAGGCTCCCTCCCCATCCGAGAGCTGACATTCAATGTCCCGTTTGTCAGTCTGCATAGCCCTGACCACCAGTCAACACACAATAATGTCATGAAAGCATATTTTTAAAGAGGCTATGCAAACATGGGCAATAACTTTTCATTCTGATGATCTGCAGAATAATTTGGCTATAATCATTGGCTTCCTGTTAAATCCAGAATTGACTTCAAAATCCTGCTCCTCACATACAAGGTCTTAAATAATCAGGCCCCATCTTATCTTAATGACCTTGTAGTACCATATCACCCTATTAGAGCACTTCGCTCTCGCTCTGCAGGCCTACTTGTTGTTCCTAGAGTATTTAAAAGTAGAATGGGAGGCAGAGCCTTCAGTTTTCAGGCCCCTCTTCTGTGGAACCAGCTTCCAGTTTGGATTCGGGAGACAGACACTATCTCTACTTTCAAGATTAGGCTTCAAACTTTCCTTTTTGCTAAAGCATATAGTTAGGGCTGGACCAGGTGACCCTGAATCCTCCCTTAGTTATGCTGCAATAGACGTAGGCTGCCGGGGGATTCCCATGATGCATTGAGTTTTTCCTCTCCAGTCACCTTTCTCACTCACTATGTGTTAACAGACCTCTCTGCATTGAATCATATCTGTTATTAACCTCTGTCTCTCTTCCACAGCATGTCTTTATCCTGTCTTCCTTCTCTCAGCCCAACTGGTCGCAGCAGATGGCCCCGCCCCTCCCTGAGCCTGGTTCTGCTGGAGGTTTCTTCCTGTTAAAAGGGAGTTTTTCCTTCCCACTGTCACCAAACTGCTTGCTCATAGGGGGTCATATGATTGGTGGGTTTTTCTCTGTATCTATAAAGCGCCTTGAGGCGACTTTTGTTGTGATTTGGTGCTATATAAATAAAATTGAATTGAATAATTTGGGCACAAATCAAAATTTAATGTTCAAAAACTTGTGGACTTCACTATATACAGTTTAGACAGTTTGGAAAACCAAAAATACATACCACTCAGTTGATGTCTTTCTGTCTAACAGCTTATTTTCTAGACTTGTAAGAGTTTGATGTAATGTGGGGAGTGCTGGTCCTGAGCCTCAAAGACAGTAAGAAGCAAACAGAGGGAAAGAAAACCCTGAAAATTTTTTAGAACCTGTTTTGATCTTTAATGGCTGTGCAACTGTTATAACTAGGGTGGGTTTCAATTATCCATTTTCTGATTAAAATCTATTTCAGCTTGAATAACACAATATCGATTCATGAAATCCTGAATCAATTTTTAAATATAAATGTATTTCACCAGAAACGAAGGAATCTCAGGTTAAAGCTTTCATTTCGTCAACCACCAAAAAGCTAAAACAGTAAATGAGAGCAGGTAGACAAATTCCACACAAAGACGTAAACACAAAGCACAGACCCGATGCATCAGAATCTGTGAGGTGTCGGCTTTCTCACCCAACGGCACAAACATGGACACGCCGCTAGGGCTGAAAGCCGACAGCTCACAGATTCTGAAGCTGCAGATTTTGTCACTCTCCAACTGAAGTTTACTGAACCAGGAGCAAGAGAAGATCAAAAGTACGCTTCATATTTCTTAAACATCGTCATGAATTCTCCCTTACCGTTGCTGTTTTGCTTCCACCACAATAAAATCACTTCCTGCAAAGCTCTGTCTCTCTCAAGAACAGTTTCCCATCTCAAATTTCAGTTTTCTGCATTATTCGTGTCACGGGTTGCCGGGGCGAGCCGTATGAATTTAACAAAGGACCCAAGATGTGGATATGCAGTGAAGTGAGAGGGCTTTATTGACACAGAACCCGAGTGATAACAAACAAAAGGTGAGTGTGGCGAAAAACAGAACTTAGAAATAAACTACACTGGGAAAACTAAAACCTAAACAACAAATCTGAACACGAGAGAAAGCAATTTGCAGGGAGAGTTCACAGGATGACGGAGGGAGATTCACTGACAAGAAAACCCCAAATAACACAGACGAACCAGCAACTAACAGATGCAAACACGGGGTTTAAATACACAGAAGGATAACAAGGGAATGAGACACAAAAGGAGGGCACAGCTGGGAGTACTCAGGCATAACGAGACAGGGAAAAAGTAAACTGAACACACTGAGATCAGACACACACAGACTCAGAGACGCGAGCTAACACAGAGACCTTAATACACAAAAGGGGATACACAGGCAAAGATGACACCAAACAGAGGGAACACAAACTAAACCCAGGGAACCCAAAACACAACAGTCATAATACATAAAACTATCAAAAGTAAAAGTACAAAAACCAAAAACGCTGGGTCACCGACCCAGGACCATGACAATTCGCTTGCTTATTATGTGACAGTCTACCGTTGTGTACAGTGCTGTCAGATGATGGTTTTTTTTCAGTTCAACACTGAAGAAATGAAGAAGAAACTTTTGAAATTATGCCAAATTGCAATACGCAAATATTTGTGTCTCTAATAAAACCTCACTTCACTTCAGCAGCATCAGATTCATGATTCATGGTCTTCTTCCATTTTTGTTCTACTGCAGAATATTTTTAATGTTTATGGCCAGGAAAATCTCCTTCATGTTTTTCTGTGTTTTATCCTCAGTTACTTTGACTAAATGGCATCTGCTGTGATGCTCACACCGCTGACGAAGTATCACGAGTCTCAGTATTGATAACTGATCAGAATTATAATATTTCTGACTGTCTGAGGCAAAATTTCCCCAATTAAAATCTAATCTAATCACCGGTACCAGTCTGTGAGTCGTTTGGTACCGGGCCGCGAGAGTTGAGGCTCGGGTGTGAAATGTGTGGTTTTCAGGGTTTTTATTGGTTTTTAGCGTTATTTTGTTATTTTTATTGTTAACTCGGTTTTCCTGGGTCTTTTCACGTGTGTTATGAATAAATCTTTTTTTTTTTCGGTACCGGTACTAGTTTTATTTTGTTGTATTTATCCGCGACACCTTAAAGGCCGGTCCGTGAAAATATTGTTGGGCATAAACCGGTCTGTGGCGCAAAAAGGTTGGGGACCGCTGACTTAACAGGCCACTAATCTGGTTTATGCCTTTGGACTTTAGCTGTCTTTTGTTTGAAATTCATTACTGTTAGTGGGAAAGGGGTGCACATATAACAGATAGTAATAACGAAGTACTTACTGTAGAAAGTTTCAAAACCACACTTCCCTAGGAAGTGGTTAAAAGTCATGTGTTATAAATGTATAAACACATGACTCAAAAGGACTGACCCCTCGGTCTCAAGCTGACAGGTCAAGCCTTTCACCACCGAGATGTTTGCTCTGCAACAATTTGTGGTCGTTCATATGCTGACATTCCTCGGGCAAAATGGTAAGTTGCACCATGAATACTCTTCTCCAGCCTGCATGTGGAATATTAATATTTTTAATTAAATTCTTTTCCTCCTACTTCCATTAGTCCTTGGAAGTAAAATTATAGATGGGAAAATAGCCCCAGACAACGAAATGCTGTATATGGCATCAGTGCAGGATCACGGAGGAAACCATGTTTGTGGAGGATTTCTTGTTTCTGAGGACTTTGTAATGACTGCTGCACACTGTGACCTGTAAGTAATCACCTCTTTGAGGAAATTCCTGATTAGGAAAACAAATGATTGCCTTAAAATGTCCTATGCTTCTCTATCTATCTATCTATCTATCTATCTATCTATCTATCTATCTATCTATCTATCTATCTATCTATCTATCTATCTATCTATCTATCTATCTATCTATCTATCTATCTATCTATCTATCTATCTATCTATCTATCTATCTATCTATCTATCTATCTATCTATCTATCTATCTATCTGTCTGTATATATATATATGTATATATATATACTGTATGTGTGTGTTTGTGAGTATATGTATCTAATGATCATAATAATATAATAATTCTGATACCATCTGAATTATTGCAACAATCGTGCTAAGAACCTTGAAGTAACTGTTGTAGTGAATAAATAAAATTGAATTTAATAAAAAAGAAATTTATCATTTAGTTTTTGTTCATCTTGTTGTGCATGCAACTGCAGAAAATCTAATTCTGATGATCTCAGAATTATATCTTATTCAGGGATCTTAAACGTGTAGTTCTCGGTAACCACAACCTCAAGAAGGCTGATAAGAAAATGAAGATTGCCAAGAAATGCAAACACCCAGATTATAAGAATGTTGGCCATGGATATGACATCATGCTCCTAGAAGTAAGGCTTTTTGTCTTTTTTTGTCTTTTTTATTTTCTTAAATCACATAAGAATTTTTAAATTTTTGAGTGTTCTATTTTGCAAGCTGCTCATTTAAAACAAGGCATTTCTAGTTAAAGTATGAAGTACTTAAAAAAAAGATAAAAGATAAATGTTCTCTATTGCTGTTACATGGTTTTCACTCATTTATAATCTTTACTCTTTAATTCTGTGCCTCTAGCTGTCTAGACCTGTCCGACCAAGCAAAAGAATTCAATTCATTCGACTTCCCTTATGTGAAATGACATTAAAGGAAAATGAGAAGTGCCAAGTGGCTGGATGGGGTAAGATAAACACTTACGGTAGTGTTGTTGACGACCTGAGAGTGGTGAATGTGTCGGTCATCAGCCCACAAGTCTGCCAGAATGCTTGGGCTCAAAAGGTTCCTGGATACAATCTTCCTCCCAATATTATCTGTGCAGGTGGATACAACACAACAAAAGGATTCTGTCAGGTACCTTTTCTGTCCTTTCCTTGAAAAGTCATTGCTAACTGCTCTGTTGTTGAGAAATATATGAGCACTCTGCATTAAGTATCACATGAACAAAGTAAATACTTCCTCCTCACAGGGTGATTCTGGTGGCCCTCTGGTCTGCAAGGGAATGGCTGTCGGTATTGTTTCTTTCAACAAAAGCATTCCAAGAACCGAGCTGGGAAATTGTAACTATCCGGATGTCCCCAATGTCTATACGGACATCTCAAAATACCTTAACTGGATCACGAAGATTCTCAAGGGAAAAAATTACAAAAAGCTTTGCGTCAGCACACTGTAAGTGTTTACAGGAAGCTGTGCCTCTGTCAGCTTTTGCTCTCAATGCAGAATAAAGAAAATGTTTGAACAGTATTGTCTCTGTGCATGAAAAATATTTTATTATGACTTCAAAAACATGTCTATAAAACATTGATATCAGTTTGCCATGGAAAATGAATTCATGCAATACTAATATTTGTAAACAAATTTTTCATTGCTACAGTACATTCATCCTGATTTGTCGAGTACTATAAATACTAGAGACTAACAGAAGGTGTTTTGGTATCACAGAGAACCACCTGATGTGGTCTAATAAATCAAACAAACAGAAGCTTTGACATTTTAATACTATCTGCTCTAACTACAGTAACTCTACTTTTTTAAATTAATAGTAAGATCATGAACATTGAACATCCTGACGTCTTCTCTTGGTTGGTGTGTTGGATGCCCGCCCTCGCTTCCTTTTTGTTCTCACATTCTTCTTCTTCTGTTGTCTGTCTGGTTCATCTTTTTTCTTCTTCGGTGCTCCCGCTCGCTTGGGCGCCATCTTTGGTGACCCTGCTGGTTTGGTCTGTTTCACTGTTGTTTAATATTAGAAGAAGGAAATGTAAAATCTGCTCTCAGAAGCATCCAGGATACAACACTGCAGAACATGTTTGCTATAAATTTGTTACTATTAGTGTATTTCAGTTAAAATGAGATATGTCACATCACTTTGATTCCGAAACAAGCAGCAACTCTGCATAATTAATTAGAATGTAACTGAACTGAGATCAGCCCTGAGATTCATGAGGTATTTGCTCCTTTATAAAATTCATTTTTATTAAACCATCTCAGACACCTTTCTTCTGAGACTGTTCTTCCCCAGATGTCATCTCTGTCCCGTCAGGCACAGCCATCCTTTTCTGTCTTCCTGCTCTGGTCTTCAGCTCCACCTCCACGGGGTAATGGTCACTGATGCTGAGTGCCTTAGAGAGTAAATATAGTTGAACGACAACACTGATGCTGTCCTTTAAAATGATGTCAACTGTCAAATCATTTCTATCTTTCGGTTTAGACAAACACATAAGTGAGTCTCACCTCCTCATCAGTCAGCTTAAACTCTTGCTGGAAGTTGAAAGACTTGGCCGAGTTGGGGACGATGGCGTTCGACATGGTCTCTCCATACACAACAATTCTGTTTGAGGAAGAGGAGACACATAAAAAAAAATTAAGAACTTCTTTCTGTACACTTTACAGTGTGAAGCTCCAATAATTTTATCCCTTTATTTTTCTTTCAGTTTGAAATTCCCTAATGTCCCTAACATTAGACGTTAGCTGTGAGAGGCACTCTGTTTAATAATAAAAAAAAGGCCTGTCGGCCATGTTGCAGAGGCTTTGTTGTCGCTCAGCTCACAAAAATACACAAATAGTGCTTCCCCACAAAGTAAACTGTACAGACATCAATCAGTGATTCATGAATATTTTCCTATGTGAATTAGTTCGTCTGTTTCTTTCTCCTGGTTTTTGCTTCAGTGGTGCAGATTTCTGTCTTAAAAGAAAGTCGTCACTCCGTCCACTTTACCTCGACTTGTGTCCTTATATGGAGAATTGTGTTGTGATAGTGCAGATAGTATGAAGAGTAATATACTCACTAATTTTCATTAATATTATTTCTTGTAGAAGTATCTTCCTCTTTTTGAGCTCTCACATGTTCAAACTGCTGCTTTCAGGCAGGCGTTACAGACGCTGTTTACTAAACATGCTGCCACCACAGAGACAGTTTTTCCCCCCACGCTGTCACTCTGATGAACGCTGAAATAACCCGCTGCTTTTTATGTATGTGTGTGTTTGTGTGTGTACATATATAAACACACACATTTCTTTCACAGCATGAAGAGAGAAAAGTGAACCGGAGTCAAATTCCTTGTTTGTTTGCACAAACTTGGCCAAATAAAAATGAGTCTTTAGTTTCCTCCTATGTCATTATCATGTGTGTCACCTGTCGTAGGTGTTATCATTGTTGTTGCTAGCTGTGGTGTCGACATCGTCATCAATGAGCCAATCGTAGGACGGAGAGCAGATGCGGATCTTTTCCTTCTTCTTCTTGGAGAGATATCGTCCGTCTGCATTAAAGTCCCCCAAAATCATAATGTTCTACAAAAGAAATGAAAATGTCGACAGAGAGCAGAACTCACTTAATACAATGACAGATTCATTAAATAACAGCACCAAGGTTTATGTGGTGTCATATATTTATTATTATTGCATAATTCTGTGAGGAGCTGGCAGAACAATAACTGAATACCACTCTCTGTGGTTTACTGCAAATTACTTCACTGTAAGAGGCCAATTGAAAGGCACAGAAACAGGATACGATGAATCAGGAACTTTATGCATTTGTGTATTTAAAGCTGTTTTTTTTTTCAACTCCGCTGTTATCAGTTTGTTTACATGAAAGACAAAATCAAATAGTTAAAATATAATCTGATTCTGATTCACTATGTGATTAAAAAAAAGATAATATTAACATATAATATAATAATAAAAAGATATATTTTAAAAATTTGTCTTGCTCACTTTCAAACTCCAATGTTTCCTGCATAGCTTATCTTCAAGATGGTTTTTGGTCTGTGATGCTTTATCAAACCCAGACAGAATTTACATGTAATTAACATGCAAAACATCTATAAAATGTAATACAGTAAATGCATGCATGAAGTTTAAGTTTTTATATATATATATGTAACCAAGCTAAGATCCTGTGGGACTTCCAGATACAGACGGACAAAATGGTGGTGGCTAACCAACCGGACATAGTGGTGGTAGACAAACAGAAGAAGACGGCCGTAGTGATCGATGTAGAGGTTCCCAATGACAGCAACATCAGAAAGAAGGAACACGAGAAGCTGGAGAAATACCAAGGGCTCAGAGAGGAGCTCGAGAGGATGTGGAGTGTGTGTGTTCACACAATTTTTATAATAAAATAATTTATTAATGTATGCATTTCAATATTTTGCTACCGCTGAAGGAAAAAATAATCTCATCTACAACTCAACAAATTACTATGATCAAACCACGAAGCAACCAAAATCTAAAGAAGGTGTCTCAGAGAGGAGAGAAACACAGGAACTAAACTCTTAGTGCTCTTGTCTCAAACTTACATCATTTTTCCATTTCTTCCTGATGTCTTCAACCACATCGTGCAGCTCGTCCAGCTCCTTCAGAGTGTCTTCTGGCTTTGTGTGCACAGGGATCAGGACCAGATCTTGTACAACTGAAAGAGTTCACAAGCAAAGAGGCCTCAATACAAAGTACACCTGAATAGAGTAAATATTACAAATTCACAGTGTCAGTTTAGTCTTTCCATAAACACGGTTCAGGGGTCCTGTTCAGTGGCTCAACTTAGCCCAGGTGAGGACAAGTGGCAGCAAGCCCTCAAACATCCTTCAGCAATTCCGGGCCAACCTCATCTACCCCAGGGGCCCTGCCACCAAGGAGTTGTTTAACTGCCACAGTCACCTCACCCCCCAGTGATGGACAAGTCGTCCCCCTCATCCCCACACTCTGCTTGGTGACAGAAGACGTGTCAGTGGGAATATGGAGATCCTCAGAGTGTTTCTGCCACAACCCGACAGTATCCTCAGTTGACGTTAGAAGCACTTCCCCACCAGAGAGGCGACATTCCATGTCCCAGTCGTTAGTCTCGGTGTCACGATCCTGGGTCTTATGACCCAGTGTTTTGAGCTTTAGTTCATTTTGATGTTGATAGTATGTTTAAGCTCTTTAGGCCTCCTATGTTCATTTGCTTATTAGTTCCCCCTTGTGTTTCCAACCCATGTTAAGTCTCCCCTGCTCTTCATGTGTTTCATGTCTGTGTCTTACGTTGTCAAGTTCTGGTTGTCATGTCTGCGTCTCATTATGTTTCCTATTTTATTTTGAAGAGATCTTGTGTTTTTATATTATGGTTTATGTTTTGAGTCCTTTGTTGTTCTTTTTCTTGTTTCCCTAGGTCTCAGTTATGGTTATCATAGGTTTAGTTCTTTGGCTTTGTAATATGGCTTCCCTGTGTTCCATGTTGTGTCTACTGTGACGTTTGTTCTATGTTCTGTCTCCCCAGTTGCTGTTAAGTTTACATGTCTAGAGTTCAGTCAGTGTGTTTCCTGTTTTACTTTGAAGGTCCATGTCTCATGTCAGTGTTTCTAGTTTTGCTTCCCTTGTCTCGTCCAGCCTGATTACTCCCAGCTGTGCTCTCCTTCTGTGTCTTGTTCCCTCGTGTATTTGAGCCCTGTGTTTCTCCTTGTCAGTGTCGTAGTCTCCCTCATGGCTGTGTTTCCCTGTGTGTTAGTTATCCATGTCCCAGTTTGGTTTTCCATGCCATTCTGCAATAAAGCAGCTTTTTGAGTTTAATTTCGTTGTCGTGAGTTTTGCGTTTGGGTCCTTCTCCTGCCTGTACACAGCCGAAACATGACACTCGGTAGCTGGGGATTGATCTGCCAGGGTGCTTGTGCTCCTGGACTCAACACAGCACACACTGCATCCAACCCCTACAACTGCTGGTGGTGGACCAACAGGAGGGTGGGCTCATGTCCCCTGTTCGGGCTGTCCCCGGCTGTGCCCCATGAACTAAGGCCCAGCAGCCAGGCGCTCACCCTTAGGCCTGGTTCCAGGGAGGGACCCGGTAACTCTATCCTGGGCAAAATGAACTGTTTCCTATATTTTATACTCATAGGGGCTTTTAAATCACCCAAGACGAATTTGCCATCATAGAAAACCCACAACAACAGAGTCCTCAGGATCCCTGGGATACACAAACCCTCCACAGCGATTTGTTTTGCATTTCATTTTTCTGACAAAGACATTTCATTTAATTTCTGACATTATTTCCATGTAAGCTAGTTATTGAGAGATTTTCTGTAATTCCTAAAACTATAATTTCAATACTGTGAGAAGTCAGCTAAAGTGTCAGCTCAAATCAAAAAGATGCATATGTTCCAGCTTACAGTTCATGTTATGCACTACCTAAAATATGATTTCTGTAGAAATGTATGTGAAATATGTGTTAGTGTGCTACTGACTATATTCATGCAAAGAAAATGTGGATGAGGTGGTACTGTTTGTAACTGAAACTCAGTACAGATGACTGAAGACAAGAGCAGCATGCTGCTTCTTCATCTTGCCTCACAAACTCTCTATTTAAAGGCTCAACACTGATTAGTATGAATTATGAAACTGATAAAATAAAAGGATTTGTCATCAAAACTGGAGTACAAATAAGCAGTAGGGTTAAACAAAAGTTTTAAAATGTAGAACTGCAGTGTTTGGCACTTCCACTTGTTTTGTTTTGTAACCTAAAGCGTTACTGAAACACAGTAAAAAGCACAAACCTGTAGTTGGACAATCAAACCGCAGGATGAAGGGCTCTCTGGCAAAGGCATCTTCATCTCCAGCCTGATTATCTTCATACTGGTGTGAGTCCTTCAGCGTCACTTCATCTGGTCTGAGAGATAAACACAAATAGTCAGACATCAGTGTGTCTGGCCATGAATCTCACAAATTAAAGTCTGATTAATAACCACTGAGATGTTGTATTCGAGTGAACTTAGACTCACACACCTGTAGAAACAGACATACTGCTCCTTGTAGGTGTCTCGTCCCAGTTGTTTGCTGGCAGTTTTTTTGTAGGGGTGTTTTCTGTTAGTGCCGAGGAAAACAGAAGCAACTTAAACATGCAGTTTTCTACATAGAAATGTTGTAAATAAAATAATTAAATACACACACTATCACTGCAGGGAACTCACTCAGTTTTGTTGAGTTCTTGAAGTAACGTTTCCATGGCTTTGCCGCTCTTATCCACCACCTCCAGCAGGACAATCACACTGTACCGAGATATGATCTGGAGGAAACACATCATTTAAGTGTTACACATTTTGTCATTGATGTTGTATTTAAAGCTTTCTGTTGTAAAGGTAAAATTATTATCACCTTGGTGAGGTGTTTGACGACAGACTTGTCATGGACTTTCTTATGTCCCAGGTTCTTGCCATTAAAGGCTGCTATCTTCATTCTGACTTGATTCTGCAAGAGATCAACTCTGTTTTAGACGACCAACACACAGTGTGTGACGTATTGTTCAAACGTCTGCTGAATCAAAACAGAGGAAGAAAATGGAGAAGCGTGGCAGAAAAAAGAAGAAACCAAAGCAAAGGGAAGAAAGAGAAACTAAAACTTAAACACTGAAAAAACTGTGGTTGGTTGTATTGCGACATGTATATTCTAAAATATGTCTCTGATCACTTTAAAGCTACAATTTCCCAGGTGAAGGCCTGAGAAATTGCAGCTTTTATTGAAAATGGAGAAGTTCCAGGGAGTCCAGTTCCTCTAATGCGGTTTATCATTGCAGTAACATTTGGCACATGAAAGGTTTTTTTGACCTTGGGTAAGAATTCCCAATAATAAGTTTATATTAAATGTATGTTTAATCCTAAATAAAGGTTTCAGAGAGCAGGGATAATTTATGTTTTAAATGTTACACTTGTCCTTTACCAGAGATGTGGAAGTGTGCCTTTGTACTCCCACCACTGAAAGGTGGTGATTCTTCAATGGTTAATAATAATTACAGTCCAATTTCCAAACTCTGTCTTAGCTAAGGTTGGTTAATAATCAACCTTTGTTATCGGGAGTAAAATAGTATTTTATCTCCTTTCCAATCTAGAGTTAGGAAACTGCACAGTTCTGTCACAGCTTCCCTAAAATTTCTCAATGACCCCCATGAAGCCTCGGACGCAAATAAGTACTGTGCAGCTCTTTTTATTGATCTATTCAAAGCTTTTAAACAGTTGACTATAGAATTTTACGTCAGAGATAACTGGAAATTGGACTTTCAAACAAAGCAGTTGCAGCTCAGTGGTCTCTCTTCCAGTTTTTTTTTTTAAATGTCACTAATGGAGTCCCGTAGGGTTCTGTCCTGGGGCCTACATTATTTACATAGAAAATACTACTATTTACTATGTAAACAGTGTGAGACAAAATCTAGATGCCTGTTCATTTTTATGCACATGATACAATTACTTATTGTTGTGCTCTTTTAAATAAAGGGGGAAAAAAGTCAAGCTGTTCTCAAACAGAAAGAGGGTGCCGGCAGTACTTCCTTCTCTTGTATCTGCTCAAGGCATTTCTACTGAAACTGTGGCCTCATACAAATACCTAGGTATTGTGATTGATTGATTGATTGATTGATTGATTGATTGATTGATTGATTGATTGATTGATTGATTGATTGATTGAATTGTGCCTGAGTCTCTCCTTTAAGCCACACATTGACGATCTTTTAAAGAAACTGAGGCTGCAGTTGGGGTTCGTTTTCAAAAACAGATCATGTTTCTTTTTCACAGCCACAAAAAGGCTTGCTGCCACTTTTTTACCCATCCTGGATTACAGTGATATAATTTATATGACTGTCTCTGCTCACTCTCTTCATCTGTTGGATTCTGTCTATCATGGGTCACTATTTTTTATAACTGTCTGTAAACCTTTAACGCAACACTGTACTTTATTGTCTGGTAGACTGGTCCTCATTGGTCTTATGCAGGATGGTTCATCAGTATCATTTTATCATTTTATTGGTATCAGAGTACATGTTATGCAAAAGGTTTAGTCATAGACTGCGGTCTCAGGCATCATTACAGAAAGCATTCTCCTTTTCTGCCCCGACTTCTTGGAATTCATTGCAGAAGGATTTGAAGCTCTCTCAATTGATTTGACTTGCAAAAGACGTACAAATGTTTTGGTGATATCGTCTCTGGGGACTTGTTCTTGTTTTGTACTTTAGACATATTTAGCCATTTTATTGTTTGTTTTATTATTTACTTATGTCTTTTTTATTGTTGTAACTGTATCTGTATCTGTAACATGCAACTTCTTTCGGTGCTTTGCTACTGGAAACTGAATTTCCTGGAGGAACCCACCCGAGGGATTAATAAAGTTTCATCTAATCTAATCTAATTTTAATATGTTTGTCTGCAACAGGTCTCTCTTGTAAATGAGACATTGAGTCTCAATGGGACTACCTGTATGAATAAAGGTGAATAAAAAATAAAACTGATCAGTCAAAGTGCTTTTAACTACAAGTCACACACACACACAGGTGAATGGAGAACATTCAAACCTCACACAGAAAAGCCACAGCTTGAATTTGAATTGCCACGGTACTGGATCACGGACCAAGTGCTTTGTATTTATTGGTGAACTGATAATTCTAAATATAATTATTATGATTTATGGTTTTCTGTTACATCTTTAGTCCTTGGATTGCGGTTTCTGTTTTGTATCATCTTTGTGCTTCAGGTTCCTATGTTCCCATGTCTTAGTGTCTAGTCTGTGTCTTGGTGCTTTGTCTTTGTTCCCTGTTTTACTTTGGTAGTCCTTGTCCCATGTTTATGGTTTCAGTTCTGCTCCCCTGTGTCTCGTCATGAGTGCATTTCCCTCCTGTCTCCCATTCCCTGATTACGCTAGTATGTGTTTAAGCCCTGTGTTTTTCCCTGTCGTTGTCGCGTCCTCTGCGTTAGTTGTGTTTTCCTCAGTCGTCATGTTTTGTCAGGTTATGTCATGCCAAATCATGAACTCCCAGTTTAGATCATACTTCCTAGTTTGAATTTTGTTTTAGTGCTCATGTAAAGTTTGTTTTCTGCCAGTGAATAAATATTACCGCCTTGAGTTAAATATTCCATCTCTGAGTCCTGCGCGTGGGTCCAACCAGCCACACAGCTCAGCGTGACATGAACCAGGAAACCTCTTGCTGTGTGGTGACAATCGTAACCACTCCACCATCCTGTTCTAGTGTCTGGGTCATGGCAGCTTCTCTCTAGGCACGCTCTGACCTCGGTATGACCTCTGTATGATGTGTGCCATATATGACCACTCCTATGCTACTTTACTATAAAAATCTTTTGAGATTCCCAAATAATCCTGTCTCCATGGGAACCTAGACAAATATGGCGAGAACAAAGACAGCTCAAGTGACAGTGTCAAGATGGCATCAAGATCCCCAAAAACCAACATTTTCCCTGATTTGACCAATACTAAACTCCACCTGTCTAATTCATCAGCAGGTTTTAGCAGCAAAATTAGCTCAATGTAGCAAAAGTAATAGATTGAAGCTCAGAAATAGTTTATTAGTAATGAGGCATATTATTATATGTAGTATTCCAAACTAAGATAATGGCATGTTTGCTGTTTAAAACATTTTTATCCGCGCAGAATAATTGATGTATATTTTTCTTAAAAATATAGAAATACAAGGAAGTTAAAAAAAACCCTTATATTTAGTTCCTTGTTTTATTTCACTTGAATTAAAACTTTTTAAATAAGGGATTCTTTGAATGGCCACTAAGTAGAGATATAACTCTATAGATATAACAGCTCTTTGTTCATTCGCTGACATTGTAGGTTTTCAAACATTACAAATGAGCACAAACAGAAGTATTTGGGTTTCATTTTGACTCCCCTTATAATGAATGCAAAACATATTTTACTCATTTTTTTAAAGTGAGGAATTCTAACTAACGCAGATGACCATTTAGTTTTATAAAAGTAAGAAAACTAAAAATGTAAAAATAATACTCACGAGTGTGGGTAAAACAGCAGAATGAAAAATGAAAGAAGCGGCTAATCTGCCAGCAAACAGACTGAAGCTGACTTTTGCAGAAACAAACTGGACCAGGAAGTTCTTAACCATACACACACACACTACATATACAGCATATGCAAAACCACACCACGCCTATCTGTGTCTGTTTCCTGTGTTTGCATACAGCTGAGGGGTTTATCATCAACCCGCAGCACTCTGCTGCAGTCATGGGAAAACGTTTACCTTCAGTTAACCTAAAATACCCGTTTCATGTTCACTGGCTGGTAGACACCAATAGAGGGCGCCCTGTAGTCATCAGAGATACAGGCCTCCAGCCCAAGGAGGAAAAAGGGAATCTTGTATTGTGCAGTGCCAAGAACTGTAGTTCTTTTTGTGACCACTTGAAGTTGGATTCAAAAGGAGGTCAATCACCAGACTTGAGTGTTTAAAAGAAACAATTTTTTTTCCAGGCTGTAAGAAAAAAAAAAAGCAAACATCCTGAATTAAACCAAAAAGGTTTAGTCTTTAAGGCTATTTAACCAAGTCATAACGTCATAACAGCTGTACAAGGGAAGAACCACAGTGGATTTTACTAAGGTTTAACTTTATGCACGTGGCTGCTTTGACTGACAGCTACCCTGACAGTAGCTCCTGCACCCAGTCAATGTTTGTTGGCCTCACCTCCACTAATATGATTTACTGGATGTTACGCAGAGAGGTGTGGTGAGGAAAACATCAGACATCATTCTGCCTTAACTGAAGTATTTCTGTATGTGCAATCTTTTGCACATACAGACAGCAACTTCTCAAAATGGCCCCCTATCCATTTCTTTCCAGCTTTGAATACTCTAGAGACCACGCCTTCTCAATCCAGACTGGCCTATAAAAGAGCTGCAACTGAGGCGGGCCTTCTCCTTACAAGGAAAACAAGATGGCCACCACAGAGGCAACCTGAGAACACCTTGCCACATTAGTGCTTCCCAACATTACCCACTACCCCTTATGGGTAATGTTTGTATTCATGCTTGTATTCAAAAGGTTCCTTCATGTAACGATCTGCTAGAGGGTGTGGGGAGTCATAGCCCCGTCCTCCAGGGTATGAAGCAGGTATGGAGGAGATCCAGGCTCCAGACATCCAGAGACCCTCAGAGCACAAAAGACCAAGGAAGACCAACAGAGGGGCAACCAGAGTGGACCGAGCCCCAGAGGCCAAGGGCACCCCAGCCCCGAAGGAGCCCGACCGAGCCACAGGTGCCAGGCCCTGACAAGCAGCCACCAGGAGTGAGCCGGTGCATACCTGAGCGTTGATGTCTTTTAGAGTTTTTTTTATTGTGGAAAAACAAAATGCAAAAATTAATAATCTTTCAAACCAGATTTAATTCTTTCAGATTAGTTTATTGCAGATAAAACAATAAAAACTCTGTGCAGCCTTCTTCTCTGAACCTGTTTGATGTAGAGTCACAAAAAGGTACAACGAAAACAACAGAAGCAGAAATAGAATTAATCTCATATAAGCATTCAAAGGTTTTATCAATGAAAGCTTATGTGTACAGCAACTTCCATGCAGGTTCAAAATACTTCAGTTAAAAGCGAATAATACGATGTGACAAAATGTGATAAAACAGAAAAAATTTATATGAACTGATTAACCACAAAAAATGAATTAAAACACCCAAACGTCACACAAATAGAACACACGTTAAACTACACTAAAAGCAAAGTAAGAATATTTCAATAAAAAATAAGAGAAATTAAAAAAATATGAAATGATTTGTTCACATCTGATGTCGTGAGCAAGAATAAAAATCCAGCTGTGATAGTGACTTGAAGTGCTCTCACCCTGATGACGTTAACATCTACACAAGGTTCATGTTTACACAGACTGATACCCTCCCCTTTGTGTATGAAAAATACTAATTTCAGGTCTGAGTTCATTTGAGTCACTCTATCTTCTGCTTCAAAAGTCTGACATTTTGCTGTGCCAGATCTGGACAGGCATCAGATGGATCACCTCCCAGTTTGTCTGAATTCAGTGTACGCCTATTTGGGGATCACAGAAGTTTTCATTGAGTGCTTTGATAGCATCTCCTCCATAATGTCAAACTCTTTTGTTGTCCCACATAAACAGATGATTAACTGTGTCAGACATCAGAGCGCTCATCCAGAACCAAGGAGAAAAAGTCACATTTTTACATGAAGGAACATTTATTATTTATATAATTTTTTTAACTGAAGCTTCAGATTTCCTTCTGTCCCCGATCCATCTTGTTATACTTTTCACATTCTCTCATTCTAGCAAAGCAGGATCTACCAAACACTTTTTTTTTCAGAGAATGTCATGTTTTTCGATTTTGTGTGAAAGTTGGATCCATAAAAAAGTCATTGGTGCTTTTGCAGTTTTTGCTAACAAATTTCCTAATGTCCATTCTCGCTCTGCATCACTTGAGTTCTTGTTTTTATTTGCATCATTAGTCTCATAATCTGATTCAAATTGCATGAAAAAAATGCATGATATGCACTTATTTTGTTTTGGATCCTAATTTCTCCTTGACCTCACACAGGAAGAGGATAATCGATTAGCCAGGTGTGATCCATGTGTGCTCGGGTCTGCGTTAGATATAAATGGAAGTGTATTTGTAGTTTTCTTTTCAGTGAGCAGAGTGGGCTTTTCTTATTTATTATGTTTTCTACAAAGGTCTCCTGAGGGGATTGCTATCGCTATTGTAAAGTTTAAATATTTCTGAGGTGACCCATTCACCTATATATTCCTCATAGGGTAAAAATTACCTTTCTTCCTTGCTGGAGGTTCAATGAGCTCATTTTCAAATGTTAATCCTCTTCAAGCTCCACCTCCACAGGGTAGTGATCACTGATGGATTGAGCCTGAATATAATCAAGTCAGAAATCCTTTTGAAGACAGCATGGTGGAGAATGCACAACGTTATAATACCAGTGTTTGCATGTGAACACTTTCATGTGAAAAGTCTTACCAATTTCTTCTTTAATTTGTAGGCTTTCTGGAAGTTGAAAGGCTTCGCTGAGTTAGCAACAACAGCATCATACATCTCATCTCCATACACCACGATCCTGTTGGCAGAAAATACAGTCACCATTCTGTGCACTTTCATCGACACCATTGTGCGTTTATTTGAATTGAGAAAGATTTATATGTGATCAGATCATTCACACTTTTCTAGTGACATGTAGCAATGCAGGGAATCCAGTTTATACAAATGTTTTCAGTGATACACTAAAGCTCAAGGCAACAGCTGTCCACTGTTCTTCAACAGCAGGCGGTTAAACAGATGTGTTTTACAAAAAAGCAAGCTGGTCTGCAGGGCTGCTGAAATATTTTGTACTGTTCAACCAAAATTTTCTGTAATGTACTGGGTCAATAAATAGGTTATGATTGCACTTGTTCCTCACTTCCAGTGGGTGCTTACTGCTCGTCTACATCTGGGGGCAGCAATGAGTCCGTTAACGCTCAGTGATTAAGAAAACTAGACTGAAATATTCAAGTTCATTTTTATTGTGCCAAATCACAACATGTTGGTTTATACTGCAGCATAAGGACCACACAGTATGTGGAAGACACATTAATTAGCGAGCAGTGATATATAAATACCTGAGAAGTAAAGAGAGACTTAGTAGAAAAGAAATGCTGTCCATCAGTGTGTCACAGGAAGTCACGCGGCGCTCTAAGACCATAGCAGCATAACCAAAGGAAGGTTCAGGGTCACCTGATACAACCCTAACTTTATTCTTCATCAAAAGGAAAGTTTTAGTCAACCTCCCAAATCAAACTGGGATCTGGTTCCACTGTAGAGAAGGCCCCGCCCCCCTGTCTACTTTTAACACTTGATAACTTGAATTATGACACAAAGATGAAATTTTGGATTAAATCTTATAAATGTAACTTGACCTTAAGTTTAATTCTTTATTGTCATACTATGTACAATCGTACAGCGTACTGTCCCATATTGCTGCTAAACGACCATAAATATATATACAAAATACAACACACACTATATCCAGAGATGAAGAATATGTGAAAAAAATACAGAGTCCCTGCAGACAGTGACAGTAGAATTAGACATGGCAAATCTGAATAAACCTGTCATAGGTATGGTCATTAGCCCCAGTAGTGGTGTCAGCATCTTCATCTATCAGCCAATAATAAGGAGCAGAACTGATGCTTAGAGCTTCCCTAGTTTCATCATTCAGGTAACGTCCATCTGCATTGAAGTCGCCCAAAATCATGATGTTCTGCAGAAAAAAGCAAAATTAAAATTAGCATTGTTAATTAAAACACATGTTGATTACATCAGTGCTATTATCGATTTTCATTTTACGCTTTTTATTATTCTTTTTTAATTAAAAATGTCTTTTAAATTCACATTAGTATTTGGAAAGTGTCAATTAACATTATATAATAACTTTTGCAAGATCCACTAAATTATGGCTGGAACAATATAAACAATGTAACACCAGCCGAGGCTTTTTACAATCCTATTATGAAGCCTGTAAATACCCACATTAATCCATTTTTTATGCCCAAACACAGTTTGAGCCGATGTAAGTAGTTAGTTAATGTGGCCATTGGTGTTATGAATGAAGGAGAGTGTCACGGTCCCCGTGTCTCTCTGGTTGGCCCACGCTGGCTACAGGTTTTGTTGTTGTTAGTTTTGGTTTTTTGTCTCTCCTCCTCCTCTCTGCCTGGGTGGAGCTCATTACGGGCTCTCACTCTTGGCCCACGCACCCCTGTGGATGGTGTCCACCTGCGGCTGATCTGGCTGATTTCCCCAGCTGCTATTTAAGGCAGTGGCACAGAGCAGCTCACCGCTGGAACGTTGAACCACCTGAGTTCGTGCTCGCGGCATATTCAAAGAAGAATCGCTTACATGTGTTTTTTGTTGTGGAACTAACCTTTGACCTTCTGTCTGTAGATTCTGGACCGAATCACCGGACCTGTCCAAGTGGGGCAGTGTGTGGAGTGTTGGAGCGAGTGCGGCTGAAGAGGAGTGCGTGTGTGCGGAGGAGCGGTGGCGGTGACTGAGTGGAAGAGGAAGCGTGTGTGTGGATCCCCCCCCCCCCTTCTCTCCCTGGAGCCCTGGACCCCCTCCCAACTCACAGTACATATATTTTGCACTAAGGTGATCCCTATTGTAAATAAATCCCCTTTTTGTTTCCTTGAAAGAACTGTCTGCGCGTGAGTCCGTTCAGTAGCCATGACAGAGAGGTTCAGACTTGAAGCTGCGCTCTCCCTGCCTAATGACTGAGATGTGACTGATAGGATGTTAGCATGTGAGCATATCATGGATTATTGTTTTTTTCAGACACTTCAAATGACTACAAGGCACAAAATGAAATTATCGTTTTATTGAATATGACTTAAATGAGTGACTGAGATAAAAGTCATCAAGAAAGTGTTTACTGGGATTAGGGCAGAGGGTTTTTTTTTTTTTTTTTACCTATTATAATGATCAATTATTATTTTTAGAAATAACGGTATCTTTTATGCTGTCAGTTCAAAATTATTAAAAAAACAAACATGGTCCATAATACATGTAATGTCAGACAGGCTGGCTTTGAGCCAACAGTAAATTAAGTAATGGCACAAGGCTGAGATGTCATCTGATCTGATATTTGCTGTTTTCACTATGTGCATTTATTTGAAATGGTGTTTTTGCTTTAACATGTTTCATAATATTGCATTTAACTTTATACAAGGAATTCGTTTTTACTTTAATAATGGATCTGTTTGGTTACATTGTAAGTCGAATGCTCTACATAGGATTTATGTCTCATATTTCTTACCTCCTGCACAAAGGGAGCCTCCTATCTATGGTTGTGAACAGACCGCCACACAGAGCACATATATTGGCATTAAAAACTGGGATTTAAAAAACATTTTAAACTTGTATAATGATTAAATATCTAATTATATAAATTATATAATTAAGAACACATGTAATTCTTCTCTATCCTACCTTATATCAGCCGTATAACCCTGTGTACAAACCAGGTCAGTTTATATCAGTAGGATAAGTAATGATATTCAGGACAATAGCTCGGGCGCTTGAGTTTGAACCTTCAGTGTGGGCATTTCAGGTTTTTTCTTAACGATATTTTTATTAAGTTAGTTTTATTTTGATGTACCTTCATCCTGCTTACACCTTTTCAGTTCTGTGTCTTATTATCAGCTTGTCTAACATCAGCAGAGGTAATGAAGAATTTTAAACTGCACTAACTTGTATGAAATGTGCTATGAAATAAAATGTGATTGCGTGATAATCAAATAAAATATTTATTATTTTTGTACCATATTTAACATATCGATTATATGTTATTGATTTAAAGCTTACATCAGTTTCCAATGTTTCCCTTGCATCTTCAACCACATCATCCAGAGCTTCCAGCTCATTTTCAGCATCATCTGGATCAATGTGGACTGGGATCAGAACCAGATTCTTCACAACTAGAAGCACAAAGAGACGTTATAAACATACGATTTACTGATTTACTTTTGATGAGGTGGCACTAGTGACTTTAGTAAGTTGACTGTATTGGGTGGCACAGACTGAGCCTGAAATATGGTTTGCCCCGGTGCCCCTTGTCTATAATACTGTAAGTCTTACAGTGAAAAATCTGTTGCATTCAAGCATTTTCCTGAAGTACAGCTTTAATATTCTTGCACCTTATTTCTATGCTTTTTACTTTCTTCTTTATTTTGGATTCCAAAATACTGCACACCAAAACAATTGTTACTTTTAATATTTTGAAATATAAATCTACTAATAAATGATATATTAAGATATAAAGATGATTCTGTTCACCTGGATGTAGCATTTTCCACTGAAAACGTTACAGAAACTTTTAGAGATTTTCTACCTGGATGATTGAGCATCAAGGCATCTATTGGCCACTTTATGATGGTTAAAGCTACAAAGTATATGAGTAATTCATATATGTTTGAGAAATTCAAAAAATCCCCAGCTATAATATTAAAGTAATGTACACACTAATTTTGCAGTCATCTCTGGTATGAATCTACTGGCTGGCTGGGAGTTTCCTGTGTTTACGTGTCCTCGCTGTGACTGCATGACCTCTCTTCATGTACGCTGGCTTCCTCACACAGTCCAAAGACATGTATGCTATGTTAACTTGTGAATTTAGAGTGTGAGCATCAGCGGTTGTCTGTAGCCCTGTGATGGGCTGGTGACCTGTCCTGAATGTGCCATGCCTTTTGCCAAAGGGCTAATGAGATGGTACACACGGAACACCTGTGTCGCCAAATTAGATAAGTAGTTAAGAAGATGGATGGATGGTTAATATATGATCCTACATAATGACTTTATTTACTTTGGGCACTTAGAGTAGATTTTTATAGTAAAATTGTTGTACTTCTTCTGTTCTTGGTCATATCTGTGCCATTAATTTAACAATAATAAATAATATATTTAAATCATAGTAAATGGATTTAAGTGTTTATCCTGAAACGGGAGAACCAAGTCAGACTGATCTGAAGCAAAGATCATATACACATACATACCTGTATTTGGACATTCAAACATCACAATGAAGGGCTCTCGGGCAAGCACATCTTCGTTTTCTTCTTCATACTGGTAGTAATCTGTCACGTTTATTTCATCACGTCTGAGACACAAAGATAAACAGCTGTATTTTAATCTTTTCTGGGGATGATAGATTGACAATGATTAATTTCCTGGATGCTAAACAGAAACACTGAAATATGAAAAGGACTTACTTATTGCTATGAACAACAATTCCTGTACTTTTGTGTTATTATTTCATATTCATATTTATTTTTAGTTTTAAGATTAAAATTGAAGTTAATTTGTTAGTTTTTTCAAAAACTGGTTCAAAGATTTCAGTTTAACCTTTTAAAAAGTTAAAAGAAAAAATAGTTTTCGGTACAAAATAACATTTATTCCCTTTATCTGTGATACACACACAAACAAATTGTAATGTTTTTAATCAGTAGGTGGTGCTACAGAAACACAACTGTGAACCTCGTGATGGATACCTGTAGAAGAAGACAAACCGCTCCTTGCGAGAGTTTCGTCCTATTGGGTCACTGCTCAGCATCTCAAATGGATGATATTTGTTTTTTCTGTTGAAAAACACAGCTCAGCTCGATTTAACTTTTATTCTTTATTGTGTGACTAAACGTGTCAGCGATTTAAATCCCAGTGAAAATGTGACGCACAGCTGCTGAAACTTTACAGCTGGTCTTCATTCTGTGGTTTCAGTAACAAACGATTTAACAGCTTTCAAGTATCAAACCTATTCCTTGAGCATAGAATCTATATTGAACGTACATAAAACATGCTGTATATGAAAAAATCAGCAAAAACATGAAGGTTCCAGCCAGTTTTAAACCAAAACTCCTCCCACCCAGTTTAATAACTGGCTAACAGCGGTAGTCACATTGTTCTAAAACAACAACTCGCTAAGCCACAGTTGCTCCATCGTAAACCTCTCAGATGTTCTGTGATTGTTACAGGTTATATAATTTGAGATAAATCACCCATATTTATTGAGCTCCGTGAGAAACTTTTTCATCGCATTGCCAGTGGGATCCTGAACTTCCTGCATCACCACCAAACTGTACCGGGACACAATCTACGAGAAACACATGAACACGGTAAAAAACACGTTTAAAGACTGTAGCATAAAAGAAAATATTAGAAGTAATTTGAAGAAGCTTCAAAGACAATTTAGCAAGCACCACAAATTTAAACAATGCATCAGCTTTCATGAGCCAGCGTGAACAAAATCTGGAAAATGAAAGGAATAAATGGTCCTATAATCAGCTATGTGTTGTTAGCATTTAGATAATATACTTATTTTTGTGAGATATGAAAAAAAGGAACAGGGCACAGACTGTAGTGGTGGATTACTGTGTTTAAAAACAAACAAACAAATTTAACCTCATGTTGCATTCAATAGCACAAAACTAATAAACACAATCAAAACTCTAAGTAAGTCAAAAAGGTCACAGTGTGCTCCACGACTATGATTTACCTTGATAAGGTTTTTCAGTATATTGTCATTATTGACTTTTTTCATTCCGAGGTTCTTCACATTAAACGCTGCAATCTTCATGGTCACTGTAAAAACAAAATTAACAACAGAGACTTCAGCAACAACAACACCGTTTAGCAACTTATTAACAACTCAGGGATAATGGAGTGTGCTGATGTTCTCCATGTTTGTCTAATAAATTACAAATATTGGTAGTTCTACACCCAAAGTATTAGTTTAAACATTTTAAGATAAAAAATATATATATTTAAATCAGAGCACAAGAACTCAGGCGATGATAAAAAGATGCAAAGCAGGGAGGTGCAGAGCCAGGGGATAGCCAAATTTAGTCATTGGAAAATTAACCAGGAGCAACTATCTTGATTAAATTTACACATTTATTGTTTGGGACGGTGAATCTAGAGAACAACTTGGCTTTACCGTGTGTAACCATGATCACAACCATACAGAAGTGTACAGAAAATAGGATTATTTAATTTATTATCATATGTGTTTTATTAGCATGGAAAGATTATATCATTTAGCCTTATCTTTAAATAAAATAGAGTGAAAAAGTACAAGACAGTAGAAGAAAAAAGTGCAAAGCGTTTTTCTTAGTGTGATTTTATTCATTAATAGCCACAAGAGACATAAAGCAGACAGCAGTGTTGTTGACACGTTACGAAGAAATACTGACACAGGAGGATGCACATGCTATTCATAAACACTGTTCATGAATAGAAATTAACTATTATTCATTCAGTCTATTTAAATTTGCAGGTGCAGATCCTCAACAGTTCACTCAATAGATGAATAATAAAGTGATCATAGCAGTGAAGATAACTCTGCTTCACTAAAACTGGCACACTGTGCGGTTTTCAGACAGGAAACTCTTTCATTTAAAACTGAAACAAATCTGAACTGTCAAAACCAGTCGCGTTCTTCTAACAGTTCCTGAAATATGTATTTATTAACACACTTTTTATAGTATTATAGTATTTTTATTATTATTATTACTATTATTATTACTTATTACTTTCTTTTTCTGCTTGGCTGACTTTAGCAGATAAATATCTCCCACCTGCAAAAAACTTCCCCTGACAAAATGCATATAATCTGAAAATCATTTTGGCAGCTTCACAGCAGTCGAGCTGGTTTCCCGCCAATTCTAACTTTGAATTACACAATGCAAATTTTGCAAGTCCAGTCAAATAAACAGCTGCTCAATTGCCTGCAATTATTTCTCAAACTTACCTTTTTCTGTAGAAAATGCAGAAAACTAAGAACAGGAATTCACCAATCTGGCTATGATGTCCTTTTGAATTGTCCTTGCTATCAATGGGACTGACTGACTGTTTCTGCAGGCAGAGAGACAGCCCATGCAGTATGAGCATGCTCATACATGCAGCAGACACTTCCCTGAGAGATGGCACAGACCAAATGCAGAGCTAACATGGCGAGTAATCAAATCATAAAATCATTGATTACAAGCAACATTTTCACAACTTTATATTTATCTGGTGCCTCCTGTCAGCACAAGACGAGAGGACGTTCTTTTGTGGAAATGATGTTAAAAAGGGCCTCAGGATAACACATAGATGTCTAAAGGGTCAGTGAGGTATGGCTGTGTGACATGTTTTTATCCATGGCTGTGTTCATGACAATCCATTCATATACCAAATAGATAATATAGTTTCCTCTATCCTCAGAGATATATAAAGCTTCACTTGGTAATAAAAAAATCTTCTTTCCTCCACTGTGACTCAAGCTGTGCCTTTCATCTCTTCCTACACACAAATATTCCCGCTCCTTTCTTGCTTCCCGGTCATTTTAAAATACAGGATGCTTCCTGTTGATGTGCAAAAAAACAAAAAATGTCCTTCCACACCCACACCACTGAGACATCTTGTCTGGATGGTGCGGCTGTTTCACAAACGCTGTGGTAGCAGCTGTTTCCTTCCTGTTATGTTGCCTGTCTGAAACTGCATAATAACAATGGCAACAAAGTATTAACAGAACAAAAGAGTCATGCTAGTTGGGTTCTTAATTCTTTGTTGGACAAAATACTAAATATAACCAAACAAAAGGTATAATGCTCACAGCTCCTTTGCATCAATATCATTAATAAAATGAAAAGATTAAAAAGTGATGTTAAAATGTTCTACAGTAGAACAAAATGTTTACAGCTTTCTTCTAAAGACATTTCTGTACAAATTCATACAGAGAATTTACAACTTCAGTATAAATATAAACAGACATTTGTTTTCTTCAACTCAGCAACTTGGACTGTTTTACCTCAGAAAGTCAGGATGTCTGCTGTTCAACAAGTTTCTCTTCTAGTTTTGGTAAAATTAGAATACTTTATTAGTTTGTTACTTACAGAGTATGTAGAGCAGTTGTTATCTTAACACTACATGACATTGTCGCTTCTGTCTCAAATAAACAAAACAATACAGAAAGGCAGCAATTAAAACAGCCAATGTGTCCATGGGATACGTGAGAGGGGTGTATTTTTCTCACAGAAGAATATTACATCTATACAGTTAAGTTAAACTTGCGACCGGGGCGTTAAATTTCTGTCTGGTGTCACTTTTGTCTGCAAGGACTGCTTCAAAGATAACATTTATAGTTGCATTTGTAGCCCTGCCACTGTCTGGCACCCTGTCGAGACCTGTCCAGGGTGTAACCTGCTTCTTGCCCTGTGGCAGCTGGGCCAGGCTCCCTCCCCGGGTGGAAACATTAATGAGGTAACTGGATACATTTGCAAAATTCAATCCAAATCAAAAATACAATAAATAAACAAAATGATTATTTAAAATGTAAAACTATATTATTAAATAAAACCTGTAAAATCACTTAGATAACCATATTTCATCTCATTCATGTCAGGGCTTCGTGTGTGGAGGAGAGGAAGAGATGACTCAAAACAGGCACGACTTGTGGTGAAAGCTGGTGTTTAGTGCAGATGGAGTGAATGAACAGAACAGGAGCAGGAAATGGCTGACGGACGGACAGACGGACGGACGGACTGAATGACTGAATGAGCAAAGCATACAGTGACAACCTAACATCAAAAACAATGACACGACAATGAACTGATGAATCTGAGGGACTTCAATACACAGACTGAATGATTAGTGATTAGAGACCGGTGAGTGAATGGTTGAACATAATCTAACTAATGACACATAAAAGTAACAGGAACAGAACAACAGAAAATGAGAACGAGTGACAAAATAAACTGAACCTGAACAAGCTGAAAACACTGGGTTACTGACCCAGGAACCCTGACAATTCATGCTCCACTTGTCCAGTCATTGCATAAAATTGAACATGAAAGAAAAACAAAGCAAGTTGTGCGTGGATGTAAAGGTTTATTTGCCATTGTGTTGGTTGATTGAAACCCAGGGGATCAATTCAATCCTGCTTTTTTCTTTGAAGTTCCTCCAAAAACACAGTTGTTAATTTTACTAAAAGGCAGAGTGCCTCATTTACTCTTCTTTGACATAAAATTGCACATAATATGAAAAAAAGACAGCAAAAACTATTTTAACATGAACCGTTATATAACTACACATATAAGACACATACATGGTTCCTGATTAAAACTGGGGGTGAAATTTGTTTGCTATCTCACTTCAAGGCAGGTTCTCAATGTAAAAATAAAGCTTTTTTCTATAATTCTTCATACGTTAATTGTCCCGAAGCTCCACCTCCACGGGGTAGTGGTCACTGACGGATCGAGTCTACAAGTGGAAAAACATGGCAAACAGCGGTGAAGTGAGATGTTTGCACGTAAACATTGCCATGTTGAATTAAATGTTTTTAATATTAAATGTCTTACTGTGTCATAATTTAGGCGGTACGCTCTTTTGAAGTCGAAAGGCTTTGCAGAGCCAGGAACAACTGCGTCATTCATCCTCTTTCCAAACACAACAATCCTGTTGGCAGGAAATAGAGTCACAATCATGCATTCATTTGACTTTGCCTGTTGTTTAACATGCAGATGACAATTTGCCATCAAGAAGCATTTCACTTTCTTTGTTTTAAGACTGTAATGAAACAGAACTAGGGAGGTGTAGGCAGTGAAACCATTGTGAGGCAGGAGGGGCGGTGATTGTTTTTTCAGCATAGAAACAGATCTTGCCCACCCTGATTTCCTAATCTTAAAATAGGAAAGTATTTATATTTATAAATAATACTATTTAGATATTCAAATATTTTCTAAGCTAAAAATAAAATCGTGTGACTCTGAGCAAGACAACAACAACATAAAGAAAAGATACCTGTCATATGTATGGTCATTAAGGTCACTAGTAGTGGTGTCAGCGTCTTCATCTATCAACCAAAAGTAGGGACGAGAGCTCATTCTGATGTTTGTCCTTTTAGTACTTGACAGATAACGTCCATCTGCATTGAAGTCCCCCAAAATCATGATGCTCTGAAAGACAATATATATGAAAATACAAAGGTAAATATTTTATAACAATATCATTTAATATAATTTTGTTCTCCAGTCTTTAGGTTTGAGCACATTTCAGATTTTTCATTTTAGTTACGCTCATATGTCAAACATAATAACGGCACAGGTTTGGTTTTCAAAGAACAAATTAATTTAAATAACTTGAGAAGCAAATTATTTTGACTTCTTGTCAACAATAACTTTATCTTAACAAATAAAAATAGTTTACTGTTATAAAATTGTGCTTTTATAAAACTAATTTGTCCACAGCCTGCTGTTGTGAAGTGCTTGAAGAGTCTAGAATGACAATCAGACCAATGATTGTAACTATCAATCATTTCATGACCTTTTCTGCTCTAATCAACATATTATTGTTATTATTGTTATTTAGCATTGTAAACAAATCCATTCTGTAAATTCGTCACTCTTTCATTTCCAGCCTACATTAGTGCCCCATCTCCTTCTTGCATCTTGGACCACATTATGAAGAGCACGCAGCTCATGTTCAGCATCCTTTGGTTTGGTGTGGACGGGAATCAGAACAAGCTTCTTCACAACTGGAAGCACAAACATAACCAGTTAGTTACAGGTGAACATGCACAGTAGTACTTGTTTATTTGTATACTTGTATGGACATTCATGGACAATTTATCCTGTATCCTGGAAGAAGGAGCAGCGTCACCAGTTTCAAACTGGTCCCTGTGAATGTAGAAGTAGAGGACAAAAGCTCACACTCATACATACGTCTGGCTGAACGGCGGCGAAACTGCACAATAAAGGGCTCTCTGGCAAGCACATCTTTGTTTTCTTCTTCATATTGGTAACGGTCAATCACACTCATTTCATCCTGTCTGAGACAGAAAATACACACACATCTGTTTCCCTCATGCTAACATATAGCCAAGGTCTCAGCCCAAACTGAGATGACTTATATCGTGAGAAGTTGCTTATTGTTGTGAATCTTGTGCTGTCTGAGGAAGTCTGAGGCCAGGAATAGGGTGGAGTCCCCACTCCAGGTTTTTGACTCTTAGTGTGTCGGGGTGTTGGTGTATCATGTCTCTCTGCTGGCTGGGGAACGCCTCCGTGTCCTCCCAGAACAGCTGGAGTAGGTGAAGAAGAGGAGGTGATTTTTCTAAAAGCCACGTTCACCTATTCTCTTAAACATTCATAGAGTGCTTTTATTTCTTTTAAAGGAAAAAATATCTAATGCAATAAATGTTGAAGAGTCTCCCCTTAGACCAGAGGTGGGCAATTCCAGGCCGCGAGGGCCGGTGTCCTGCAGGTTTTAGATCTCACGCTGGGTCAACACACCTGAATCACACGATTAGTTCGTTACCAGGCCTCTGGAGAACTTCAGGACACGTTGAGGAGCTAATTTAGCCATTTAAATCAGCTGTGTTGGTTCAAGGACACATCTAAAACCTGCAGGGACACCGGCCCTCGAGACCTGCAGTTGCCCACCTCTGCCTTAGACTGTTGCTCCTGCATTCTGGACCCGGATAAGTGGCATAAAATGGACGGTGAATAAAAGTTAATATTTTGGTTTGAAGAATATCTGAAATCATTTCTGTGGATTATCTTAAACTTTTTAAAAAATGTTTTATTTTCCTTAAAATCTTCTCCTAAATGCAATGATCTGTCTTGACAGATTTGAGCTTTTAATTCCGGACATGTGAGACATCTATGAAACATATGAATGTCAGATGATTGTACCTGTAGAAGAAGACAAACTGCTCCCTGTAGGAATGTCGTCCTACTGGGGCACCGATCTCCATCCTGTATGGACGAGATCTGTTCCCCCTGTTCAAAAACAGACATAACTGTAGTTCAGTTTTATTTTTGGGAGGTTTTGTACATATTGTGTGTTTGGCATTACAGCAGGAATACTGTTGTTGTCAGTTAGTTCCAGTGGTCAGCAGGTGTAAATGCCTGTTAATGTGGTTTGTGATGACTTTCCTGTGTCTGTTGAGCTCTGTGAGAAATTTGCTCATTGCCCTGTCATTGGGATCCCGGACCTCCAGTAACACCACCACACTGTACCGAGACACAATCTAAGAGAAACACACAACCCACTTAGTAAAAATACATTTAAGAAATAAAAGTCTGGTGCAACAGTTCAGCAACCACTGGGAATCCAACACATCAACTTTTACAAGCCAGTGTGAACAAACTTAAATAACTCTGTATACTGCAAAAATGGCCTGACGTCACACACTTAAAAGTCAGCAACTCTTATTGTGGCAATACGTTCTATAATTAAGTGTTTGAATATGTTGATGACACAAACACACTTCAACAATAAAACAGCATCATAATTTAATCAAATTAAGTTGTAAATGTCTCATGACTTACCTTGATTAGATTATTTCGTACAATATCTTTGTTGAGTTTTCTCCCTCCAAGATTCTTGACATTGAAGGCTGCGATCTTCATTCTGACTGTAAAACCAAACTTTTGAGAATATCACAGCATTTACATAATTTCAGAGGCTTTAACATCAATGAGAATGCTAACCATACTTAGACACAGTGCTTTGTGTCTAAGCTCACACTTGCCCAGAGCGACCTCTGAAAGGCGTCAGCCCTGACTTTAACCCTTACTCAGGTAAGCTACTAAGAAGGTGATGGTGGTGGATGTATTAGACCTGTCCTTTCACTTTTTAGTTTGGTTTGGGCACCTGGCTGCCAAATTGATAATTGTTTGACTTAAAATAAACCATTTTACAATGTTAACTAGAAGTCAAACTTCAAAAGTAAAATTCAAATTCAAAGAAAGAAAAATGAAAACAACTAAATATAAGAGGCTGAGAGAAAATGTCTGGCTGGTTTCCCGCCAATTCTGACCTGGCATCACACAATCAAAAGTCCAGTAAAATGAAAAGAAGCTCAATCACCACTTTGAATACTGAAGCAATTTTTTAAAGAAAGAAACAGAAAAGAAAGAAAAGAACTCACCAATTAGGTTAAGATCAATAACCACAAATGTCTGAAGACAGAGAGAGCTGAAAGAGGTCCTTCACTGTCAGTGGAAAAAGGACGACTGACTGAGAGTCTAAGCAGGAAAGGAAACGTCCGTGTTAAACCACACAGCCAATAAAACTGGCTCACAGACACAGTGAGAGAAAAGCTGGCACGGATCATTTAGCATTTGAAAAACTGGATATTTCCCTTTGGAGCGGTGGAGTCCAAAACTGAGCTAAAAGAGAAGTAAAAATCTTTAAATGGAAACAAAGAACTACACATTTCTTTGACTGGATGTGTAATTTTATGTGATAGAATAATACACATAGGCAAAGTGCACACATAACCCTGGGAGCCCTTTATGTATGTAATATACATGTATGCTTTATGTACATTACATAATTGTATACATGTACTTATGTGAACAATTATAACATAAAGTGTAAAGGTATCTTTAAAAAGTCTGTAAATGATTGAATCATGTTAAAATAATGAGAACTATTAATCAGATGTTAAATGTGTTCTGTGAATGTTTATGACACACCAGAGATAAATCTCATGTCAACAGTCGACATTTTCCTAAGAATATTTGATGCTTTCAACATCTGCCAAAGAGAATATACTCTTTGTGTAAAAGTTCAGGATGTATGAAATGAACTGAGGATTTCACTGAGACACCTGAAGGGCCTTTGATGGTCAGTGAAATGGAAGCGTCTGATAGTTTGACTTTAAACGTCTGATTGTATATTTTCTCTAAAAACAAGAAACGTTTTTCCACTGCTGTTTTATTTGGATTAAAGTGTGTGTGTGTGTGTGTGTGTGTGTGTGTGTGTGTGTGTGTGTGTGTGTGTGTGTGTGTGTGTGTGTGTGTGTGTGTGTGTGTGTGTGTGTTGTAGTACAAGACATGCACAACATCTTGCTGTTGTTCTTCCATCCCAGCTGCTGCTCATAAAGGATCTCAAACATTTCAGGGTTTTTATTTTACAGTACAGGTAAGTAATTGCCTTGAAATGGCCGGTTCCTCATTAGTTGTTAGAAACAGCTTCTTTCTGTCACCTCAAAATATCCACAATATTTACACAAACTTTCTGTTTGAAAGTATGAAGAATTTTAGAGTTGTTCTCTGAAACAATTGGTGCTGTTTTCAGTGGACTGTTTTTTGTGGTTGTTTTTTTTTTATATACTTTTGTTTTCTTTCTTTTTCTTCAAACAGTAAAGTGGCCGTTGGTACTCCTCAAGCTGGCTCATTGATAATATCTGGAGAAACATTGTATATGAATCAGGGCAGATTTTTGTCAACTGCATAAATCTTTGGAAACTTAAAGCATCCCACCAGTGATGCGACTCGATCAGAGTGGTTGGTTGAATGAAATAAATAACTGGATAGTTAATATTCAACGTATCGACATCATTAACGTCATTAACCTTGGAACAGAACCTTTTGTATTTGTTCTAACGATGTAAACTTTAAACGTGTGTTTGCAGTTTCAGTTATAGATAAAAATGACAAATATATGGCCAGTTATCAAGATGAGGTACCGTTAGTTGGGCAAGACCTTTTTTTAGCAAACGCTGTAGCAAACTGATGTTTCCGTCTTGTCATATTTTCAAGGGGAAACTGTTTAGTAACAATGGTAACAAAGTGTTTACAACAAAGTCAGTCATGTCACTTGATTTCTTCCATGTTTCTGGGAAAAGCAAAATATAGAGCACTCATACAAAATGTTATATTGTGGTCTTTTAGTTCTCCCTGCTGACATCTTCAGGTTTTGTCTCGTCTCTTTCTCTCTGCTTCAGTTTCTGTCTCTCCTCTCTTCTATCTGTGATTTTTGTTGTTGTTCGTGCTCCCTGTTGGGCCTTATTTCAGGGTCTTGGCCTTTGCTCTACACACCTGAGGAAATCACCCACCTGTCTCACATGATCTTATCAGCTTAAGGTAGTGGCTGGCACCTGAAGTCATTTGCTGGCCTTTATGCTTTGAGGAAACTTACTGTGTGTTTTTCCCTGTGTACAGACTCCCTGTAGTGCGGCGAGCCTGCATGAGTTAAGAGTGTACTGACCCGAAGAGAGGTGGATGTTATGGATGCCTGTTCCCTTTAAGAACCCTAGATCCCCATTCCCCATTAGTTTTGGATTATATCTTAAAATCCTTTCCAAGGACTACTTTGAACCTTTTATAAAATGAGTCAGAGCTCAAATGAAGCTGTTTGGTATGACACACAAACCTGCAGAACTGTAATGGGTTTCCACCTTTAGGTGGTGCTGTAGAAACACCAGAGACAAGCAGATTAAACTGTTCAAACATACTTTTTTAAATCCTATAACATGTCATGCTCTACTGCTGTCCTCCGTGTATATTTCCCCAGTCACGTTTGTGTTTGATCCCCCACCCCCTCACAAGGACAGAGGAAGACCTTTGAAACCCCCTCCCCCTCCCCAGTGTCTACCTCAATCTATAGGTGCTGTTTTGTCTCCCTTTTCTGTTCCCATGTTCCTCTCCTTGTGTTTCATTCCATGTCTCCCCTTTCTTCTTATGAAAAGCCTTGCTCTAAATGAGCTTCTTTTTCATATGCCACTCTAACTCCCGTATGTCACACATGTTAGCCAAAGTGGTTAGTAAGAAAAAGCTACACTACAGAGGTTCCTTAAGGTTACTTGGTTACTTGCTAATGCGAGCTCTGTTTTAGCAAATGCACAGACTGTAACTGTTATAGACAGTGTTGTTGTTAATGTATGTTTGGGGGCGTTGCACCCCGGAACCTTCAGTGGTTTTTCAGGGTTCTCCCTGCCGGAATGTTATGTGTGGGACAGTTTCCTGTATGTATGCGACTAGCTGTGGTTGTTTCTAAAAGTGGTCAGTAAACGTCCTAAAACTGGCACTTGAGTTTCCGAGTATTTTTATCCTGAGGTTATAACAATAACTAATTTCACAACCATTTCTTATTTGGCCCTCTGAGCTCACAGAGAGTATAAAAACATCTGTCGCAGCCTGTAAGCGAAACATAGCTTTTAAACGAAATTGTCACGGCTTGCTGGGGCAGACCGTGTGTGTGAGTGAGTGAGTGAGGACACGGAGGAGACAAAACTGAGTTTAAACGAAAAGCAAGCCTTTATTATGGCTGATGTCTCCAAGCATGACATCCCGGTGCATTTCAGACCCAGCAACACGCTCAGACAAAAACTGGTTCACCCGAAAGACAAAACGCCAAAACACAGACTTAACAATGTGGTGTATGCGGTACAGTGCAGCGAGGAATGCCCAGACCTCTACATTGGAGAGACCAAACAGCCACTTCACAAGCGCATGGCACAACACAGAAGAGCCACCTCCACAGGACAAGACTCAGCAGTCCATCTGCATCTTAAGGTCAAAGGTCACTCTTACGAGGATGCCAATGTTCACATTTTGGACAGAGAGGACAGATGGTTTGAAAGAGGAGTGAAAGAAGCCATCTATGTCCACTGTGAGCGACCATCTTTGAACAGAGGCGGTGGTTTACGACACCAACTCTCTGCCATCTATAATCCAGTTTTGAGATCCCTTCCCAGACGCCTTAACGCCCACTCACATCCTGGGCCATCTGACCTCAGGAATTCGCATGATAAGGTGGGGCCAGGTTTCACAATGAACTCACCCGAAACTCTGGCTGATTGGGACCCACACCCAGTTTCACACCTTGGCTCAGGCGATTAGAGGATCATCAGGGGGTCCTTTTGTCCCTCTGTGGGGGGTCACTCCCACTAGGTTTATATCTGGGACTCTCCACCATTTGACCTTAGAACTGAAGAAGCTTCTCGGATGAGAGGTGAAACGTCTTCAAGTAACTTAATTTCATTGTTCTTGACAATGACAATAAATAAATAAATACTAAATACTAAATACTAAAGAAGTCCAGACGCTTTTCTTTGCAAGCTCCTTTGACTTTTCTTTGTACACATGACAATAAATGTGTTGAATCTTGAATCTTTAATGACTTGTAATTGGCAAATTTAGCAAGCAGTTTCCCTGTCAAACCCAAACCTCCTGATCACGACTATTTTTGTTTTGTTTTTTGCAACCATGGTGACAGTTTTGATGGTGACGGTGATAATGCTGAAATTTCAAAAGAAATGGGTTGGGGTTTTTTTTTTCTTTCTTTTTTTTTTTTTTAGAAATCATTATGGTGACAGTTATTCTTGAAATTTAAAGAAAAAGAAAAAGATATGGGCTCATTTTTGTGGTCACATTAAATAAATCATGAAGTTTATTTCATAAAACTTTGTCATACAATGTGTAAGAAAGGAGGATTATCAGTGTTAAGCTCATTGGCCAATGACTTGCTCGACAAATCGAGCAAACAGTTTGACTGTCAGCTCGAGATCTCCTCATCAGGTCTGTTTTTTTGTTCTTTTTGCAGCCAGGATGATGAAGGCAATAATCTTGAAACCTGTGATGGTTACATCAGCTTTTCATGGTGTCTTTGTTTAGCACAGTGGTTTCCTGTCAGTTTTTCATCAGGTGTGTCCACAATGCATCTTTGCAAAAACCCTAAAAAACCGTGTGACTTTTTTGGGGGGGGGGGGGGGGGGGGGGGGTAACAACAATAACATTAATCATATTTATATTTATAAAAAGGTGCAATAATGATAATAATGTTTAATAATAACAGTGTGCAATAAACATACACTTATTCTTCTTGTTATTACTTAAGTTAAGTTATTGTGTCTTGTCGTGTTGTGTTGTACGTAGTGCCAACGTGGGACAGTTTTCCAATTTCATTGTACTATTGTACTATGTATGACTGTGCAGTGACAATAAAGTTATCTTATATTATTTTAGGTGGAGGTATGCGAGAGGGCGAGGCAAGATCGTGGAGGTCTGGGCAAGTATGTGAATGATCCAGTCCAGAAAGAATGTGGTGAAGCAAGGAGGCAGGTAGGTGAGTGTGAGTGTAGAATCCATACCAGAGATGTTGCTGAGAAGGCAGCAGACGAGACCAGTGATCGAATGGTGAATAACTAGGTAGTTGGAGGGAATGATCTGTGGACTCGACAACAGACAAAGGGCAAAGGACTCGTGATCACCGGTTTAAACTGTGACACGCAGAAGGTCAGGTGAATACTTTAGTTTTCAGGCCCCTCTTCTGTGGAACCAGCTTCCACTTTGGATTCAGGAGACAGACACTATCTCTACTTTTAAGATTAGGCTTCAAACTTTCCTTTTTGCTAAAGGATATAGTTAGGGCTGGATTAGGTGAATCCTCCCTTAGTTATGCTGCAATACATGTAGGCTGTTGGGGGATTCCCATGATGCACTGAATATTTCTTTTTCAGTTACCGTTCTCACTAACTATGTGTTAATAGACCTCTCTGCATTGAATCGTGCCTGCTTTTAATCTCTGTCTCTCTTCCACAGCATGTCCTGTCTTCCTTCTCTCACCCCAACCGGCCGCAGCAGATGGCCCCACCCCTCCTTGAGCCTGGTTCTGCCGGAGGTTTCTTCCTGTTAAAAGAGAGTTTTTCCTTCATGCTTGCTTGCTTGCTCATAGGGAATCATCTGATTGAGTTTTTCTCTGTATGTATTACTGTAGGGTCTACCTTACAATATAAAGCGCCTTGAGGCGACTGTTGTTGTGATTTGGCACTGTATAAATGAAATTAAATGAAACTGAATTCAATTAAGTTCAACTGATAATTTTGTCCACCTCGAATTGCTCAATGTACTGAGGCGACGGCTTACGGGACTCAGTTCTGGGCAATATGGGAATATCCCTGGAAGCCAGCCATACCTTTTGTTCAGGAGCATACGTGGGTTTGGCTGAGCGGTGCTGGTTAGCATACTGGCGCTGGCAGCTGGCTGACCTGAGAAGCGCTCGCCATGTTCATGGGGTGGGGTGGTAAGGTGTCTTTAATGAATACCTCTGTGCGTATAAGAGAGAGATCTGTGACGGATTCACTGGTGCTAGTAGATTTGACTGGCTCTGGGGGACACGCCAATACAAGGCAATTTACATGACAAAAAAGGCTCTAGCTCGACACCCTTTGCCCCGCCCAATCTAGATGGGCATTTTATACTTTTAACCAAAGAAATCCTAAAATGAGACGGGTACTAGGGGACTGGTGTGTAAAAATCGCTAGTGTTTCTTTGTTATTTCCCAATGTAACTAGTTTGAGGGGTTCAGTTTGGTGCGTGATATGAGCAAGGATGCGATCATTTAATGCCTTGGCGGGAATGGTGGTGGATTGAGCTAGCATAGCGGAAGATTCAACTGTTGTGCAAGGCCAGAATCTATTAGATTTTGCTCAGCCCAAGAATCGACTAGGGCTTGGAACGAGTGGGTATCTTGTCCTACCAACTGAGAGACCGGAAGCTGAAGATGGGGTTTATGGTTACTGTGTGTACCCCCGAATCTGCCGGCAGGCAGATCCTTTTAGTTTTTTTGGATGCGAAGAAATTAAATGTTCAAGCTGTCCACAATAGAAGCGCTCTCTGTCTTCCAGGGATAACTGCATCAGCTCTGGGACTGAATCACTTCTTTTGTTTTTGTTTTTTGAGCGAGGCAAACTCCTCAAACGATGATGGCTTGTCGCATGAAGCGAGTTGATCTTCAAAACGTCATTTAGGGATTGTAAATAGACCCCCTGAAGTGCGTGATCGGAGCAGCCGATCAACTGTGCCTCAACTGGGGCAGTACGAAAATCTATGAGATGGTCCGCCATCCTGCATCTGCCCTGATGGAATCCTCACAGTGTAACAGGGTCATAAATCACATCTTGTTATAATTACACAAAATGTGTTCTAAACCCCCAAACTGTTCCTTTTATACCTGCTTTTAGGACCTCCAAACCTGTAGTTATGTTCATTATCAGTTAGCGCCCCTCCTCATTGTTCTTCTTCGTTGGTGCAACCCTATAAATACAGTGTACCCCTTTTGCCTCTCCCCTTTTCTACAATTCCCCTGTGGGAGAGGTTGGTGTCATTTCTTTCCAACACTGTAAAACACACATATAATTCATATTTAGCCACCCTGATGTTTCTGATTGCAATTTTAGTTCAATTATTGTCATCATTATGCCTGTTTTTTGTTAGATGCTTTAAATGTGTAGTACGTGTGTGCCACATATGTGTTCTAGGAAACGTGAACGCTAGCATGAATAGATAATTCTTGCTAGCTTGGAAGTTGTGGTGGGTTGAGCTAACTCTCTTCCCCAATGTTTGTATTTGGTCATAGGAGCTGGAGTGGGCAAGCTATGGAGGTACTGAGATCCAGCAGGAAGCTCAGAGGGGACAGGGCCATCTCTATCGTGGCTCCTAAATTGTGGAATAATTTGCCCTTGAACGTTAGAGAGGCCCCTTCACTGTCCACTTTCAAATTGCGTTTTAAAACCCACTTTTATTCTTTGGCTTTTAATCTCAGTGAGACTTAGTATTCGCTTGTAATGAAATTATTTAATTAATTATTTTACTTTTTCTTTTATTTATATCTTATGTACTTGTCATGGTCCAGGTGAGTGCTGGGTTTTCCTGTGTGCTAGTAATCCATCACTGGGCAGTCACAACACCCCCCTCGTTTGTGGCACCTGTGTGTAATCAGCTGGCAGGCTCTTAAGATCAGCGTTCTCAAACATTCATCGCCGGAACGTCAGCTAACCCACCTTTTCAGCGGGTTTTGAGTCTCGCTGTCATTAACCACTCTACTTCCTGTCACTGGTTTGTTTTCTGTACTCAGCGCTACTCGACTGCCTGCCTCCCTGCCCAGCACTTCACAGTGTGGTGGGCAAGGAGGCGAACTGTATGCGCACTGGTTTAGCCTCACCCGGACCTCTATTTTCCCCAAAGCCTCGCCTTCTACCCAGACAATGACTTTGAGAGTGTAACCCTGTAACCCTCTACCTTGTGTGCCTGCTCCGCACAATACCTAGTGTCGTGCTCAGGCTATTTTCCCCAGCCAGCTAAAGAGACTTTTTCCCTTTGGATTCTGCTGCCGCACACGCGGTGTGATTCTTGTGTTCATGCTTGACTATTATTGTGGAGATTGTT